>NC_142087.1:44581799-44886799 GCF_054644295.1 Miniopterus natalensis
CCACAATTATGTCCACCAGTCACAAAACAGTCACAAAGATCTTTTAACCATATGTATAGATACACACACACACACACACGTACACATATATATGGTCTCTTTAGTACAACTTCAACAATGCCCATAAGCCTAGGGTATATTTTTAAATAAACTCTCCTATTCCTAAGTGACATGTTTTTGTTTTTGTTTTCTGATAACAAAGTAATCCATGCTTATGGCAGAAACTTTGAAAATACACAAAAACTGAGAGACAAGAATAAAAAAAGCATTTACTTTTTATTAATTTATATATATATATCTTTATTGATTTCAGAGAGCGGAAAGGAGAGGGAGAGAGAGAGAGAAACACCCATGATGAGAGAGTCATTGGGGATCGAGCCCTCAACCCAGACATGTGCTCTGACCAGGAACTGAACCTCGATCTCCTGGATCCTAGGTCAATACTCAACTGCTGAGCAACACCTGGCCACGCAAAAAAAAGCATTTATAATGCCACCATTATGGATAATCTGTGTCATGCTGTGGTGTATTTTCTCCTTCTATGAAAATTGTTTTAACATCGTTGAGATCCTAAGAGAGACTTTGCTTGTTTAAATATTTAGTACTACTATCATTATATATATCATTCAAACATTGATTGTATAATAACAAAGGGCAATAAGAGAGAAAATGAAATTATTAGACATATGCATCTTTATAAATGTGCAAAAACATCCTCCAGAAAAGTTCTGTGTAAACATATATGTAAATACAATATATGGACTTTTTAAACAGATGGGAGCATGCAGCATACATTTTGCAACTTGTTTTTTTTTACATTTAGTAATATGCTTTATTACTTACATGCTTTTTTTACGAGCTCTATTGGATTTCATTATATGTATATGACATTTCTGAAGCCAATGACGTAGGCCAGAACAGAGCGTAGGTCAATGAACAACCAATAAGTATTTCAAAATAACATCTCAAATTGCATTTCTGGTATACAGTGAAGGGTTTGTATGGTTCCAGTAATATTGCATAAATTTACCTTTCCTGTTCCATATGCTTCATCACATTCCTGAGCTTGTCTGGATTCCACAAAGCTTTGCACCTTTCTGTGCCTCTGCGTTCCTCATGACACTGCACCATAGACGCCTAAACACTACTCAGCATTTCCTTAGGGAAAGAGATGAGAACATTGACCCAAGACAAAATTCTTTTTACTTAGATGGAGGGGAAGGCTAGATATTTTCATGTTAATAGTTTTTGATCCATTACATAATTTATTTAATCGATCTCCTGTTGGACATTTGGTTTGTCACTTTTGTTACTGGAAACAATGCAATGAACAACATTGCTGCCCCTAAATCTTTGCAATTATTTACAAATAGAACTTTGGAAAAATGTATATATTGTTGAATCAAAGGAAATACGCATTTCAGTTTTGATTATTGCCAAATTGCCCTCCAAAGAGATTGTATTTTACACCTTTGCTAACAACATATGGAAGTACCTGATTCCACCTTCTTGCCAATACTTATCTTTGCCATTCTGCTAAGTGAAAAATGGCATCTTAGATTTTACTTTATAAAATATTGTGATGCTTTAATTTGTGTTTTATTAATTACGAGATTAAGAATCTTTTCAGACTTTAGAAATGATTTTATTTCTTTTTCTGTGTTCTTCATTTTTTATTAGTTTTTTTCATGACTGTGAAAGCACTTATTTATTAAAAAATTAACCTGTTAGTCTAGCATACGTAGTACAGATATTTTCATTAATATGCTAGATTTCAGGGTTATAAAATTTAGTTCATGTTTTTCTTAGAGCTTTAATGATTTCATGAAAGTAATAATCCATCTGAGATGATTTTGTTCTAAGGAGTGACGTAAAGATCCAGTTCCCCTCCTACCCCCAGAGCCTGGTCAGTCACATGGATATCTGCTCTTCTTAAGGTTATCATTGGTTTCTGTGTTGCCAAATCCAAGGACAACTCATTTATTCTCATCTCACTTGACCTCTTGGTAGCATTCAACACAGATGACCACACTGCCCAACATAAAGCATATTCTTCTCTAACCCTCCCTCTCCTGGGTTACCTCACTGGCTAAGCACCCATAACATCTCATCTTCTAGACTAGGGATGTGCTTTGATCAGTATATTCATGTTAATAAAATTTCATTACAACAAAATAACTTTGATTTCTTCTCACATAGAAGCTTTTTTTTCCCCCCTTCTGCTGCCTTGGAAACTTCAGAGTAGACAATGATCCAAGTGGGCAAAGAAAAAAGAATGCCTAACTACTAGTGTGTAGGAAAGGCTGTTCCATGACGTGACTGCTGTCTGTCACGCAAGATGGGCCTGGGCCAAACGGAGGCTGCTTTCTGCGGCCAGACACTGTCTGATTGTAATTGATGTTTATTCTCACATAGATCAGTACCCCTCCCCTGCCCGTATGTGCTGGATCCTGGAACAGGGTGTTGTTCTGACCTGGTCAAGCATGTTATTTCCTGTACCTGGTAGCAGTTATGTACTAATACCCATGGCTATCTCCCCACCTTCTTTACCTTATATAATTCTTTGGGACCTGCCGAGTGGGGCTAGGATCCATTTCATGTTGCAGTCACCCAAGACGTGCCTCATAAATATGTCTCCATTAATAAACTATTATAGCCCGACTGGTCTGGCTCGGTTGGTTGAGCACCATCCCACGTCCAAGGAGGTCGAAGGTTAGATCCAGGTCAGGGCACATGCCCGGGTTTTGGGCTCGATCCCCAGTAGGGGGCATGCAGGAGGTAGCTGATTGCTGTGTCTCTCTCATTGATGTTTCTATCTCTCGCTTTCCCTTCCCCTCTCTGAAATCAAGAAAAACATATATAAAAAATAAACTCAGTTATAATTACCAGACTGGAGTGACTTCTTTCTTCAGTCTTTCCCTGCCCTCTGTTTACAGAGGTAGATTTTCAGCCTCAGGGCTTTTCCCTGGGTCTGCATGTATGAACACTACTGCACAGATTGCAAGCTTGCCTAGTTTCTAACTTGAAGGCTGAAGTTCAATAATAGAAAATGAAGATAGAGGTGGGTCTTTGGGTGGGGTACTGGGATGTGACTGACTCCTCCTGGTGATATCTGAGCCTGTTGCTGATGAACCCGACACTTCTTTACTTTGCTTACTTGGTGCTTTTTGTTTTTGTTTGTTCTGTGTTTTGCTTTCCCCCTTGTATTGGTCAGCTCGGGCTGCCATAACAAAATACTGTACCGTAGACTGGGTTGCTTAAACAACAGGTGTTTATATCTCATGCTTCTGGAGGCTGAGAAGTGCGAGATCAAGGTGTTCATCAGTTCAGTTTCTAGTGAGGACCCACTTCTTGGCTTGTAGAGGGCTGTCTTCTCACCATGTACTCACTTGGTTTTTCCTTGGTGCCTGCGTGTGCAGAGAGAGAGACCTGTCTTTGTCTTTCTATAAAGTCATCAATTTTATTGGATTAAGGGCACATCCTTATGACCTCGTTTAACCTTAACTACCTCCTGAAAGCCCTACCTCTAAATACAGTTAAACTGAGAGTTAGGGCTTAAACAGTGAATTTAGGGGCACACAATTCAGTCCATAGCACCCTCCTTTTTCTCATGGCAGCATTATGACTTTTGTGGGTTCTAGACACCTTTGCCTTTGGGGGGCCCCTTCCTCCTTCAAAAAAACCCCTTAAAATTCTATTTTATAACTGCATTGGTATGAAGACAAATATGGTCCAGACTGGCTTTGTTATTATATATTCATTATTATATTATTTTCTTGTTTTTAAAAAAATTGAAATTAAAATATTTTAATGAGACCTTAAAAGTATCAGGCGCTCTAGGCACTGTGCCTACTATTCCTAATGGAGAAGTTGGACCTGTTTTTACTGCTAATGCCATAGACTTCCCAAAGTAGTCACAGACATTGCACGTTTTGCTCATAGATTGCCCAAAAAAAGGTCCAGGAATGGCAGCTAGAGCTGGCCCTAAAAAAAACAACTGTGGGTAGTGGAAGGATGACCAGTTGAACACAGGAAACAGAAGTAGGTGACCAGCTCACACCTCTCTTCCTTTGTCAGGCAACACATTGCCAACATATTTTGGTAAAATATAGAAGTCATTGAGTTAATGCTTCTGCCAAACCCCTAGGGAGTTTCAGGTTGCATATATTTGAGAACATCTTTTTGGTAATAGACTTTCTTCCTTTTTTATTAATATTTAACCCATTTATAAAGTGTAAAAGCTTATATGTAAGCGGTTTGATGGGTTTTTACATATCATACACTTATATTAGTTATCTACTACTTCATTACAAATTACCCCAAAATGTAGTATATTAAAAGAACAAACATTTATTATTTCACAGTTTCTGTTAGCCAGGGGTTTGGGTCATTCCGTCTCAGGTTCCCTCATAAGGTTGCAGTCAAGATGTCAGCCAGGCTACCATCATCTTGACGGGCTGAAGGGTCTGCCTCCAAAGTGCTGCTGGCAGGAGGTCTCAGTTCCTCTCCACTTGGGCATCTCCACAGGGCTGCTTGAGTGTCCTCAAGACTTGGCAGTTGACCTCCTCCAGAGTGAAATCCAAGAGAGAATAGGCAAAATCACAACGTCTTTTATGATCTAGCCTCATAAATGAAATGCCACCACTTTTTCCATATTCTACTGCTCACACAGACCAGGCCTGGTACGGTGCAGGAGGGGGACTACCCAAGCACAAGAATACCAGAGGAGGGGAACTTCAGGGCCTTCCTGGAGGCTACTTACCACGGATCCATGTAGCCACCACCCAGAGAAGCACATAATACATTTTTGGCACTCCGAAAGACTCCCTAATGCCTTTTCCCAAGATCATCACTTTCCTCCAACCAAGAGGTAGCCACGATTCCAACTTCTGTCCCCATGAATTGACTTTGGCTGACCTTGAACTTCATGTCAATAGAATAATGCTCTTCTGTGTCTGATTTCTTTTACTCAGCATTGTGGTTCTGACTCAGAAATGGGGCCTTGTTGGCCAAACTTACAGTAAAATCTTATTCCCCTTATTAAGGACACTTGATTTGGTGATTAATCCAGTCATGGGTTGTGGCGGAACTTTCACTCAGAGATGACGCTACCAGTGTGGGGATGACTTGAAACTTGGCAGTCACTGTTTCACAGCGGTGTTCCCTTCTTTGAGGGATTCAGTCAATGACACAATTTCCTTTGCCTGGGGTGGTTTTGGGTCTAATCTTTCCTAAAACATGGAGCCCAACTCCAGTAAACTGAAGACTTCCTTTCTAAAGCTATTCTTACAAGTCCAACGGCGGGAAGTGGGAAGAAAAACAGCATTTTGCTCATTAAAAATTAGAGGGTTAAATCCAAGTGAGGGAGGGAAGGAGAGACCAGCGATGGAAGAAGTAATTCTTTCTGAAGAAGCTGACAAGGTATCTGAGAACAGAAGGTCTTTAATAACTTCCTTCAATTGTTAAAACACGCCTTCACTCGTAGTTTAAAATTATCTTAAAGTATTGCTAAAAATAAGGGTAAGAGCACTAGGAAGAAATTCTAAGACTTTCCAGACCCACTAATACATAAATTATTTAACTGTGGACTAGGAATAGTAGTCAGAGAGCCTGGAGAGAATACCTCTGTTTGTATTACTGGTTTATCTCGTTGTGCTTGGTAGGGTAAGTAGAGTAAGGAGGTTTCCTCTGGCTGTTGGCTAGAGGAATGTGAAATAAATTATTCTAATTTTGCTCAGAGAGCATATAATTTGTTGTTTGCTTATTGTTTTTGTCCATATTTTGAAGCACAGGTAAGTACAAGGGGAAGAGCTGACGTGGGACAGTGGCATGAAAAACCCTAACGTGTGGCTCTGCTCACCTCAACGTGCTTCTGCAGACACTAAGGCCACTAACTGAAACCAACCAACCAGCATAGATAAACATATTTTTTCTCATGTTACCAGTAAGGCAGGCCCCTCTACACTGCACCACATAGATCTTGCATCTTTATAGGTGGCACAAAGTGCTTTCTTTATAGGTGACAAGACAGAGGCAATGCATTCTGAGAGGTGCCAACGATTCCTAGCAAGCGTTAGGAGTGGCTTCACAAATCCAGTTCTGCCAATCACCACTAGACTTATTTCAAGACAACCATTTATTTGAATTTAATGTTAGCTCTGGGTCCTGACTAGTTACCAGGACTGGCCATCCTTATCTGCTCCAACACAGGGCGAAAGCTGTGGAGCAAGTCAGTCTGGACCGTGTGTTATATGACCAGCCTTTGCGTACGTGGCCGCACTTCCTCAAGGGCCTTGTTGCCCACGCTCTTCTCCTCGGGACTTTCTCCTTCCTTCATACGTTTCACTTCCCACTCCTGTCCATTTAATCTCGTTTTTGCTAACTTACTTTTTTTGCTTCAAAGTTCCTTCTCAGTCTTTTTCTCTCACCAGAGTCTCCCTCTTTCATCCCATGACTTCGACCATCACTTCTACATAGATGGGGCCCCAAATCAGTAACAGTCTTGTCTCAAAAATAAGTTGCTGTTTACAACTGCCTTCTGGAATCTATTTCACACATTCTTCAAACTGAACTTGTCCAAAACTCTCTCTCTGCCCCACCCTGAACTCTGCTGTCCTTCCCTATTTCCTAATTGTCCTTCCCTATTGGCACCATCACCACGTAAATCTTGAGTGTGGAAAAGAGTTAACATAGCAGACCTGAGGCTGCAGTACTTAGAAATTCTTGCTTACAAGGTTGGCTGGTGGTTGGCACTGGGGACTTGGCTGTCAAACAGTTCCCTTTAGTGATATAAAACTTTCCCTAAATGAGAATGGCTCACCGTGCCCAAATCGTTTGCACAAACAATGTGGTTTATGCTGAATGCCTGGAAGTCTGAATTTTGGCAAATTAGAGGCAGCGGGTGCCTATGTGACCAGTTCTTAATTAAAAGTCTGGGTGAGTCTCTAATGAACTTCCCCAGTAGACAACACTTCACAATGTTGTCACAACTCGTTGCTAGAGGAAGTAAGCTCGTCCTGTGACTCCACAGGAGAGGACTCTTGGAGTTTGCATCTGATTTCCTCTATGGTCACCCCATTTCCCTTTCCCTTTGCTGATTTTCCTATATATTCTCTTGCATCTTAGCCATGAATATGACCATATGATGAGCTCTGGGAGTCTTAGCAAATCACTGACACTGGGGGTGGTCATAGGGTCCCCTGATATACCTTAGTATAATTCCTAACTCTCCTTTCTTTTCTTTACCCTCTATGTTCAATTAATCACCAACTCTCATTAGCTCTGCCTCTACCTGTTTTGAAAAATAGGTCCCATATTCTCCACCCTTCCTGCCTTCATGCTATAACTGTGACTCCATCTGGGCACCTTTCTCTGCCAATTTCCCACACTAAAAACAGCAAAACAATTAAAAGCTTCTATTTTTAGTATCTTCTGTGACTATCCCAGGAATTTTTGTCTGAATAAAAAACCTTTTGGGATCATTACAAAAGTTATCCATGGTAGAAATTATGAAATCATAGGTCCATAAGTAACATAAAACGTACAGAGACGGAAAGTCCATTTTATTAAAAATCACAGAAATAACTTCTGATTCAAAACAAACAGGGAAAAACAGCAAAGGCAAATTGGGTAGTATATTAGCTTTATTTTAAATTATAACCTGGAATATTTCACCAAACAAATGGACATAATAAAAAACTTTTGTGGTTCAATTAAGGAAATAATTTGCATAGAAGTTGCTAGTTCTAAGTCTTAGGATACAGAGATCAATGAATTGTGCATTAGACTAACATAAAATAAGAATCATCTACCTGTGTGCAAAATAAATGCAACTAAACTTTAAATAACAGACCTTATTTTCAATCTTTGGTGAGTGATTTATCTAATCATATTCCCTGCTATAAATAATATCATAATCTCATCTAGACCAAATTCCAGCCTTCTAATAAGCTTGACTGACACCGCTTACCTACAGTAACAAGGCTCCCACTGAATATTGTTAAAGCTACTGGATTCATTTTAATGGCCCTAATATTGATCAAGAACATTTACTGCATAAAAGGATCTAATGAATAGGCCAAGGAAAACATGTTTTAGTGAAAAAACCATTAACTTTGTGATTTCATCCCAGTTTTGTCTTTTGGAACTTTGTTATCAGTTCCCATAAAACTGTTTTGATTTACATCAGTGATGAGCAACCATTTTTGGCCTAAGGGCTCTAACTAAGGGGGAAAAAATATTAAATTTTTAAGGCCAGATTATTTTCCTCTTCAAAATAAATACAGCTTTATGAAATACCCATGGGGGGAAATGTGTAATTAATTGTACAACTTTGGTGAATAAAAGAAAGTCAATGAGGAAACTGGTACTGCTTTGCAGCTACTAAAATATTTATATAAGGGGGTTCCAGCAATCCAGAAATTAAAAAATCTCTAAATTTTATCCTGAAATTAGATTGCAGACCTGTTAAATAGCTAGTCAAGCTGCAGGTATCTCTGGGGGCTGTGGGTTGCTCATTACTGGCTTTGCTTGTGTAATGATCAAAATTACCTAATTTTTGTTGATTATTTTATTGATCATAACAAACTGTAAGAGAATATCTTCTAATTTCAAAATTATATTCCATTGTTTACTGACTTAAAGAAAATGCTTTTAGTAACACTACAAATTGGTTAAAAACACCTTTTGGGAATACATTTCCCTCCATGTTAACATGTATTTACACAGAACATTGGCTGGAAACCAGAGCAGAACATGAACAAGAAAACAAAAGGTGTGTTTTTAAACAACAGAAATACCATCAGTGTTCATTATGGCAGGTTGTAGAAAGAAGGTTTCATTTCTGTCTGTGCAATTAGGCACTGACTGAGGCATTTAGACACCATTGATTATAAAGTACATCGAATATAAATTTTGACACCGCTTCTCAAAAGAATTAAAACCCAGGTTTCTTTCTTGGAATCAATTAGCTCAAGAACATGCAGAGAGGAACACTTACTAAATACTAATAACAGTATTCTATTACTTATACTCCTGCAATAGTAATAGCCACATATTGTACTTGCACATGTCACATTTTATACAACGACATCAAAGTCATTGTATCAAGCAATGGGATGTTGGAAGCTCAAGATTCCAGAGCATGTTAAATCTACTTAGTACGGCACAGGAAACAGAGTCTCAATAACTGAACCAAAATAAATGCTCAAAGAAAAGGGCCTAAATTTCCTGTGGCTTGTAATTTTCCAAATTTTCAAATTTGCCACTGTATCCTAGTATACCTACAATACGGACTCTAGGTAAAAAAATGAATTTACATGTCAGGAATGAGATGAGGAACAGCTCACAAATGAACGGTTTTGTCTTTTTTATAGTTCAACAGTCCATCCTTGAAAAGCACACGGAGGAACGTCAGAGTGGCTTTTTAATAGTGCAGCTTTATGCATCATTGAGTCCTAGTAAACATGGCTATGATCCTTGGGTAGAAGAAAAGATTTTACACTGGGATGACATACATGTATATGTGTAAAATATAATGGAGCTATATATTTTAGCAGACATACATTTAACACAAAAGCAAAAGTGCATTGGTTCATTGAAGGTCAGACTTTCAGTCTTCTGAAGGCTTACAGTCCTTCTGTCTTCTTACTTAAAGCTCTTAGAGGGTTTAACAATTAGAGTTGAACCTAAAGACTCAGGTTAGTATAGTTTAAAATGAGTTTCCGTGGAATCCACGAAACTGCCAGCCCCTGTGGGAGCAGGGTTATAGGCCGGTGTGAGAAGCCCAGGTAAAGGAGGGGAAGGGGTCCCTGAGCTGTCCTGTTCTTGCTTCAGGGCACGAAGTACAAATCTTCTTGGTCAGGGACCTAGGGTGGGCAATCAGAGCATTTTCTTTCTTAGAAGAATTTCCAACACTATTTGAAAGCCATTTCTAGTTGGACAATGTGGTTAAGGTTCCTACCTCTCAGTCAAATATGCAACTAAGGTAGCTCTTCCTGTGGCCTTCTTTCCCTCGGAGGAGACGCAATATACGTTCATTTTTGGTTAGTTCTGCTGGGAGTTTATTGGCCTGAAAGAAGGTAAGATAGGCATTAGTGACTTCCCACAGTTGGTGTGGTTTTAGGGACTCCAAAGAGGGGGCTCTGACCCAAACTTGCTTCTGCACTGGTGGAAAACCCCACTGGCCTCTCTGTTTTGTATTAAGTCATTAAAGGTTTCTATTAAATGCAAAAATATCACCGGTTATTTTCTTATCTTATTGTTAGGGCTATTCTTCTATGTAGCCACATAGCAACCTAGACGGCAATCTCCTGGATGTCAGGGTCCCTGTCTTATTAATCGTGTATTCTCATTTCCAGCACAATGCTTAGCATATCTAGTAAGTGCTCAATAGCATTACATTTGATACCTTATAATTAATTAGTTTACTATATGAGGCAGATTGTTTGATGAGAAGGCAAAGTTAGGAAACATTCAGAGATACCTAGGGAAGAGCAGCTTCAGCGGCCCCCGCTTCCCACATGACGCCGGTATGTCCTTTCTTTTCATAGCACTGCTGACACACTCCTCACGCATTTATTTAGTGAGCGAGTCCCTACCATATGCAATAAGTGTATGGGGTAGTGGTTCTCAAACTTTTTGTTCTCAGGACCTTTTTAGACTCTTCAAAATTATTGAAGACCCCAACGAGCTTTTGTTTTTAACTTATTAGAAACAAAAACTGGGGGGAAAAAGATATATTTATTAATTTATTTAAAATAACAAACCTATTACAGGTTAACTTAAATAACATATTTAGGGAAAGTAACCAAATTTTCAAAAACAAAGAAGTCAGTGAGAAGAGTAGCATCGTTAAGAGTTTTAAGTATTTCTACAATTCCTAATAGAAGACGATTGAATTCTCCCATGTGTTTCTGTATCCAATCTGTTGTGATATGTTGCTTTGGTCTGAAGCATAAGAAGAAAATTCAGCTTCTCACAGGTAGGTAGTTGAAAAAGAGAGGAGCATTTTAACAGCCTTTTCAGATCACTGTAGATATTCTTATATGATGCAACACCAACACAGGACAAGAGGTAGTTGCTTACAGGTAATCGCTATGTGGAATTTGAAACCATGTCAATGAACTTTTCATGCTCTGTTACATTAAAATCCATAGGTCTGTCTAGGTACCGGTGGATTTTTTACCCATTCATGATTTGTAACATCATGTACTAGTCATTTAGAAAATATTAGTTCACTGAGTTCCGCAGTCCCAAATGTTGGCACATTTCATTACATAATATCAAAAGATCACATTCATTAGGAACTACCGCTGATTCGTCAAAGAAAGCCGGTAAGTGTTAGGAAGCTGCTAAGCTCACGTGGTGGATACAAGTCATACACGTCATTCTTTCAAGTAAAAATAATATTCCATGAAAAAAGTGGCTGGTTCACTTTGTAATTCCAACAATTGTACAAATGCCCCCCCCCTTTTTTTGAGGCAACCATCGCATTCAGTGTGCAGCAGAAGTGCTTTACCTATACTTCCCATTTGTCACTCAGAATATTAAAATGCATATAGCATGGGTCAAGTTTTTATAAAATTAAAAATTGTTTACTGTTTCATCAAAGACTCTCTTAAGTCAAACTGGTATTTTTGTAAAAGAGCTTAAAAATGTTTGTAAAATCATTTCCAGTATAGTTTGGTGCCCCTGCTTTGATGTGTACTAAGGTGCCAATAGTTTCATCTACACTTGCTTTTGCAACATGGGAACAAATATCAGTACAATGGAAAGGGCAAGTAATATCCTTGTATTAAGAATATTATTTTGTCCTGATCAGGTAGCTCAGTTGGTTAGAGCATCGTCCCGATACACCAAGGTTGCAGGTTCAATACCCGGTCAATAAATTTAAAAAAAGAAAAGAATATTGTTTTGACCTTAGACTTCGTGAAAGGGCCTTGAAGACCATCAGGGGTCCACAGACCACACTTTGAGAGTTGTTATTATAGATGAATCAAAAGGGTGTTCTTGGGATTTCAGAGGAGGCAGTTAAAGAGTAGAAAGGCACCCAGAATGGGGCAGGGGGCTTGAATACAGAAGTTACCTGTCTCACATATTTTTTTCTGCTGCAGAGCCTGGAACCCCAGCTGCTTTACCTGGGACCCTGATCTTAGGTGAAGCTCCTCCAGTCCCCACCTTCTAGGGCTGGATACTGCCCCCCCCCCCCCGCTGGCTAGGACCTCACTTGTTGGGAATTGAGAAAAGACTTGTGGGGAATTATGAGTTTACCACAAGTAGTCTGCTGTGCAGCATGTCCTGTATCTGTAGCTCAGCCCATCACAAAGGACCCTTGATGCTGAGGCAAGACTGAATCAGACAGGAAATTGCTAAGCTGTGCTACTATAAACCAGAGGTCCCTCTATGGGGTCAAATTCTACTATTAGCTTAGTTCCTACAGGAGCAGGCATTGAGCAGGTCTAAAGCCTGGGCCTGCAGAAAAATGCTCCTGGTGAGCAGAGCCCAGTCTCAGAGTCCACTCAGGAATACCTAACTGTTGTGCACCGGCTATTGGTCCTTGCTGAGCAGGCTGGCGGGTAGTCAGAGGAGCCTCTACAGGCGGGAAGAAGAGGAGAGCTAAGAGGCTGTACTTCTGTCTACAAGCCTGTCGAGTTACAGTGTGTGTGTGACAGCAAGTTGTGTGACTAACTCCATGAATGTCCATACCCTTTATCATTAAAATAAGCTTTATGCTTCCAAACCGTGTAGTCAATTTTCAGCCAATGACATCAGTTTTCTTCGTGTCAACCAGATAGTTTTAAAAACCTGGCCTCGTTCCTCCTCTCTCTCTCGGTCGGTCCCCACCGAGTTCTCAGGTTGCTAAGGTTGCTAAGGTTGCGAGCACTGTTACGATGCCTAGTGCCTCGGCTCCCCCTCAGGGTCCATGTTCGCAATAGCCTAGCATCAGACCACTCTGTTTCCCTACTGCTCCTGGGAGATGTGTTCTGAGTCCTCAGTTGGGGGTACTGGGAACACAGGACCCCTGAACCCAGGGGGATGGCTATAGTGTGGCAAGTGGCTATTAGGACCACTGGTTACCCTCTCCCGGGACATCTGCCTCCAAGCCCCAGAGCAGAAGTCCTGGAAGCCCTGCAGAAGAAGAGTGCTTCTGTACTAGCTTAGAAGTCCTTCCCCTGGGAAGTCTCCCACAGCATTCTCTACTTCCCCGCTGACATCCCTTGTCATTCAGTACTGCAGTGGCTTAATTGTGTTTATTTCCCATTAAACTCAGCCCTCCACAAAGGCAGAGACTGCGTGAACCTCATTCATCACTGTCCCCCAGTACACAGCCCGGTGCATGGTATCTAGCAGGCACTCCATCTGCTTGCTGAACGAGTGAATAAAGGTCACGAATACTCCCTCAGGAGTCCTGGGTGGCTGCTGGAATCCCAATACCCTGGCTTCCTCTAAAGAGGCTGACTTCTAGGGGTGGCTGTTGGGGGAGTGGGTCCCCTGGCAGCTACTCTCAGCTCTCTAAGGGCCCTGCAGTATGAAACGCCAACAGGAGCAGCCCACACATATATGCAGGTAGCTCTAGGGAGGGTCCAAAGGCCAGCATTGTGGTCACTGGAAATTCCCCATAACCATTATTGCTGAGATTCCAGGAGACACACCGGAATTGCATTTTTCAGTTTCTATCTAAAGGTACTAACGTGTTCCCCTTGCCTTCATTCAGTACTGGGTGGCTTAGCCATGAAGACCACTCCCTTTAGGATGTCTGTGTCCAAGGTCTAAAGATAAGACAGCATTGTGATTTCAGCTGCTTTATCACTCAGCCAGTCCAGCTAATGGAAAACAAGTCTAAGTATCCCAGGAAGAGACAAGCAGAAACCACATCTTCACACAGTTCAATGGCAGGAACGAGGAAATAATTCCACATCTTAAACGGAATGAAAAAGCCCCTTGGCATGTTGTTTCATTGTACTTCTTAATAGTTTCTTTTCAAAATATCATGACGTCAGGGCACATGCCTGGGTTGCGGGCTCGATTCCCAGCGGCAGGCCTGCAGGAGGCAGCCGAGCAGTGAGGACTCTCTCATCATCGATGTTGCTCTCTCTCTCTCTCCCTCTCCCTTCCTCTCTCTGAAACCAATAAAGATGTACATTTTTAAAAAAAGTATCATGACATACTCTATGTTTCTGTTTTTCTTATTAATAAAATTGAACACAGTAGTAGATGCTTATAAAAAATTTTATAAGTATAAAATAAAAATTGCTTTTCATGTCTTCCCCTATTAATAAGCACCACTCCCGCTTCCTCCTTCAAAAGTTAGTAGTTTAGTCCTAGCCAGTTTGCTCAGTGGTTAGAGCATCGGCCTGAGGACTGAAGGGTCCCAGGTTGGATTCCAGCCAAGGGCATGTACCTTGGTTGCATGCTCGATCCCAGGCCCTGGTCAGGGCTTGTGCGGGAGGCAACCAATTGATGTGTCTCTCTTATATTGATGTTTCTCTCTCTCTCTCCCTTCCACTCTCTCTGAGAAGCAATGGAAAAAATATCCTCAGGTGAAGATTAAAGAAAAAAAGTTAGTAGTTTAGTGTGTTTTCTCAAGACCTTTCCTAGGCTACTGTCCCCCCCCCCCCCCGTACATTTGACTGCTTATGCAGATGTTGAATAAGAGGAAATACAATGATAATCATTTTTTTTCTGTGGCTACTATGCATCTTCCACCTCCAAATTTGGCCTAATGTAAACTAGAGATTTTGAGCTATAAATTTGGGTTGGTTTTGTAACAGTGGTGTGAAGTCCTGTTAACAATATAAAAATAACATTTTCCCCCATGTAGACACCAAATAGAGTACCAGCAATTCTCCACATATGAGCATCCAACTTATGGGGAATGGTGGTAAACTACCAGACTTTGACATTTTTAGGACACTTCATTGATGATAGCACACTTACAACCCTACTCCCACAACTGCCTCCCTGCCCCTGGGGCTGCACCATTGTTAGCTGAAATCCACTGATGATACAGGCTTTTAGTATAATTCTCTGGGTCCAAAGGTGCTGCTCACCCTATGTACTGACAACCCTGCATGCCATTACTATGCTGAAATATGAAGATAGTGACGGGAGTCAGAGAGATGTTACCTTGGTTAAGGTAGACACTGCCTTATCCCTTTCCATAGGTGCCTAATGGAGTTAAAAGATGCATAAGGTAAGGCCAGTACCTTGTTTCTTAGGGCTGGGTCTGCCCCTGCTTCCAGGAGCAGAGCGACTGTTTTAATATTCCCGCTGAGCACTGCGGCATGGAGCGCCGATGTCCCATTCTAAGAGAAAACGACACTGTATGTCAGAAGTGAGCGCATATGACATCTGTTCCAGAAGGTGCATAGATCTGTGAACAGTACCTAAATGCAAGCTTAGTTTCCAAATTAACTACCTATAATAAAAAATACTTTCTTGTTTTGTAAAAGAGCAAAATATCATGCACAGAGAAAAATTCCAGCAAAGTAGCATTTTCCCATGTTTGCTTTTATAATATATATGGTAGTTCACTAGTTTGTTAACATTTCACTTACATAAATCTTAACCAACCCATCAGCTTCACCTACGTGCAACATGGCCAAAAACCAAAAATCAAAACAAAAAAGACCTGTTTGAAAGGAGACTAGATATTGCAAAGTCCCTTTCTGAAGCTCATTTCTTTTATTCATAGAAAGTTCACTTTCACAGACTATTCTTACTTTGCATACATTATTAACAGGTGCAGCTTCCTGGCTTCCAAGCTCATGGAAGATTAGAGGTAGCTCATTGGGACAGGGAGAGGGACCAGCACACTGATAGCAGCAGCTCTGTATCAGCTGACAGCAAGAATGGAACCTAAAGACATAAGGATCAGAATCAGAGTGTCCAAAATGCCTCTGGGGTCACTCAAGGGCAAGTAGACTTTATACACATCAATAAACTCTGAGGGTGCTGTCCAGAAAGTGCTAAGCCACTGTCCCAAGTTTAGAACAGGTTTAGTGTCCTCTATTTAAGAAAACAGGAGAGTGCATACCAGGGGCCAGCAAACTACGGCCAGTGGGCCAAATCTAACCTGCTGCCTGCTTTTCTACGTCCTGGCAAGCTAAGATTAAAAAAAAAAAAAAATTAAAAGAAGAAAAATATTTAGTAACATGTGTGAATATTAAATTCCAGAAATACAATGTCCATCAATAAAGTTTTACTGGAGTGCAGCAACTTTTTTTTTTTTTTTTTTGTATTTTCTATGCCTGATTTTGTGCTACAATGGCAGAGTTCAGCAGTTGCAACAAAGACTTTACGGCCTGGAAGACCTAAAATATTTATTACCTGATTCTTTATTGAAAAAGATTGCCAACCCTCGTTTATACTATAGTTTAGAAATACTTTAATCCCAAATAATTAAAACTTTAAAAAGAGTTTTGGGGCTCTGTTCTCTGGAATACCCAGCTCCCCAGAATGAAACATTCTCTGAGGTGTCCAGATGTTGGAGGCTTATTTTATTTCACCTAAGGTAACAATGTGGTTCTTTGCTCCAGATAATGAAGGAAAGGAACATGAACACCTGTCCCCCATCTTTTGTAGGACAAAAAAATCATGTTTTAAGATTTGTGGAGGATTTGCAATCACATACCTATATGTTGACTTTCCATCTTAGCAATTTCATTACTACCGTCTAATTTTTTTTTTCTTCCTGGAAAACCAGGTACTGACATACTCTGGTTCATTCTTTTCACCACCTTCTCATTTCTACCAGTGCCCACGAATCTCCAACATTAAGAAGTTGTAGGTGTGTTCTCCCAAGGATACAACTAACCGTGTTAATTTTACCCAGACTCTACTACAGTCCCCAAGTACAGACTTCTTAATTTCTAACCTCTTTCTTTTACAGATTGGCAAGATTTCTCTCTAGCTCTTACCTTCAAAATACCAAGGGTGGGTGAGAATTTCAGCAACTCCTCTATAACATCACTGTACCCTTTGTTGGCTGCTTTCAGTAATGCTGTTGTACCATCCTTTGAAGACAGAGGAAAACAAAAGTAGATTAACAGAGAACTAAACGTGAGTTGAGAACTAGGAATATGCACAGGCCGGCAATGTCTCTTAATCTAGGAGCATTTTAGAACATATTAAGGAATGAATTCTGAGTAAAAGAACACCAGACAAAATAGGTGACTTCTTATATGATCTTAGGACCCTGCCATTTGGGAAGTCACACTCTTCCAGTCCCTGAGAACACTGGGTAAGGGACAAAGGGAATTTCAGGAGCATATTTTTAGGACATAATGAACTAAAGAGGCATTCTCGGCAGTTCATGACTCAGCAGAAATTAATTGTTGAACTGTCTGCAATGATTTAAATAATTCTTGAACTGTACTGACGGTTCTAAAATGTTAAATGTGCTTTTCATTTTGCCTTTTCTTGTATATAACCTTGCTCTAATCTGCCCTAGGTATCTATTTGCCTGTGTGGGGGGGTGTGGGGGGGGGCAGAGGAGGAAAGAATAGATTGAAATCTGTTTAAAAAAAAAAAGGAAAGTTGAAAAATTAACATTCTGCCTCTGCCATCACTTTTTGGCCTGAGAAGAGATTTTCCCAACTCTTTGTTCTCCTGCGTTAACGTGTCAAGTGCTGTATGTAGCTGGAGGATTTGGCTCCCAGCTCCTCCTGTAGCAAAGGGAAGGCCGGGCCCAGCCAGCGCCCAAGGCTTAGCTGGGATCAGGAAGACAGAGGAGAAAAGGGGATTTTTCTTTTCTGGCTTCAGAGCCTATGGGAAGACGAGCGAGTGGGAGAGGGGACATGAAGCGCACAGGAAGGCGCCTTCTCATTTCCTTTTGGGGCTCTGACTTGGAAAGGGGAGGTGGGTCACATAAGCAGGAGTAGTGTCAAGGGCAAAGAGGCAGTTTTTGTTTTTTTTTAAAAAGTGAATAGCAAGCCACCCTTAGTTCCTATGGGGCGTAGGCCTGCTGTGGGAGTCAGGGGACACCGGCAGAGGCTAAGTGGGGGCCGGCGGGGGATGTGGAGCAGTGGACTGCAGCTCGGGGTGGGGCCAGCCTGGAGCTCCGCAGGGCCCCAAACCACAGGCGCCCCATCTCCACGCCGGGCCAGGCGCGCACTGCGGCCCAGCGCCAGCAGGACTAGCAGCCGCCAGGGACATGCCCCCAGGACAGCCCCAGGCGGGGCCCTACCTCCCCCAGCTTCCCCGCTTCGCCCAGGAGTCTGCTCAGCTGGAGCAGCAGCGCCAAGGAATCACATAGAGTTTTTTTCCCCTTTGGAGAGACTGAGCAGCACTTGCTACCTTTCATCGGATTCACGCTTTTTGTTATGCCCCGAAAGAGCGGGCGGAGGTCGGGACAAAACCCAGCGGGGATACAGGCCGGGTAACGCGCGCCGGCTCCGCGCCGGAGCCGAGCCCAGTTTTGGAGCTTCCGCGCCCCCGCGCCCCCCCGCGCCCCCCCGCGCCCCGCAGCCCTGCCCCGACTCACGTCCCGGGCGGCGTCGCGCTCGGCTCCCCGCAGCAGCATCACCCGCACCACCTCGCTGTGGCCCATCTGGGACGCGATCCACAGCGGCGCCGTCCCGTCCTGCGGGAGAGGACACGCGTGCACCCCGGCAGGCCGCGGGGCGCCCGCACAGCAGCCAGTTAACACCTGGAAAGAACTCCCCGCGGCCAAACGCAGAGCGAGACTCCAGCGCAGTTACAGAGGCTGGTATGTGGCAGGGCCTGGCCCACCTGAGTGCTGCCCTTAATCCTGATAAAACAGGCCGTCGGTGGCAGGATCTTACACCGCAGAGTGTGGCAGAACCACGTCTGAAGAAGCCAGCCCGTGTTATTCCCCCTGAGACTGTCAGTTTGCTTTCCTGGGTGTTCACACAGCACAGCCTGAGGAGTGCTCGGTGCGCCCCTTCAGTGCCGCAGGAGAGGGGCCGCTTCCTCTGGGGTGGGCTCTGAGGGTCAGGGAACGAAACACGCCCCTCCCACTCCTCTATTCTGGTGTCCAGAACTCGCGCGGCTACATCCTAAAGTTTTTAGGAACTTCAATTTTTTGCGGAGTGTGATGTCCTGTCTTCTGGAAGGTGCTTCACACTAGCTCGTTACAGCAGGACATTTTGGGTAAAACTTCCTGTGTGTCATTCCCCCAATGACCCTGTTCCCGTGAACTGGGGAGACACCGCTTCAGGGGAGAAAAGGCAAAGCATCCAGGGGACAGAGACCGATTTGACAGTAGGGTGGTTCCTGCTGCACAGAAAGGAAAACAGAAAACCCTTCTCCTGCGGGCGGGGAGTGCTGGAGAGGGATGGGGGAAGGAGGCCAGGGAGGTCCACGTTTTCCTCCCTCTCTGGGGTGAATCTGGGTTGGGTAAGCTAGGGGAGGTAGGAACACCCAGGTAAATTATGGCTAATTCCAGATAGGGAAGGATTTTCTCCTGTTGTTGGGATGGAACCCAGGAGAACTACAAGTGCCTTATGGGAGTTCTGCATTTTGGCTGGTACCAGAGAGAAAGAAGTGACTGTGGGGTTGTCTGGGCCCCAACACCACTAGTCCACATCTCCTGGGCAGCTGGCCACCTAGGAGCCCCTGCCTGCATGTGGGAAGTTGGAAGTGCCAGGTGAACAGACGCCTGGAGTTGGGAAGATAAGGCCACCGAACGTCGCGATTTCATCAACAGAGATGATGGCAGGGCCAGCGTGTAGTGGCACCAGCTGCACCTCAGGGTACCAGGGCAGGATGCTCTGGGGCCAGAGGGGCTGGACAAGCCAGCACCTGGAGGAGACATGAGCACCACCCCCTTCCAATGCCATGTGACAGTCTGACCCCCGGGAACTTAGGTCACTTTGGAGAGAAGGGCAAGAGGAGGGAGGAGGCTCCAGAACTGACTAAGCTGAACCTCTGAGGCAATTAAGATAGGATGGCCCGAAGAGACTGTTTCAGTCAGGTAAGACTGAATTACTCATCAGGGAATACGGCTGAAGAGCAAGATGATTCAGTTTCAGGATATAAAGTTTCATTTTCTGCTGGAGAATGTAATTTCAACTCCAGCCTACCAGTGAGAGCACAGGATTACTGCCCACTGCTGTCCCAGCAAAGGGACAGAGGGCAAAGACATCTGAGTGGGGTGGTGGACGATGGCACATCAGGAGCCTAGAAGGATCTGAGGGTGCTGGGGATGCAGCAGGACATTGGCACCTCCGTGTCTGGGGAGAGAGGTGGAGAAGAGGAACGGAGACAAGGGACAGAAGAAGTCTGAGAACACCTTGCCCTACTTCATCCTTTTATGAGGGCCTTTGAGAAATAGCCTTCAATCTGGATATTATTTATCATTAGCTATGTGAATACATCCTTAATTTGTACTTTTAGTTTACAAAGCATGTTTCCATTCATTATTTAATTTGATTCTCCCAATTCAGGAGGATCATTCATTCATTCAACAACCCAACAATTATTAAGCATCTTCTTAGTTTCAGGCAGAGCACTAAAAATAAGACATGATCCCTGTCATCAAAGGAGCTAAGTCTAGTGGAGAAGAGACAATCAAATATGGACAGAAATGCCCCAGATAAACCAGAAAATGGGCCCTCTTACTGTGCGGGAGTTATGGGGTCAGCTTCACAGATGGGGAGGTGGTATCTGAGTGAGAACTAGGATTTTGCCAGGGAGGAGAGAGTGGAAAGGGAATTCCATGTAGATGGAAGGACATTTAGTCACAGAGGCTTGGGCAGGAGTGGCTGGTTCAGGCAGGGTGGGAAATCCAGCTGGCATCGCCTGAGAGGGGTGTGGGTGGGGCCCCAGGAGGCAGGAGAGGGTGTCTGGATTCCACAAAGGGTTTTCCAGGGCTCAGATGCTAATGCACTTCTCCCTCCTTATGTGCTCTGGGCTCATTTGTTCTTTGTTGATATCACCATCAGAGGGCAGCCAAGGGAAGGCGATCAGTGGCCTGTTTGATGCTTGTAAGGGTTTGTTTTTAGTAAAATTCTATTAATTGATGCTAATATGTAGAAAAGTGCTGAGAAGTGCTATATTGGGAACAGCTATTAATATCATAACAGTAATGCTAACACTCAGTTATCACCTTAATTGCAGTAGTCATGGTAGGTGGAAAAAGGCATCACCATTTCTTGGTTCAGACCTTAGGCAAACTACTCTCAGTGCCCCCTCCTACAAAAATGTTAGCCTTACAGAGATATTTGTGGATGAAGAAACATATAGAAAGGTGCTGAGCACAACTACTGACACACAGACACTTAGAATATGGTAACTGAATCTGAATATTATGTATCAT
The DNA here is from genome assembly GCF_054644295.1 of Miniopterus natalensis. Classification (NCBI taxonomy): domain Eukaryota; kingdom Metazoa; phylum Chordata; class Mammalia; order Chiroptera; family Miniopteridae; genus Miniopterus; species Miniopterus natalensis. The sequence goes on from NC_142087.1 coordinate 44,603,080, forward strand.
GAAAAACAGAAAGTACCTTAATTTGTGCTTCTGGTTTGCAAAGCACTTCCATGTGCTTTATTTAATTCGATTCTCCCAGTTTCCCCGTGAGATAACTGGTTAGCAGGTAGGAATGATTGGTAAAATGAGATTTTGGGGACACTGTGTTTTTCATTACTAGTGATTACTTTTCCAAATCTGGTTTTTGAACCCAGGCAGTTGAATCTGAGTTAGAGCATTATTATCAAATCAAATTATTTATCAGTTGATTATCTAGTTTATGAATAAGAGAGGTTTTCCTCTTCTGTATACCTCAAGTTCTGTTTTCTTTTACTTTTTCCTTCTTTTACAATGACCAGAATCTTCATTGTGAAGATGACTTCATAATGAAAATGAAGGAAATTAGGTCAACTTAGCTCCTTTTTGTAGAGTTTTAGAGAGAATTGGGAGCAGAAAAAAAGCATTTAAAATATTTAAGTTTTTGAATACTTCTTGATAAAAATATATGGTTTTAAAGTATAGTAAATTGAATAAATCACCATGAAGTGAAAGTTTTAACACCTACAGCCTCCCCCCCCCTTTTTTTTAAAGGAAACAGAATATTTAGCTTGAAGAAGATAAGATTCATGGGGTTATAATAGCTGTCATTTACTATTTGTGTGAAAACCAAGTGGAAAAGGGGTTAGATTGATTTTGCATACCAAGTAAAAAGAAGACTGAGGGCCCTGGCCAGTTTGGCTCAGTGGTTAGCGCGTCGGCCCTCGGACTGAAGGGTCCCAGGTTCGATTCCAGCCAAGGGCACGGACCTCGGTTGCAGGCTCGATCCCCGGCCTAGTTGGGGTGTGTGTGGGAGGCAACCAATCAGTGTGGCTCTTTCATATCGTTGAGATCTCTCTCTCTCTCTCCCCCTTCCACTTTCTCTGAAAAGCAATGGACAATACTCTCAGGGGAAGATTAAAAAAAAACTTAGTCTTTCCAAAATCTGCCTGTGGCTAGCTTTGTAATTATGATTCCTTCTCACGAAAGTACTAAAACAGTTTTCAGTTAGTTTCTCAGTGACAGAGTTACAAGGAAAAGTCATTCTTACTACGGGTCAGATTCCCTGCAGCTCAGAGCAAATGTCAGCTGAATAATTTCAGAGCAACTTTGTTAACATCCTGTCATATGTGCCACAAAATGTCAGGACCCCACAGGATGGCAATGCAAAAATTATACATTGGATTTATCTAAAAAATATAAAGAAATTAAACCAGAAAAATATCCTCATCCTTATTTTGTAAATTCAAGAATTTTCTGACAGTGTGTCAGCTGAGATTTCAGAATCGAACACTGGTTTCTAAATTCCCTACCATGTGCAGGATATTTTAATGAAAATTTTTAACCAGGCTTTTTTTAAAATCTCATAATCTGTGACAAAGTCAGCCAGGACTGATACCACTTTTGCCATATTTATGACACGACTTGTTTTTCTGGAATGGAATTAAATATGTGGAGTTTACCCTCTGAGAGAAGACAGAACTTGGACCAGTCTGGCATAGCTAGATAGCATTTTATTTATAAGCTCAGGGCAGGCAGTAAGAAGATTATGGTTTTTACAGGCACAGCGGTTACCTGTGGGGTGGGGTTAGAAAAATTCTACTGCTTCCCTCCCACCAAGAGCGATTCTTAAGTTATAAAGCACCCCGTTCCTCAATAACAGCCTTTCAGAGCTGGACTCTCGAAATTCCAAACTATCACATCAGATACAGTCTTTGGAAGGGCATGTCACTTGCTCCCTGACCTGAGGGGGCCCCTGGCCCTCCCACTCCCAGACTAGGTCACCCACTTTGACCAGGTTATCCTCACTTCTGAGGAATGAGCAACGCCGTGGTGTGTCGTGGCCGCCGCTGCAGTGCTGGTTCACTCATAACTTCTGGGTTTCAATGTCATCATCACATGACTCAATTTAGGTTCAAATGGACACAATCCATGCAAACATTTGAAATATAATCTTATATCAACTTGGCTTTTTGTTTTTTTACAAACAGTACCTTAGGCATATGAATAATACAATTTATTTTATAAATAGGTTTGTCAAAATGCCAGAAATTATTTTAGAAGAATGTTCAGAAAGAAAGAGAGACTTGATAATCTCTCATTTCTAAATTCACAGTGGTACCCTCTATAATGACCTCCAAATAAAACTTATGCAATCTAAAAATAACCAATTCTTTTTATTTAGTAAAATGAGGCCTCTGGGTCAGAATCAAAAAACAATTTCAAAATAAGAAGGACCAACAAGACTGGAAGGAATGGAAGCATAACTGTTTCTAAAAGTTTCCTTTCCCAGAAATATTCCTAAACTAAGAATATCTTTAAAATTCTAAAAATATAATCTTACATTCATAACAGTGTCTGGCACATATTAAGTTCTCAAGAAATACTGACTGAATGTTGAATAAAACAATTATCAAAAATTTGGGAGCTCAAAGAGATCATCAGGATCATCCTGCCCAGCCTCCAAATTTCAGATGAAGGAAGAGAGGTCCAGAGAGGTTGATTCACTTGCTCAAAACCACACAGCTAGTTATTGGCAGAACTAGATCTAGAACTCAGTATTCTTGACCTCAAACCCACTTTGTCCAAAGGTTCTTTCCATTCTTAGGCTCCTTATGCACTTGGACTTCTTAAGGTTGAAGGAGCCTGTGGTCAAAACTTGGACCAACCTTAAGGTTCCCATCGCCATTCATTACGTGACCACACAGGCATTATCAAAGCAGGTCATATTACAGTGGGAATTGAGCTGGGAGTCATTTACTGGTAAGAAATCAGCTTGACTTTTCCCTAGAAAACTACCTTTAAAGTAAAGTTACCGCAACCTAAAATGTTTTGTTAAAAATAAATTAATTAGTGAGGAAATAGCTCCTACACAAGAGAAGCTAAGTATAATGCCTTACATTGGAATGGTTCTTCACCATTTCTAAGTGAGGCCCTGTATTATCTTGCAGTTCTATTCCTTTAAATATTAATTCGTTGATTTACTAGATGTTAGCTTCCTGTTGGAAAATGAAGTCTCGGTAGTATTGTAATTGTGAGAGATGAAGGTGTGGAACCTACTAATGACATTGCACACCTTCATTTCTCATCTCTGGCTTGGTGAAAGGAGTGGGGGGAAGAGAGAAGACAGCACATCAGTGGAGGGACCGGGCAGGGGCAAGGCTACCTGACACACCTCTGTTTACCTATGGCCCAGGCTAGCCAACTCTCATCACCTCAGAGCAGCCATAATTTATTGGAACAGGAGGCGGCAGAGTGTGTATGTGACCTCAGACACCAAACGCCCAAGTTTTAAAAATAGTAAATGGTGATGTCAGCCTGAGTTTGGGTGAGCCCAAAGCAAATTACAGGGGAAACGCTAATCAAAGATTAACTCACGTCACAGAAGTAAAAGGATTTAAAGACGCCCAGAGCTGACTGGATGTCTCAGGTGAATGCTGCTGCAGGAGAGCTGGCCCTCCCTGCCCACTGCTCCGTGCACAGGGACATTACCTGCCTTGGCTGGTTGACTTTTGCTCCCGAAGACAACAATAATCGAGTAACATCCAAGTAGCCACCTTGGGCAGCTAGGAAGAGTGCAGTGGCTCCATCCTGATAGACAGCAAATTGAAAGTGTTAAAAATCATCTTTCACATTTCTTTTAAAAGAAATTACCTTTTAAAATATATACATTTAATATAATTTTCCATTTCCATCCCCCCCCCTTTATTTCACATGCATAGTTAGTGTTTTAGTCTTTGAAGAATGATTTTAAAAGATCACACTGAGTCAGACTGAAAGGTAAAATAGTTTTATAAGGATAAGTTATAATGTATATAATGACTATTCACAAAAATCTTGATCCTAGAGCTTATGATACATCTACTTGGTAGTAGCCTCTAGGTTTTTCAGATATCCAGTCACCACTTTTCTCTTGTCTGCATAGACTTTCATTGGCTGCTTTCTGCTTTTGATGCATGATCTGAGTTCGTCCACTTTTTAATTACATTTAAAAATATATACATTTAATACAATTTTCCATTTCAATCCTTCTGTAATTAAGAGCAAAGTCTTCCTTTAAAAACAAACAAAAAGTACCCTATTAATAAAAAACAAACAACAAAATTAGCCAAATCTATTTTGTGAATCAGGAGAAAAAAATGTCCTTTTAATTAGATCTCTCCTACTCTTTTCGTGTTCTTGTCCCCTTATCCACATCTCCACAATGTGCAGTTTCTCCAAGCTTTAAAGCATAAGAGCCTTTCAGAATAACTGCCCTAGTAAGACTGTCCATAATCTTGCGCCCTGTCAGCTCAGGAGACGCCCATAACACCTATACATGCAACTAAGCAATCTTGCATAAAAGTCCAAAGCAAGTGCTTGTTTCCAGTTTTCTTTCGTTTTCTTTTTAACTGGGTGTCTGTGTCTTCTGGTCATTTATTTTTTCTTGAAGATGTGTCATTGGGTAATTTCAGCAATACATGGGTCAACTGAGGGTATGCATCCTCCCTAGCTGCTCACTTCACACAGACAGAACACGGTGAGCTTCATTACTTTTAGACCAAAGTGGAAAACCGGAGCACATCCTAGTGGAAAACACCCAGCAAACCCAGCTAATTACCACCCTCCCATAGGAACATCAACCACAGGTTAAAATACAAAGCACTTTTCCCTGCAAGTCCAACCAAGTGGAGGGTGCCGGATTTCCAGTAGGAGTCAGTGAGCTGCCAGACTCCCCTCAAGGTAATCATTAAAAAATTAATTAGCCTGTACAGATTTTTAAGCAGGTGTTTGATATGGGAATGAAAATTTCAGCTGCTCCTTACTGTGTTGCCACAGGAAGTCTTCCAGGCCCTTAGCAGCTCATAACTCTTAGGGAGTTTCTAAAATGGATATCTATGCATTGGATTTTTTACTGTTCATTACAAACTTCTGTTCCTAGAAGTTTCAGGGATCAATGACAGGGATTTCCCATATTTCAATTGTCTTTTGTGAAAAGATTTACACTGGACTGTTTGGGTAAGGGTAAAAGTCTTAACAGAAAATGCAAGTTCCGCTGCATGAACTTCGTGAGTCACCTTATAACAGAGATGAATTTACTGTGGAAATGGGCTCTTCCCAAACTCAGCATTTCTACAATTATGTGCCACCCTGATGAACCTTATGGAAGATTATTATCTAACAGTACAAATTCTATACCCACCATCAATTTGGGGTGCTATGAAAATCACAACTCATTCTCTTTTTCCAAAGACTTGGGCTCTTCCTAATCAGCCTACACATACATTTACTCACACACACTCTCAGATATGCTGCTCCTATACACAGCCAAAGAAGTAGCTGTAGACCTGTGTTTCTTAGACTTGGCCACAGGTCAGAACCACCTGTTGCTCAAATCAAGCTGTGCCCTCAGAGACTCCAGCTTAGTTGGTCTGGGGTGGGCCTGGGAAGTGGTATTTTTTACAACTCTGGAGGTGATTCTAATGGGCAGCAGAGCTGAGAATGACTCCTTTAGATCATTTTCAAGTAGTTCAGCCGTTCAACGGGGAATGCTTGGGCTCAAAGTATTATGGATTTTGAAGTACAAAGGGTAAAGCTACTTGCCACATACTTCAAAGAGGTCTGTCATTTGTCAGTTAACCGTGTAATGGCTAGAAAGGGTGTTCAAATGGAAAAGTTCACACCTACACATCTCATTACATGCCTGTTTAAGTATATAGTGCCCTAGGCGTAAGGGCTAACTGTCTACAGGTAGGAGAGCCTAAAATGTGGCTCCTAGATGATTGGGAACAGGAGTTCTTCCACGCCTCACTATCATACTTAAGTCACATCATCTCCCCGTATTTTCTTTTTTCCTATAAAACTAAAATCACATTTGCCATAAATCCTTTGGAATTACAATGACAATGAATTAAAAGAGTGCTTGGGTAATGTGCTAATTGCCAATTAGCTGCAAACAGTCCCACACTAGCCGTGGATGCCTTTCAAAGTACATGTACTTCACAGGTCTTCACCTAACCTCACTTCTCTTCCAAATAATATGATTTCTCCTTTTGTGTGCTCCTCCTCCCAGATAAACCCACAACAGAACTTATTTTGGTTTTTAGCAAGTCCATATGCTGGGCTTGTCATGTTATGAATGAATATGCATCACATGACTTTTGAAGATCCTAATTGCGTAGGTACAGGAAATACTGCATGTGTAAGAGATTTAAAACGGCAAAACTAAGATGGATAAATAAGATTGTGTGGTTTCTACATAGAAAAAGGCGATATGGTTAACTATTTTTTCCCCTTGATGTCTCAGATTAAGGTCTTACTGTTCATTAAAATATTTTTGGAAGCCAAATTGAGACTGCAATGGTGTGTGTGATGAGGGAATGAGCAGGGTTCCCTTGAAACACTCACATAAAGCTGGTCGTGGATGTTGGCTCCATGCTTCAGCAAGGTATCCACCACCTTCATGTGCCCGTACTGGCTGGCGGCCAACAGGGCAGTGCCTCCATCCTACGGGCGTGCAAAGTGTAAACACTTTAGAAACAGTGCAGGCACAAATCATGCCAAACACATGCTCCTCATTCCGCGAGAACTTTGGAAAAGAAATTTCCATAGATAATAACAAACTCACATTTCCTCTTTTGTCCCTTTTACGTTTTCTTTATAACCCTGACAGAGCTCGTGTTAAGGACTTCATCATGTACACTTGGATGATTTGCCTGAGATTTATTTCAGTTGTTTGACTAAAATATTATGATTAATTTAGAAATGTCCCATGTCTACTAGACTTATCAGAGTGATCACTTTGTAAGTTATACAAAGGTCTGATCACTATGCTGTATACCTGAAACTAATATAATATTGTATGTCAGCTGTAATTGAAAAACAAAAATAAATAAAAATTTCCCACGTCAAATGCAGGCTCATCTATTTGCCTCTCAATAAAGGAAACGAAAAACAGAAAGTCTGTACAAATCAGATCTGTCTTGGAATTAACAGAATAGTCTCCTTGGCTTCTGGCCAGAGACCCTCTTGACAAACACTGGCGTCTTCTTGTGGTTCCACCCAGTTGCAGGCCTCTGAGATTAAGGTACTTTTATAGGGTAACCCTCTGGGGCCATTGCCTTCATGAAACAAGATCTGCATCCCTTAAAAATTGGATAATTACAGCATATTCCATGTGCCTCTCACCATTCTACTTAGTATTTTCCTTTGAACGTGTGCCAGTCTGTCCAGGTCTCTTTTAAAATGTGAGCCCCAGAACTAAACAGAGCTGTAAAGTGGATGTGGTCTGGAGTGGGACATTCCTCTGTTCTATCTACTCTCCTTTTATTTCTGCAGCCTAAATTAGAATTAGCTTTTATGTCAACCACATCACACTACTGACTCACTGAGTTTGTGGTCAGCTGAAACCCTTAATGGTTTTTCTCAGGTGCTAGAGCTAATGCATTCTCTCTTCCCATCTAGGGCTGTTGTTTGTTTGGCTCTGTGAATTGGCATGTGGACATTTGAGCTAATTATAAATAATGCAAGAACATGTAACCTAGTTCTAAAATACAAATCATAAATATGAGATAGTATGGTTGCTAAATTTGGACATAGAGTGTTTATTCAAAATGTCCTCAGATTCAGTAGGTCTGGGGTGAGGCCCAGAAATAGGCCTTTTGTCCAGTCATGTCAGGGAACTGTGGTGAGCAGGTGGCAGGTGGGTCTCACTTGGACAGACGCTGCTACAAGAGCTCCTGCGCTCACAGGCAGGTGAGATCCTGGGGGACACTTGTGGCTGAGTAAGGCTTCAGCAAGGGATGGGCTGTGTGGTGGGGGAGAGCTGAATTTTGAAGGGTGAGAAATGGAGGAGAGAGACTGAAAGGCTGAGGTGGTAGTGGTGGTGGGGTATTGGAGGGCTGGGTGAGAATCAAAAAATTGCTTAATAGCAGATAGAAACACTCATGTTTCCAAGTTTTGTTCTGTTGATTTTCTCAGCTCTTTGCCTAAAGAGTTTAGAGAACAGATTAAATGTGATGGTTGTCATACAAGAGCCGATAACTTCTATTTTTAAAACACATTTTTGGGGATATAGATTTAATAACAATGAGTACAATTGTTGACACAAGTCAGTTTTGACGACAGGATAGTATTAAAACTCAAAGCCTTCCAACACTCTTTTTCCCATGGGAAGCTCTTGGACACCTGCAGTTGACCTAATGGAAACCTGTGGAATGGCTCCCCCTGGAATTCCGGGGACAACACAAACTGGCTCATGTACAAAGGCTTTAAGCCAGCATATTTGCTAACCAAGAAGACTGAAGCAACCATGTGGCTACACATGATCATTTTGACATAGTTCAAAGAGTTGAGATTTAGGTTTGTAAAACTTTACTCTCTGTTTTAAGTTGTATCATTTTTTCGGTGAAAAATAAAATGATAATTAATATAAAATATATACACACATATATTTTGTATATTATATTCAGCACGTTCGGAGGCAGGGACATAGTCCAACAGCAGGTTTCAGAAAAGACAGAAACCTGATATTCAGAAAACTGATATGCAATAGTTATCATTTTAATAAGAAAAAAACCCAGTGGAAACTCCCTTGATATTGAAATATCAAATGCAATGAATTAAGAAAACCTAAAAATTTCCAACTGGGGCAGATTTTCAGGATTTTTTTTACTATGATTAGGCCAGAAATAAGTTGACAATTACAAAAAAATTATGGCAGTTCAAATCCTCCTACTACAACACATTATCACTTAAAACATTTTGGGAACACCAAGTTGATCTTGCTGCAGTCTCAGCTTTCTTATCAAACATGTCCAATATGAAGAATCAATGGCTCCTCTTGCCCAAATACATAAACTGTAATCATATATTATGTATTTCAGTGAGGGTATCTCAGAAGGTAAACAACCTGCCAAATCACCCTCCTTAGAATCTCTGAGATTCACTAGGATCAGCTTAATACTTCAACATTTCCTATCATAGCACTGGGATTAACCTTGAAGCAGTAAAAAGCACATGAAAACAGGGAAAGTTTAAAGTACCTGCTACTGTATCCATCCCGGTAACAGAATTTAGTGTCCTAGAGTAGAAAGCTACAAGTGCAAAAAAGAATCTATGTGATTCTTCATAAAATTCTCCAATTGTGAGCCCAGAGTAAAAATTGTCATGTTTTAAATTGAATCCCTAGGATGACCCCTGAACCATTACAAGGCACCTTGTGACGGAAACCTACCTTCCTAAGCTTGAGTCTTGTAAAAAAGGAAGTGCAGATTTGTACTATAGATGAAAAGAAATGAATACTCAAGATTGCTGAAATTCTTCAATAAGTATGAAATCAAGAAAGTTCTCTTACTTTGGTTCTAAATTCAGTGGATGCTCCAAATTCAAAGAGAAATCTCACGACGTCGTTATGACCTTGCTGGGCAGCGAAGAACAGGGCAGTTGTGCCTGACTGGGAGAGAACAGAGGCTGGTTTTAAAAGATATTTGGCTACATTACATTTGATTTATACATCTGCAAGCAAAATAAAGCAATATCCTTGCATATGAAACTTCTAGCCTAGGAAGGGGCTATATTGGAACAGATTATATTTTTTGACCAGAGGAGTGACAAAATAAAAGGATAACTTTATTCTTGGTGCAGTGGAACGGTGGATTTCCAAAAGATATGTCTTCGTTCTAATTCCTGAAACTTGTGAATATTACTTACATGGAAAAAGATGTAAGTTAAGGATTTTGAGAGGAGGTGCTTATCTGGGGGGGCCCTAAATCCAATGACAACATTCATTTATAGGTGTTGTTTCTTCGTTAAAAGAGAGGATTTGTTTTTTGATACATTAATTACAAAATCATATTTACAGCAGTTTGAGGCAATTTTGGAATGTACATACTATCAATCATCGTGCATGGGAACACAGCACTCTGTAGACAGCAGGAGCTAGACTTCAGTCTGGAATGTGAATAAAGGTCTGAAATGCATGGGCTTTACTCCCAAAACCCAGGGCCTCATGAAAACTTCATGTGCAGCTTCTGTACCTGAGAGTTGTACTCAGACAATATTGCTGTTCTCTAGAGCAACAGTCTTCCAGGACCATTAGCTCCTAGTTTGTCTCTCCCACAAGCTCTGTGTGTCTGGATGGCCAACCTAAGAAAACAGTGGCAGGTACTTTTTCAGGAAACAAATACTCTGATATTGCAGAATGGAGTACACATGAACCAAGGTAGAAGTCTGCTTATATGAGTAAGTTCCACAGCACCACTAAACACTCCCGTTCAGATTCCAAAACATGCAAGGTAAGCTTGGGGCCTCTCTTTGGCTTAGCAGGTCTATTGCCCCAGAGTTCCATGGCCTCAGGGGACCACCAGGAACTTACATAATATCATCATTTAAGCCACACATGCTACCTCCAGATGGGGCACACTCTGGGAAGTCTTCAAGCTCCACTGTGTTCAATGTACAATAGTTTACCTCTTCAAGAACATTAGCTGAGCAAATAGAACCAAACAGACAAATATAAAACAATAAAAACCATATATTGGCTAGAAATCAAACAAATGTTTCTTCTCTCAGCTTTCTCAGGTGACCTGAAGATATTTTTGTGCATTTGAACTTGCCTTTAAGGATAAAGTTTTTGAGTAAGCAGAGCTGAATCACATTGTTTTTATTAGTGAAAAATCTGTCTTTTCTTTAAAGTTAAAATAAAGACTGGAAAGCAAGAGGAAAAATAAAAAAGAATAGGGTAATTTTAAACTATAATTCTAAATGGGTCCAAACATTTTCTTCCAAGAAAAAAGTTAGCAGCTGGAATGAAAATGACCTAAAACAATGATCCAGTGTTATGGAAATTCTCAGAATTATCTGTAAGAAGGCTGGTTGGATTTGCTGTAGTCTCTGAGTACTGCTCCTCTCAACAGACCAGGCTTGCTAGTCCAGACAACAGAGAACCAGACTCCAGATTCCATCCATTAAGTGTCACTCTCCCATGGTCCAAGGCCATGGTGATGCCCAGAGTGCAGATGAGACTTCTAGATGCCCCATGGAACATCCAGCCCTTAATTGGCTCCACACAGGGTGGCAGTCCAGCTTGTAAGACGAGCTGTTCTGCATGATGAAAGTTTGGTTAATGAATCGTCCTTTCTGAAACAACTGTAGGGCAGGCCTCCGGCTAAGAGTGGATCAAGGAAAACCAAGTGCCCCAGTCTGGTTTGGAGCTTGCTCCAAAATGCCCATCTCCGGTCTGAGTCAGTGTGGACTGACCTACACATGTGTCTCCATGAAGGTTAATTTCCCAGGCCCTATATTGTTTTTGGAAATATATGAACCCTTCTTAGACCTGCATCCCAAAGTATGTTAAAATGTCCTAGCCTCCCATTGTTCCTCTCCATGGGACCAAGAATGGATCCTCTGGTCAGATGGAACTCCCAAGAATGCCTCTGAATGAAGTATGGGAACAGGCTCACATTTTAGTCCAATGCTCACCACATGGATTTTGGGAGGAGAGATTTAATACATAGCCAGTCAGAGAAGTTCTTTGAAAACATGGTTTGGTAGGGATAGTAGAGATAGTCTAGCAAGTGAGCCTCATTAAGAACAGGTTGGTGATATAATCCTTCTAAAAATACAATGATCTCTATGAAAATTCTACGAATTCTATAACACATCATCCCAGGGAAGAAGGGAAAACACGTGCCTAAGAAGATATGTTCAACTGAAGCACAACCAATGGTCAGTTCCTGGGCCTTGATTTAGGCACAATAAAGTCTGCAGTCTAGGCTTTAGTGTCTTATAGGAGAAAAGCAATGACTACTCTTGCCCTTCTTAACAATTCACCATTGTGAAAGCTTCAAGCCTCGGCCACCTGGGTCATTCTTAATCAAGTGCAACGTCTGACCTACCTCTCTCTGGAGATTGATGTCTGCTCCTTGGAGAACGAGCTCCTTCACACAGTCTATGTGACCGGCATAGGAGGCGACCATGAGGAGCGTGGTGCCATACTGGGGGGGGAGAGACAGGTGAGCGGTTAGGCCATCGCATGTCAGAGGGGGTCCTGGAGAAGAGGCTGCAGAGATGTCAGCTCCACCCAGGGCACATCCACGCACAAAATTTCCCGCAGTGATAGAAGTGTTTTATGAATGATCTTATAATGCAGACTAGATGGGGGGGGGGGGGAGAAGCAAAGTTACAATTGCTGAGGCTGGAATTTTCAATTTAAAAATTGACTTCTTCCATTACCTTCAGAATGCAGTCCAAGAGAACCATGGTTACTGCATTTTAAAGCAGCAGTCATGTAATGGTCTCATTTTATGGTTCATATTAAATGATTCTTGAGCCAAAATACTGCTATTGATGCAAAAAATGGGTTAAATGGCTTTCTGGGTTTAGAAGTCTTTATCTTCAAACTGATTCAGGTAGAGATGAAAGGCACTGTGATGAAATAAGAGACTACAGAAGCAAGTCAGGAGCCCTTGGGTCCACGTCGACCTTTGTCATTAGCCAACAGTGTAACTGAGACAAGTTGCTTCCAATTCCTGGGGCTCATTTATCTCATCTTTAATATGAGGTTGGACAAGGTGATCACCGAGGTCTCTTTCAGCTTTCAGATTCAAGGACTTGAGGTGTATCTGATACAGACCCTCCAATTCAAGTGAATGTTTGTAGTTAATTCATAGTTTTTCCCAGGGTTGAAATTGTAATCTGAACCACCACCTCTGCATACTCAGCAACCTGCCTTCCAGGAGTGGGTGATAAGAGATGTGCAATTCTGCACATGAGGAAGGCTCTCTAGGATGGGGGATAAGTGACTCTTAGGAGTGTCGTGGTATTTACATCTGTGGGATTTTATAGGAAGGCAGTAGAGTTCAGTAGTCCCTGACAGTATGACCTTGGGTGGGTTATCTAACATTTCAAAGGCTTATTTTCCTTATCTGTAAAATGAGGAATAATTTAAGTATCTGCCTGATTAAACTAAATGGGAAAAAGATAATTTAGGCAACAGGCTTATCATATTAATGTTAGATATTAATTCAGCAAATGTTAGATATTAAAATATTATGACAGTTCAGTAAATGTTATCATCTGGCTTTTGTTGACTTCTGTGAATGACAATGCTACTTTTAGAAGTCTTGTTTGCTATAAGTAGAAGGTATAGGTAGTCAAGAAAAGCTAATGACTTCATAGAAGTGCTCTACGATACTTTCTGTACTCCATGTGACTCTACTTGGTATTTCAATGCAAGACCTTCATGTAGGCTGTACCATCCATTATTCAGTTGAACTCCTTCCTCCATATTTTCCAAGATTGGAGTGGCAAGCTTGGTATTACTAACTTCCTCTTGAATGCAAGCAATTTTTATTTAGATTGTGGATAGAAGAAACCTTGATTTAAAGCCAGTCTAAACAGACAAGCTATGACTATATTCTTTACATGAGAGGCAAGAAAATGTTTTTATCATGGGCCACACTGGCGTCAAAATAAAAATCATGATCCAGAGGCAGCAGAGAGCACTTAATTTGGATATTTAAAAAAGAAAATAAAAAATGTTAGGCTCATCTGTATTAAAGGGGGGGGGGAGAAATGAATGAAACAAATAACAAAAATGCTTTTTTTATAAACTGTATTTCAATTCTACATGATTGTCAATTGAGAAAAAGTCAGAGGTTGAGAAGAAGGGAAAATAAAGAAGTCGTATCTGTTGATGACTTAAGCTACACAGAAATACTTTCTATTCAAAACCTATTGGCTTGATTGCTTTTAATTCTCTAATGATTAAGGTTACTTCATTTCATTACCTGATGTTAAAATGTATCTTTCAAACAGACGGATTCTGAACAGAGTACATAGTGGATATAAATGTAGTGTAGACCACAACCAACAAGGTGGTGACATATACACATTCATATGTCTAAGAAGACTAAAATAACCTCACCACTGCACATCTTTGTGGTAAAAGTGTCAGAGAGATGAGCAAAGCAAAAACTGTAACCATCATTAAAGACAGCATTAATCTAGAAACTGAAGATGAATCAATGTTAGCAAACCAAAGTGCTGCCTGTTGCAGGTGGCCCAGAGATAACGTATATTTGTTCTTTACAAAGCTGTTTATTGGAGAAGTTTGAACGTGGTCATACTTGAGGTTAGGAGCAGTTCCCAGCAAAGGCCTGGGGCCTCTCCTTGCATTTGATGGGCTCTCACAGGTGTCCTAGGTGACCCTGAGGACCGGCCCCATTGGCAAGGGCAATACTAGCCTAGAGATCACTCACTATAAGAAGAAACCATCCTGGCACCCAGACTCCATGTTCAGGTGACATGTGGAGGAGGCAGAAACCCACGCAGGGAAATCTGGAGGGAACAAAGGCCTGCACCTTCCCTAGCATCTCCCTGCCCCTCAGTCGCCACTAATCTTAGAAACTCTTTCAGAATAAAAGAGCGCCTGAAATTACCATCATTTAGGCTTGCTCCTTTGGGTTAAAGAATCATCTCTCCTGAAAACTCCTGATGAAATGACTTCTTATTTTAAACAGGGAGTAACCTAAAAACATATTAGCATCTATTCATAGAAGCATTTTTAATCAAAATAGCTGGGTCACCAGCAGACAGAAAGAGATGGAGTGTGGGCTCTCTGGAAAAAGGAGATGGTAGGAGGTGACCTCGGATGGGGAAAGGGCACTGAAGAAGCTGAGAGGGGAGCTGTCTGGGGGATAGGACATGTGTGGCGCTATGAGGCGACCCTGGGAAGCTGAAAGTCAGGAGAAAGTTTTAGGGGTGTCTGAAAAGGAGTGGCTTTAAGAAAAAGGGGAAAAGTGGTCCTCAACGAGTGAGTAGATGAGGCCACAATAAAAACCAGTGTCCCTGCTCCAGTTTTGCCCGGTGTGGCTCTACTGCTCACGAAGACCCAAGATCTCCCAGGGCGGCCAGGACACAGATGCCCAAGACCCCATTGTCAGTCTGGGTCCTAGAGAGGAACAGGCAGTACATTCAAACTGGGATAATTGGGAGAAAGTTTAACAAAGAGGCTATTTATGAAGCCGTGCCTGGGTGTAGGGACACTATAAGGAGCAGTGTAGCACTGGGAGCTAGTAACAGGGGGCGCCACCCCCAGCCCAGGCTGAAGGCAGGAGGGGAAGGTAGTGGCTCCCAGGGTGCTACTGCCAGACAGAGCAGTCGGGGAGGGGGCACTGGGTTCCCCAACATCCCCATCCTTCCAACCTCTGATTCCTGCCAATGCTCCCATTGGCCAAACCCAACTGGAGGCCAGAGGGAAGTGACTCCACTGGGACAGGGCACACAGTTCAGACCCTGGGACACAGGGGAAGCTGGAGAAGGGTGTGGGTGGATCTGGAGGTGCAAACCCAAGATACCCAGTACTGATGCCCCCGGGGGGTGAACTGGAGCACATGCTGATATCTCCCTCCGGCTGGTGGCTGAGCTCAATTACCAAATTTGTGCAATAAAAGCTGGAAACAGCACATCCTGTTTTCAGAAAAACAATAAGGCTCCTCTGAAAAACATTTTTATTTAAATCCTAAAATCAAAACATCTCTGTGTTCTCTCTCTCTCATTTGAGGTCCTTCTTGTCCCCAGAGACGTGGGGAAGTCCTGCTGAGGACAGAGAGATCATTACCTCTAGCTGCGGAGGGAGGGGCTTAGTCTTAGCGACGCCTGCCAGTGGGCAGCAGTGTCTCTTTTTAGTTCCCCTTAACTGACAATTAGTGTATTGATGTTTGCAAAGGTAATGAGAGAATGAGGGGCTGGGGGGGCAGGCTCCCATTTCTCAATTCTCTCAGCCTTGTAGAAAAAAATCCTAACTCTCACCTCCACGGCAGCCCCCGACTGTTCTAAGTTATCTCCACCTTTTCATGGAAGCAGCTGGTTTGAATTCTCTGACTAAATACCCATCTCTTCTTGGAATCTGCCGATTCTGATCCCTGGTGAAGCATCTCTTTCCCTGCTGTGGCCTCCTTCTGTTTTATGCGTGTAATTGTCTCCCCAGGACATTTTAAAGCTCAGCAGGGGACCTTGGGCTTTTTGCGAAGGACAGAGCAAGCGAACTCATGAAAGAGTAGGTGAGCGCCGCGGGGAAACGCGTTCGGGACGTGCGCTCATGCCAAGGGGGGCATGGCGTGCTCTTGGCATGCGAATACCCGAGGGCCTCCGTACACTGTCCCTGCAGTCCACATCCACCCGCCCGCTGTTCAGCAGCAGCCTCAGCAGCGCCAGGTTTCCTCTCCTCGCGGCCCAGAAGGCAGCGTTGGCAAGCGGAGTTTCCTTCTGCAGAAGCAAAATGAAACTGGATCTCAAAATCAACACCGGTTAACATGACCACTTCTACGCAAATATATGCCGCGCAAAAGGCAGAATTTCCAGATGTGTCGTATCATTTGCAGGTTGCTTCTCCACCAATAGCTAACTGTAATATACTTGGTCAGGAAATGCGCTGTTTTGTAGTGGATACCTGAGCCCCAGTGCTGTTTATGAAGAGTAAGTTGTTGCTAATAGAGCACTATTAATACCCTATTTCCCACCAATGTACTCACTTTCCTGCCTCTGTGTCTTTGTTCACAGTTTCCTTTTTGCCTGAAATGAGTTTCCCCCCATCCTTCAAGGCCAAGGCTCTGTTTAAATGCTATTTCCTCCCTGAATTGTTCCAAATTTCTCCTCACCTCTAAGCAGAGAAAAACCACTCCTAGCTCTGACCTCCCAAAGGAGTTTACCAGCACCTTTTCCATGCCCTCAACAGTTTCTACCCAATTTCAGCTGTCTGGATAAAGGCCTTTCTCTCCACCTAATTTTCTTTGCTTCAGCTGGAACCTGCCAGAGGTTCCAGTTGAGAACCAAGAACTCTGGGCAGAAAACGCTGTTACGTGTCCTCATATGGATCCTTCATGCTAGGTTATTTTAAAGTTGCAAAGTTAATGTTGGAACAAGACCTATGGAAGGAGCAGAGCTGGAAAACAGTTCTCCAGAATGAGAGATTTGGATTTGGAGAGTACAGTCCTGGTGGAGGCAGAGGACAGGCTTGGAGCCACACAGCTCTGGGTCTCAAGCCCAGCCCTGCACTATGGACTCCGTTTCCTCCCGCTTGGAAGGACATCACATTACCTGCCCTGTAGTTTAAGTTAAGGATTAAATGATGTAGGTTAACTGCGGGGCCCAACACATCATAAATGCTTACAAACCCTAGTTTCCTTCCTTCTCTCCCCTTTTCTTTACAAAGTTAGAATCAACAGGCAAAATTAAATTCAGAGTATTGGTACTAAATAAAGAATTTCACTGGTCTTGGAAAATTTTCTAGTATTCAAATTATTTAACAAAAAGACTCTTTTGGGTGGGCTTAAAACACCTACCTGACCCCAAGGGCCTTTTATGCAATGCCTTTTAAGTATAAGATATTAAATACAATTCCTAACTTATCTACACCAAGTTAAAGAGAAAACACTAACAATTTAAGTCACTCCATGGAGCCGTGTAAATGAAACCACAGTGACAGCGAGTGATGTGTGAGTACTTCATTCCAGAACCTTCCACACACAGCCAACTAAGGGCTCTTGTGCATTCTTGGATGAGAGCAGGCAAAGTGGGGAGTGATAAGCAGATTACAAACATACTTTGAATAGTTTCCTGGCTCAATTAGGAGGGGAAAAAATCACCTTAAATTCCAGGTGAACAATTTGCTTTCCTTGAAGGTGTAAATTTTACCGTCCCATGAGATTTCAGCCAAACTGCAATGACGGTGTTCACACCCAGCATTTGTGGCTTTTGCATAAGGCTGGGTCTAACATTATAGTTGTTATTAACTGGGTGAAGCAATAGCAAGGCAGGTTTGACTTGTATAATAAATCACGAAACAATGCCCTTTTAATATAGAGATTGCACAAGGCCAAAAAGAAGTTTGGGAGGGTAAGTTAGGAAGAGAATTTAAAATGTGCTATGGAACAGATCCACTGGCTTTTCTTGAAACATGAAGACTTGAGAGTAATAAATTGTAAATCGCTTTCAGTGATTTTGTTGTTTCACATTAAACCTAAATACCTTTCAAAAACCATCAGCAAACCACAATCTTCTATTCTCACTGAGAGCTCTCCAGCCAGGAGCCTCTCCTGCCTTTAGGGTGGCCCCCGGGATTCCTCTCCTGCTCAGGCTACACATCCCAGTTTCCCACAATATTCTAGAAAGCAAGCTTTGTGAAAAGCTGTAAATATTTCATTTTTCCTCAAGGGGTTGGTTTACTGGGAGATGGAGGCATGACAGAGTAGTCAATTTGGGGTAAGAAAGAGTGGAGTTCAAGTCCTGGCCCTGCTACTTCCCAGCTCTGTCACCTTGGGCAGGTTATTTAACTTTTCTCTGCCCAGTATAATGGGAATAATAATAGTAGTACCTCATTCATGTGTTGTCGGAGGATTAAATGAGACAACACACATAAATGCACTTTGATAGTAAACACACATGAAATCTAACTCTAAATGCACAGCCCTCACAGCTAGTTGAAATACTTGTCAGACTAATTTACTTGGGCACTAGCATGTGCTACGGACACTGGCACTGGCCAGGGGCTAGGACTAGAGGTAAGAGTCACCTGATCTCTGCTCACAAATGGCTTTCTGGCCCAGTAGGAAAAGAAGTCATGCCAAGAGGCATCAGTTATTATAGGTGCAGGAGCAGGGATGCAGATACTTGTGGTGAGAGCAGAGAATGGTCAATCCAAAGAGAAGGAATTCTTGGAAAGAGTTTTGAATTATGAGCAAGGGGCCTGGGTGACAAATGTCCCAGGCAGACAGGGTGGTGAGGCAAAGATGTGGAGGCTCCCCATGGTATCTGAGAACCATCTCTACCGGGGAAGGGCTGGAATGAAGGGTGTGAGGGGACAGAGGACAGAGGGTCTCCAGGGGCACATCCTGAAGGATCTGCTGTGCCATGCTAACAGAGTTTGCACTTTATCCTGGTGGGCAAGGGGGAGCTGAGGAAGGGTTTTAAGGTGGGGGGGAGAGCATCTGTTTTGCATTGCAGGAAGGTCCCTGTGGCAGCCTCAGGGAGAATGGACTGAGGACTGGAGTCAGATGAGATCAGTGTCCACAAGGGTAAGGAGACTGCTGCATAAACAGGGCAGGAGACGATAAGGGCCCGAGATGAGGCAACAACAGTGGAATGGCAGGATGAGACAGAAGGAATCTTAAGGAGCTACACTGACTAGTCTTGGTCTGCGATTATATGTGCAGGGGAGCAGGTAAAAGGAGCCTGGCTTGACTCCCAGGTTTCTGGTTCGAGTGCCTGGGTGATGTGGTGCCATTCATGAAAGTCAGGAATAACACATAAGGGACAGGTCTGGCGGGAAATGGTAAGTTCAGCTTTGAACATGCTGTTTCTAGTGCCTATGGGGCATCTAGGTGGAAAAGTCTAGCAAAGAAATGGGTAAGTTCTCCTATCACACTGGGGCTGACACATTATTGCAGGACAGGAGTCTTGCGCTAATACTAAGTGCCTGTTCTGTACCACTCGGAACGCTGTCTGCATATCCTAGCTCATTCGAGCCTCATCGTAGCTCGGTGAAGCGGGTACTGTCACCGTCCCAATGTACAGATGAGGAAAGCGGGAAATGACACGGCAGACGTCAGCCGCGGGCGGGCTGGTGCTTGCGGCTGCCTTTAGCCACCACACGGTTCCGCGTCCTGTGGAATTCTCCTCCTGTAGACAGCAAGGAACAGGCAGCACGGGCCAGCGGCCTCCTTCCTTTCCTTGTTCCAAGCTCCTCTTCTGCCAAGGTGCAAAGGCCCTGACCTTCCTTCTCTTTGGGGTCTGCACACACTACGATTCCTGGGCAACTCCAAACCTCCTCGGGTACAATATGCACAAAATCATCAATGCTGTGGAGTGGACCGGGGCAAGCCCTTTGGTCTTTAAAGGAGACGATGCATGTGAAATGCTTCACACAAATTGTAAAGCACTTTACCAGCTGCGCTATGACTACTCAAACTTTTTTTATTTTTCTCATCTCTACACGGCCAGTAAGCCCCTCTCAGGCTTGCTGTTGCCATGTTACGAGGAACAGCAATGACAGCCAACGTGGAGGCCTTGCTGTGTGTCAACCTGTGTGCTCAGCACTTTCACTGCTCTGATGCATCTAATTCCCAGAATAACCCCATCAGGTAAGTGCTCTCATTACTCTCATTTAAGGTGAGGAAACTGAGGCCCAGAAGTGAATTACTCAACGTCATACAGTTGGGAAGTAACAGAGCCAGGACTCTAACCCACGTCTGTTTGGGTCCAGAGTCCGAGGTCTTCTATCTTATTACCCTGTGAGAAAAACTGAAGATAAGCTTCCCCTTGTGTCATATTCCCCCCCCCCCCCCCATTTACTGCCAGAATTTTGGCTCCTACACTCTTCATTAGCACACTACCAAAATTAAGGACAGGAAGGAAGGGAAGAGGAAACATAGACAGGAAATTGTTATTTGTACAGAACTGGAATTCCAATTAAAAGCCAAGATTGGGTAGAGATTTAAACTATTATTGGTTTTAAAAACGGTTTAGAATAATGTGGATTTCAGTTGTATCTTTTAAGTCAATCAAGAGAACATGAGCTTTGTTCGATAATGTATTCTTTGATGTTAGAGGCCACTTCAAATGAAGATACAATGAAGGATGGAGAAGCTGTGTTCAGAAGGATGTATTTGATGTATTACTGGCTATTCTAATCCATTGTCCCACTTTGCGCTAAGCACTTGAAAATTTCAGAATGTTTAATAAACTTTAGAGAAGCCTAAACCCTGTATTATCAGTATTGTTACACTTCTGTGATAGGAAACTGAAGAGAAAAAAGTGATTTGCCCCAGGCATTCTGCCTTAGAGGTAGGATTTATATAACACCAGCATTTCCAAACTCAGAACTCAAGACCATGTTTAAAGTCTGTTGAAAACATATTATGACCAGAATAGGCAAATCTATAGAGATAGAAAGCAGATTAGCAGAATCTAAAGCTGGGGATTCTGGGGGAATAGAGAGTGACTGCTAATGGGTATGTGACTTCTTTTTGGGGTGATTAAAATATTCTAAAATTGACTGTGCCGATGGTGGCGCAACTCTGTGTGTATACTAAAACTGAAATGAATGCTTTAAGTGGCTGAATTATATGTATGTGATCTGTATGTCAATAAAGCTGTTAAAAAACATAAGGGCTTTTGTTCATTTATTTTCCTGTGGTTCATCCAAATAATTTAGCTGATGGGTGAACTGGAGCTGATTATGAGATAATTTACATACTTTCGGAACAAAGATGAAATATACAAGTTCCTGTACTTTTGGGCAAGGCACGAGCAGTTTCTATCACCAAGATGAAACATGGTATTGAGATGCTCAAGAAAGACCTGGGTGTTGTTCTTTATCCAGTGATGTCACCTCTATTAAGGTAACCTCCCTCACTGTGTCCATCTAACCCCCCTGTGTTCAATTTTTGGCAACCTCAGCCCTGAAGAGTAAGTCCTGAGTAGGTGAAACAGCTGTTATAAAGGCAGTAAATGTACTGAACTCCATGAACTTTATTCCACAAAAAGGCACAGGCCTGAATTCTGTGTCTGTTTTTACTTTAAGGATAATTCTGAAGAACATGTGTCTGTTTTCCCAACCAGATCAAATTAGGAGTTGCCAATGGTGAAAGGGGAGGTTTACCAGAGGCAAACTGATAGCAGGAAAAAGTGCCTGCTGACAGCACAATGGAGAAAGGATAAATAATAGATGCAGAGGGTCCATGTGGCTCAGAGGCAAATAGCCCTGCACTTGGTGACTCTGAGTCACCAAGCAGGGGTGAAACTGTGATTTATCATGCTCTGTTTACTCTCCCACAGACTCCGCCAACGAGGCTGGGCATTTTAAACAAAGGCTTTGCAGACCCAGGGCTAGAGCCTACGAGCCTTTCAGGGGGCTGTGAAAATGAACAGTGACTCTGTGGCTCCAAAGTCAGAGTTAATGAATATTTAATTAAAAAGCTACAAAATGTACTGTCTTGCCGACCTGTTTAATTGCTAAAATTGGTATCCATAAAATATTGATGGCCTATGAAAGTAACTTGTAGGTCTGAGTCTGATTTTCTCACTATGTGAGAATTACTGACTACATATGGCAATGGCAGGAAAATCACGGACAAATCTAAATCGAATGTTATTCATGGCTAAACAATTTTAAAAGCAATGTTATAAAAATCCTTCCAAAAATATACAATAAAGTCTCTGTTATTATTGTGGGCTGTGGGTACATTTTAATATGTTTGATATGATGTGAGCTAGGGCCAGTGCAGGCTTAGCCTCTCCTCCAGTCTTCCCTCTGTGCCTTTTGGAACTTCATGGAAAATCAACTCCTCTTAATCTTAACCTAGCACAGAGTGCTTCTTCTGTCTCCCAGCAGAAAGCTAGCTCCCCAGTACCCCTGCCTGGTAGAGGGAGCCCACACCAGCCCTAGGGTGGAAAAAGGAGCTGGGCCCTCCTCACCTGGTTTCCAGACACTGCCTGTAGTCAGGTGTACGAATCTCTGCTTTTTCAACACTCAGGCCATCCCACCTCACCTCACCTGGTAGTTGTTGCCACCTGATCATTCTTTGTTCTTCACTGAAAATTTTGGTACTTCCCTCATCCTGGTCTTCACTTTACAAAACACCAATATCCACGCTCAACCTCGCCTCCTTTCTTCTACTCCAATGGAAAAGGTTTTTCTCCACCTGTCTAGTTAATCCCTGCAATTAATAAAGCCCTGCTCACTCTCTGCGCCTCCCACCTCCTGTGTACTTCATCCATCAGCTCAGTTAGCCCTTCCACTACCAAGCCTTCTCAGCACTCTCTACTGTCATTTTAAAAATACCTTTTTATTGAGATATACTTTATACACTATAAAATCCATCCTTTTAAAGCACTTAATTCAATGGGTTTAGTGTGTTCTCAAGGTTTTACAACCACCACCATACTATTCCAGAACATTTCATCACCCAAAGAGAAACCTTGTAGCTGCTAACAATCATTCCTCATCTTCCCCAGTCCCTGACAACCACTAAGTCTACTTTCTATCTCTGTGGATTTCCCTATCCTAGACATGTCATACAAATGCAATCATACAATATGTGCCCTTTTGTGTCTGGCTTCTTTCACTTAACATAATGTTTTCAAGGCTCTCCCATGTCACTGCATGTCAGTACTTCAATCTTTTTATGGGTGAATGATTTCATTGTATGGATAGATCATCTCATGGCCTGAATATTTGTGTCCTTCCCTACCAAATTCATATGTTTGAAGTCCTAACCCCCGATGTGACGGTATTATGAGGTGGAGCCTTTGGGAGGTAATTCAGTTTAGATTAGGCAGTTGAGGCCCATGAGAGGATTAGTGCCCTTAATAGAAAAGGAAGACACACCAGGGCTTCCTCTCTCTCGTCTGAGGATATAGAGAGAAGGTGGCTGTTTGCAAGCCAGGAAGAAGGTTCTCACCACACACTGAATCTGCAGCTTGATCTTCGACTTCCCAACCTCCAGCACTGTGAGATACAAAATTCCTGTTTTTAAGCTACCCAGTCTATAGCATTTTGTTATGGCAGACCAAGCTGACTAACATATACCACATTTTGTTTATCATCAGCTGATGGACATTTGGATTGTTTCCACCTTGGAGCTATGATGAATAACATTGCTGTGAACATTTGTGTATAAGTGTTTGTGTGAACATATGCTTTCATTTCTCTTGGGTATATATCTAGGACTGAAATTGCTGGGTCACGTGGTAACTCTATGTTTAATGTTTTGAAGAACTACCAGACTGTTTTAAAATATTGCTGCATCATTTTCTTTTCCTACCAGCAATGTATGAGGGTTCTAATTTCTCCACATCTTTGCCAACACCTGTCATTGTCTGTCCTGTTGATTAGTCATCCTAGTGGGTGTGAAGCGGTACCTCACTGTGGTTTTGACCGGCATTTCCCTGATGGCTAATAATGTTGAGCATCTTTTCAGTGGCTTACTGGCCATTTGCATATCTTCTTGGGAGAAATGTGTATTCACATTCTTTGCCCATTTTAAAATTGGGTTGTCTTTTTATTGTTGAGATATCTATCATCTTTAATGATGCTCAAGCGTCTACCATTTTAAAGTAAACAAACCCTTGGCCAAGTCTGGATGCCGGCTACAGCCACTGTTTCTGGCAGAATTTTTTGAAAGAGTTCTCTACACTTACGGTTTCCACCCACTCTCTTTTCAAGCGATTGCAATCTGGCTCCTGAACCCCACACTTCACTGAAACTGCTCTCATCAAGGTCACCAATGGCTGTTTTGTTACTAAATTCAATGGACACTTTTCAGTTCTTAGCTTGTTTGATTTCTCTGTGGTATTTAACTCCGAGTCTCTCTCCATGTTTATTCAAAGGCTAGAGATTCTTGGCTTAAATGATGGCGCATACTTCTGTATGTTCTCACACATTTCATAAAACTGGCTGATGCCCAATGGGCTTCTCTTATTCTGCTCATTCTTACGTCTTGATCTTCAAGATTTTGTCCTCAGTCCTCTTATTTTCCACCTTTACATGGTCTCACTGGGTAATCACATTCATTCCCATGAGTTCAGTTACCACTTAACACTGCTTACTCCTAAATCAATCTCATCTCTAGCTCCTTCTGTCTGTCTGTCTCTCTCTCTTGCCCAGACTACCCTCCTAGGCTCCCAGTTTGTACATCTGTCTATTCAGCAGCTCTTCCTGGACTCCTAGCAATCCTTAAGCTTTCCATGTCCCAAAATGAACATTTTCTCCTTACCTAACTCCATGAATAACATCAATTACTGAATTCTGGAGATTTAAACATTTTAAAGTCACTCATTTTGTCTATGTCCTTCCATCTTCCACAACCGTGCCCTCGTCCAGTACCATTTAACAAGACAACCCCAACATCTCCCTGTTTGGTCTCCTGACTGTAGCCAGAGGTCTTTTCCACCATGTAAAGCTCACCCAGGCATTCCTCTGCTTACATGAGCCACAGCAGGAGATGGGATTACAGTGGCTTTGGAGCCAGATACACCAGGGTTTGGTTTCAATCTTAACACTATTCATTTACTGGCTGCAAAACCAGAGAGGAGCTAATTAACTTAATCAGGTTTTAATTTTCTTGTTTTAGGGTTTTTTTGTTTGTTTGTTTTTTTAAAAAGAGCCAGGAAAATACAATCTCATGGGTCTTTTGATGATTCGGAAGATGAAAAGTGATGCCCTTAGTTCAGAGTTGGGCACATTTTAACTGCTCAGAACATTTTTAACTATTATTTTTACTAAATCTTTCAATAGAAGGAAATCAACTAACCTCATTTTCATCCTAAAATGTACAGATATAATGGAATGACTTTAATAAACTCGTTTAAGACAAGACTCCTTTGCGCAGAGCCTGGTAATCAATTACAGCTCCGCTCTGTGCTGGTCATCCCGCTTCAGTGTCCAAAACGCACCCTGGAGAGGAGGCGGCGGTGCGGCCGGCCTTCCGAAACCGAGACGCAGAACCGGACTCGCGGCCCCCGTCCCCCGACAGCGGCCGCAGCGAGCGCGGACCCGGGGCTTCCTCCGCGCGTCCGTTACCCCGGCGACAGTCCCCGCCGCCCGGCTCACCTGACCTGCAGCCCTAAGTACCCAAAGCCTTTCCGGCACAGCGCAAACATCCAAACCGCAAACGACGGGAACCATCCCAGGCGGGTCGCCTCCTCCCGCCCCCACCGGCACCCGGGCGGCGCCCACCCCACCCTGCGGGCGCTGCGGCGGCGGCTCGGGCGGCTCTGCGTGCGGGCTCCGCCGCCGCGGGCCTGTGCGCGGCCCCGCACGCCCTCCCGGCGCCCGCCGACTCACCTTGAAGGACATCCCGCACGTGTCCCCGCGGCCCGGCGCACTTCCGGCTCGGGGCGCCCGCGCCCGCTCTCCGCCCCGCGCCCGCCGCTTTCCGCAGAGGGGCGGCCTGCGCGGCGCCCAGCGCTCCCGCCGCACCGCCACCCCCCCGCAGCCTTTGCAGCAGACGGGGCGGGGCAGGGCGGGGGGGAGGGGCGGGGAAGGGGGAGGGGGGATAGGAGAGGAGAGAGGAGGGGAAGGGGGGAGGGGCGGGAGCTGCGGGGGTTCGCACACACGCTGTCCACGTACCTACCTCCCTCGCTCCAAACTCCGCACGCCCTGCGCGCTCTGCACGCACCCAGGGGTTCACACAGGCGCACCCCTGCACACCCACACCCTCAGACCCGCACTCCTCTCGGTCCACACTCTCGCACTCCAAGCTGTACACGCCACAGCCTGCGAGCTCGCCACGGTCCGCACACCCGCCCTCCTCGCCCGCTCACACTTTCTCACACGCCCCACGCGCATCCGCGTTCCCACGGCGCACACGTACACTCGCTCCAAACTGCACACACACTGTACGGACTCCACACTCCCCACACGCAGGTCACACGCAATACTCCCACCCCGCCCCCCCCCCCGCCCCCCCCAGCTCCCGAAGAGCACGGTCTGCACTAGAGGGCCCTCAGCCTTCATCACAGCACGACTGTGACGATGATGTGAATGGAACACGACACAGGCATGCACCCAGCATCCCGCTACCCCTTCAAATAGCTGTTTTCATTTTTATTTCTTTCTTTCCAGGTTTTCTTTTCTTTCTTGTCCTTTTTTTCTACTAATCTGTTGGTTTTGTTTCCCCTTCCTGGGGAAAGATCCAGGAAACAAGACTTTTGGTTGAACCAGTAACAAGTGGTAATCTCCTTTTGGAAGGTGAGGGGCAAATACACTCATGGCTCTTTTGATGACACCTGCCACCCCCTCCTCTTGCTTTCGGCTGCACACCTGCCATGTATGCCCACTCCCTCACACATACTGCTTGCTGCCTGCCCGGGTTGGTTTGGGAGAAGCAAAAGTGGGAGAGTCACATATTTTTTAATGAAAATAAATAAATAAATAATTTTTAATATATAAAAGACAATACCTTTCTAGAAAATTCAAAGCCAAAGTAGAAGTGGATATCTCACACCCTTGCACTATAGGAATCTACTTATTTTTCCCCCTCACCACTGTTTCTGCCTCCTTCCCTCTTTTCAATTGAATTCGTAATGAATAATTTATAAGGTAAAAACTACAAATAAAAGTTAACAATGACAGCAAAAATGTTTACCCTTTATAGATAAGTTGTATTATTTTGTGTTTAAAATAATTTGAAAACAAAAGCTTCCACTCACAAGTCTTTTCATAGTTGGTTTTAGGAGCTTCATGTTAAAAAAATCCCAGGAAGGGAAGAGCAGAGCTTCTGTAAGACATGAGTACACAATTTTTGTCCCCTCATAACCAGGTGGGTTGTGTCTAAGACCATGGTGTTTGTCCTGAGCTGGTATGTTTCATAGAGGGCCAAGGAAATCTAGAACATCATCATCAATAGCAAAAACACCACCACCCTCTGCAACAAAATAAAAAACAAAACCAATCTGCCAAAAAACAAATGTGATATTTGTTCACCCTTGTTACTCTTAATTGAACCACAATTATAACAGAACTCACTAGCTTATTTTATTTGACATGGAGACCAGGACAAGGGAGAAAAAGCAGAAAGAATTACACAATATTACCAAGCAGGTTTTAAAAGCAATATGTATAGATGGTTAACATCCATCAAATAAATCCATCCACATTTGTATTCCCAGAACCTTTCATGGCTTCTAGCACATAGTAAGAGGTTTTGATGAGTTGTTAAGAGCAGGGTTTTGGATCACTTATTAACTTCCTAATCTTGGAAAAGTTTTTGGGTTGGATTGTAAGAAATTCCCAGTTTTCTAGGTCAAAATCATATGAACTTGCCATTTTAACTGATCAAAATTAGGCATATATCAGCAGTTTTATCTGATTTAAACTAATACTTAATCTCTCCAAACTTTGATTTCCTCAGCTGTAAAATGGAGATAATATAATTGTCCTCATTGGATTGTTGTGATGAATAAATTAATTTAATGACTATAAAGCACATAGCATTGTGCTTGACACATGCAACTTCGCATTAAGTGCTGTTATTATCATTATTATCATTGCTATTCTTATGTAAAAAATATTAGTTGAATGAATCAGTGCATGCACGAATGGAAAATTATAATTAATGCCATCCTTTAACCTACTGAGTGGGAGAAAGTATTTGCAATTCATATATCTGACAAGGGGCTAATATCCAAAATATATAAAGAACTCATATAACTCAATAGCAAAAAAACCCCCAAATAACCTGATTTAAAAAATGGGCAGGAGGTCTGAGGCATTTTCCAAAGAAGACATCCAGATGGCAAATGGGTACATGAAAAGATGTTCAACATGCCTCATCATGAGGAAAATGCAAATCAAAACCACAATAAGATATCACCTCAGTCCTGTTAGAATGGCTATCATCAACAAGACAAACAGTAACAAATGTTGAGGAGAAAGGAAACCTTTGTGCATTCCCACTGCTGGTGGGAATGTAAAGTTGTGCAGTCACTATGGAAAGTAGTATGGAGGTTCCTCAAAAAATTAAAAATAAAACTACCATATCATCCAGCAATTCCACTTCTGGGTATTTATCTGATGAAAAGGAAAGCACTAATTTGAAAAGATGTATGCAACCCCATAATTATTTAAGTATTATTTTCAATAGCCAAGACATGGAAACAACCTAAATGTCACTGATGGATGAATGGACAAAGGATGTGTGATATATATATATATTCAAAGAAATATTATTCATCCATAAAAAAAGATGAAATCTTGTCATTTGCAACAACATGGTTGGAATTTCAGGGCATTATGCTAAGTGAAATAAGACAGGAAAGATAAATATGGTATATTCTCATTTACATGTGAAATCTAAAAAATAAAACAAACATAAAAACCACAAACTCATCAATACAGACAAAAGATTGCCTGAGGTGGAGGGTGGGAGATGGGCAAAAAGGGATTCAAGAGGTACAGATTGGAAGCTATTGGTATGTTGTATCAGCTTTGTAGGGTCTTTAGTTGTAATTAAAGTTATAGCGTATTGTAAATACTTCTGTTGATTCAGCTATGTTTCCTTTGATACCTAAATCTATTTAAGAGATTCCTTCTTTGACAATATATTCTTCATCATTGAAAAGAATGTTTAGAATCTCATTTGCTAAAATTTTTTTATTGTTCATTGATGAATTGATAACAGTTGTGTATATGCTCTGCTTGCTTGCCTAAGTATTCTCTCTCCTTCTGGGTAGGGCATTCCAATGTTGTCCCCAGGTGGGGTAACCTGGCCTGTGGAGTCATGGTTCTGGCTTAGCTTTGTATAAAGACTGCACTGTACCCCCTTTTCCCCAGGGAGCAGGAGGGCCACACTGATATAGAGGAACATCACGAAATGACTCAAATTTCCCCCAAGTAGCCAATAGCCACCCAGGCCTCTTTTACTATTTGCTTTTTGGTACACACTAGTAATTTTGTTTTATTATCCATAGTGATTGAACAAAATGTTAGCTGTCATTCCTTTATATGATTGGGGTCAGTGAAGCTCTCTTGGGGGCCAGCCGCCTTTGGCGCTGCTCCATCAAATGTTTTGCAGGTTAAAAATTGTCATGATGAACTGTGAGCTACGCATGGCAGGATTTCTGGGAAATTCAACTATGACCCAGTGGTCTAAGCACTGTGGTAGAAATGCCAGTCCCGCGAGTTTTCATCTCCCAGCAGATGTCTAGATTGTGCCTGAAGTGTTTGATTTTCATTAGAATATTTAGCATTATTGTGTAACTCTCTCAGCTTTCTCAGCTTCCAACATTTGTTTAAAGAGAATTAGATTAATAATTGGAAAGTACCCTGTCACTAATCTGGCCCTTGGGCATAAAAGCATCTATAATGGATGGGCCCAGAAGAGGTGCATCCTAACTGAAGCTACTTTTAGCATTCCACTGAGGATTTGAAGTATCCATGCAAAAGCATTATCTTTTAATGTACTGAGTATCCTGAATGCTGACCAGCTGAAATCTCAGCCCTCATGTTTTATTATCAAGTTGCTAAACCCTTAAGAGGCAAACATGTAGCAGACACTCAAAGATTTATTTCTAAATTATTTGCGAAGTCGGGACTTGTTTTGCTTAATCTTTACTGAACCAAAACAATTTAAAAGAAGCCAAAAAAAGCTGAGTTTAGTCCTTAGGGAAAATAGACTAGAAGACTCTCGTGCTATGGAAATTCTCTCACAGCCTTACGTGGGAGCAAGAGTGAACGTCAAATTTAATTTTGTTTGTGGAGAAAACAGACTCCCTCCTTCCACAGTTAGAAATGCAGAATATAGTATTTGACTTTTGGGGCCCTTATCTGGCATTATTTAGCAATGTACCAAACTGTATCTTAAAAACTGTGTAAATATCAAGTGTGGTAGGAGTCTCATTCTTTCAGCAAGGGTTCCTTGGTGGGCTCCATGCAGCTTAGAGATAGGATGGGAGCAAGGGTTAGTGGAGCTTCAGTGGGACTGAGCATCAGGCCGTGGGTCACATGGAGTCAGATACCATGTTTGCCTCTCTCTTTGCAGCCCCAGTGCTAAGTCCAGCCCCTAGCACATAGCAGGTACTTACTGAATATTTTTAAATGAATGAATTCTCGTGGATAACCTGAGAATCCATCAGCTTCTCAGATATGGGACCAAAGCTATTGATGCCCTTTTCTCTAATGTGATTTGGAGTCTATGTCTGTGCAGTTCTTCTATTCAGGAATCGAAACCATGTAGCTTGTGAGGGAGGCCATCAGGCAGGCAACAGTAGAGAATGTCATCCTATATTTGCACAAAGGCTAGTGCCGGGTAGAACCACCATCATGGCTGCGCTGGGCAGAGCCTTCCCACCTCTCCCCCAAAAGACCTCTCATCACTGGTCCCCAACGTGGGGCTGGAAGGTGCCTCAGGGACTTGAAAGTTATTGCTAAGGGGCCATGACTCCATTTTTGTGTGTGTGTGTGTGTTTTAAATTAACTGGTACTTCATGTATGTTGTGTGGGGAGAGTGGAGGGGGTGCTCTGGAATTCTGAAGTTGAACAAGAGACCCTATGCTTGTAGAGGATGCCCCCACCCCCACTCTCCATTCCCCCAGAGGTGCACTCAAACCAAGCTGAGGCCACAGCCTTTCATAGGTCACTGCTGGCTTTGATGCCTTTTGTAGGGATAGGTGTAGGAATCTCAGTTCCCCCAGCAAGGGGAATAAAGCTGAAGAAGGAACCATAAACAAAAAGTGGAAGGGTATGGGGAGAAATCCAAGCGGCTTCACTGGAAAGAGAAATGTCAGCAGAAACTCCCAGAAGAGCAACAATCAAACATGGTTTTTGGACAAAAGGGTTCTTATTGTTGGGAATAGGTTTTGACCGTGCCACAAATGAAGACACAAGAAATGGAAAGTAACTCGGCAAGGCAAACTTTACTTCTGCAGAAGGGTGCAGAGCTACCCCAAACAGGCAGGCAAGCACACCAAAGGGGGAGTCCTTGGGCTTTATCCCTAATGCCAGCGCCACTGCGCCTGGCCTGTTGGCTGGGGTGAGGCTTCTCAAGCTAAACCGACTTGCCTAAAGCAGAAAACGCGCGCCCTGGAGGGACCCTTGGGTTGGACAATTGGGCACCTATGTACTGAATACAAAATAGAGGCTGCTACGGTAACACGGAGGACGCTAAGGTGGGCATTGATTCAGTTGGGCCTATTCTAATCCCTTTGACAGAAAAGATTCCTTCTTACATTATATTATCTGCCTTCAGTCTGGTTGCCAGGATTATGACACCATGGGGATGTGTCAGTCCCAGGATGGGGCCAATGCCCTGAGTTTTTCCATAGCAGGGCCTGTCAGAGCTGGGGCTCAGCATGTGGCCTGAAAGCCAGTCCACTGTGGCTTAATCCTGGAGCTAGTCAGGGTCACTGAGGGGGCCAGGGATCCAAAGTGCTCCCCACAGGGCTGAAGCAGCCTGGAGGCTGGTCAGGTGTCCTGAGGGCAGAGACAGGAGTCGGGGCTATGTGCAAGGCAGACCAGTTGACCAGAGGATGTTAGGGCAATAGGCGCTTCCATATGACTGCTGACATGCCCTCCAAGATGCTGGGGTTCTGGCAAGGTAAAAAGTGGGCAGCAGGGAGCTATGTCCAGTAGAGAAGCTCAGCAGGTAAATGCAGAAATGTGATTACTAAGGACTGATGATTAATGGCAAGAGCAAAGAAAGCTTCCAGGTTCTGAGAAATCAGAATCCTGGGCAGGAGACTGGACAGAAATTCAGACACAATGGGTCAAGACCTGTTTCCAGAACCGGGCAAAAAACTAACAATGGCTAGTCTAATTGGAAGAGTACTATGTGTGAGTATTGCATTAGACCCTTTATAACGATAACTTCATTCAAATATGCCATGGGTAAAATTTTTCAGATGGAAGAAAGAGACTAAAGAGGTTAACAACCTGGCCTAAAGTCACAGAAACTAGTTGATGGGGGAAATGGGACTTAACTACACTGCATAGTGGAAGCTTCGTCAGGGGAGCAGGGGCAAGGTGAAGGGCAAGGGTCGGCCCAGCCCTGCAGCAGACGTATTCACAGACAGTGTCATTTAACCTTCACAGTGTCCTTTTTTTTTTTTTCCAGATGAGTGATCCAAAACATATAGAGACTTAAGTAGCTTATCTTACAGCACACAGGAAGGGGGCAATAACCCAATTAATGGGACTCAAGTACATGCCAGAGTAAAACCAGCAGCAAGACTGCCCTGAGGCTGATGCACCAGGTGGGAAGAGGAATGTAATGACTGCTATACATTCAGGCCTCTTTACTCTGAAATCTGAGTTAGTCAAGGTCCTTTAGGATACAGAGCAATTTTGAAGATACACAACTTCAAGGACCCTGACTTCCTGTACTAAGTGTAAGGAGTGGCTTTCACCTGATATAACCCAAAGATACATTTACCTTCATAACAAATGAGTCATAGATTTAGTCCTTACATTGAGTTGAACACTTTGCACCCATCTCTCTCCTCAAAGGCAGCTAAATCAGTAGGTGCTATTATGGAGGAACTGAAAGCTAATTTTAACTTTAGCATATGTGTCATTTCTTTTGAGTTCTCTAAACTTGGATATAATTTATTACTCATACCAAGCCAAGAGAATTAGGCAGGTTATTTCATGCCCTTAAAGAAACAGTTGTAAAACTCTGACTTCTTATATTATTTTTGTTGTATATACAGTTGAGTGACTAATAAAGATTTAACAGAATATTAGAGCATCATAGGATTAGAAGTTATGCATTAAGTAACAATCTATCAACATATGTTTTTTGACTGCCCACTCTGAGTCCCATCCTGTCTTAGGCCTGAGGCTGGAAGGTCATTTAAACTAGTGTTTCTTTAACTATCTGTGAAGGAAGGCCATTTAAAAAATTCTAATCAATTGTTGGCCAATATGTTTTAAATGTACAATAAAATGGGGTTACAACAAAAATGATCACATCATAGTTTGATGTCTATATACAATATACAATTTTATATAAAATATAAAATTGCTGAAAAAGTTTATAAACACTCTAAATTTTTGTGCTTTTCTTATTGCAACAACAGTTCATGGACTGGCACTGATCCACAGACTACACTTTGAATAGAACTGATTTAAACTAGGCATGACCACGCAGAAACCATCTCAACAACTGAAAAACTAGCTTTTGCTGCTTTTTCTTTCAATCTTTAATTTTTTTTTTGCTTATTATGTTAGTGGAATTTTTAACACTTGATGAAATTATTAAAGAAAGTCCTCGATTCAGGGTAAACCACATATTTTCCCAACTGAGAGAAAAAGGAGAAATGCTTCCTTCAAAGATCAAGCTATGAAAGGTACATAAAGAAGGAAAGACGGAAATATAAACTATAAACCTAAAGTGAGGAAAAAATGAGGCCAAGGCTGTGCTTGAAAGAGAGGCTCACAAATGGTCCAAAACCTACCTTCAGAAAAACTATAATTCACAAGATAGCTACAAAAGGAGTATCTGACTGTGTGGAATTCACATAGATACAGAATCAAGTAATCTGTTTTTATAGATCGTCCTTTCTGGCACCATTCTTGATGCTGTGGCATATTTGCAAGAACTTTCTTTCTTTCTTTTTTTTTTTTTGACTTGGAATGAAGTTAACAGAGCATTTTGGCAAGAGTAAAAAACAGGGCATGAAACTCATGAGATAAAATTTTTCTTTTCCCTAGATACCCAGGAGCAAAAACCAGGGAAAAAAAAGTAAGAAGAAGATAAACTTAATTTGTCTTCTAGACATTAATTACATAGAAAAAAATTCTAAATGTGAAAGCCAAATTCTAAAATCCCAATTTCCCAGAAGAGTCTAGAAGTAAAGCTCCCTCACCCTAGTAGGAAAGAGCATTTTGTATTTCACTGCGAATCTAACTCAAGGTATTTAAGAGTGGAACTTGCAAATAGTAGGTGATATTTATCAGTTCAGATTGATGAATAAGAAGAGACAGAATTCTGAGTGTTGTGGTTGTCTACTGCTGAGTAGCTTCAAACAGCCACCATTTATTTGTTCATGGTTCAGCAACATGGGCTGGGATCAGCCGGGTAATTCTGTTGCTATCCCTTGGGATCTCCCATATAGGTGTCTTCATCTGACGGCTTGAATGGGGCTGTAAGACTAAGCTGGCCTTATTCACGTGCCTTGCGTGGTTTCACCTATTCTAGGACCTCTTTCTACAGACCTTTTTCCAGCAGGGTGCTTGGACTTCATTACAGCATGGAGTCTAGGTTCAAAGAGGGAGAATTCTAAGATTACAAAAGCTTATGAAATTCCTGTTTGCATCACTCTTGCTAATGTCTCATTTGCCAAAGCAAGTCATTATCAAACTCAGATTCAGTGTGGGAAGGAACAACACAAGAGCAAGAATCCTCAGAGGCACGCTTCATGGGAGGCCACCAATGCAAAGAATGGTCCATCATAAGCTAAAAAAATTTTTAAATAAAAAATATTTTTAAATTATATAAATACAGATTCAGAATTAGGTTACCTGGAAAATCCAGCTGATATTCTAGAGCTTTGTAAGATGGCACAGGTATTTGGGGATTTTTAAAAATGGCTTTGGGGCTATAAAAACTCACCAGGTTAGAGCAACCAAGTCAACTGATCAATCCACAGAGCATGAAGAGTCACACAAAATGTTTTTAATGACTACTATTCCTCACTTTTCATTGGCTCAAAATCAGTCATATGACCCCTCTTAGATGCAAGTAGGATGGAAAATATATTCCTCAGCAGGGCAGGCACCACTTCCAGGAACAACTACACACTATGGAAGGGAAGCACCAATCCTTGGTAGGCAGCTAGTCATTGCTATCACCTCAGATCAGATTATGTTGATAGCCCTCACGACTCTTTGGTATTTCTTTTCCTCATCTCTTCATATTATTTCCATAGCATTGATTCTGTCCCTCTCTCATTTCCTCCCACATCCTTAGAGCTATGCCTATGGTTTATTCATATTTTCCAGTTGTTTCATAGGTCTCAGCTGTCTAACCAGCCACACTCAGGATCCTCTTTGGAATATACTTCTATGAAAAACACACTGCATGAGATAAATAAATAACGGGTAAGTCCCATAAACATAATTAGGTACTCTATAACTCTAGTGTAAAAATGTACAGTCATGAACAAGTTGGATCTACCTTGCCTTAAGAAGAAAGTATTGAATTTAGCATCCCCATTTGTTCTGTAAACTACTCGGCATTAAGAGGGTTATTAAAGAGCATTAAAGGGTGAGAGATTTCAAGGATTATATCTTACAAATTATCAGACCCATGTTTAGGGCTCAAGTGAAAATAATTCAGTCTAAATTTTGACAAATAAATTTGACAAATAGAAGTGCTTTGTATAAGGCACTTCTATTGCGATCGTAAAGGATACAAGGAAAAAAATCCTCGGGCCAGCCTCTGTCTCAAGAGTTCTCATCCTTTCTTGTTCAATAGCCTTTTACTGGGTCTCTTGGACAAGTTCTCACCAA
Source organism: Miniopterus natalensis (assembly GCF_054644295.1). Lineage (NCBI taxonomy): Eukaryota > Metazoa > Chordata > Mammalia > Chiroptera > Miniopteridae > Miniopterus > Miniopterus natalensis. The sequence goes on from NC_142087.1 coordinate 44,639,084, forward strand.
AATGCATGTTCCTGAAGTGATATATTTTGGACATAGAAACAAAGTGTAGTGTGGCTGAACACTACCTAGTGACATATCTTAACACTGCCAGTCCTGATAACGCTTGTGGTCACAGAGATTATGCAACAGGGTTCAGATCCTTAAACTTAGGGTGACCAAAAAGGGGAAAATTTCAAAGTGATGCAAGAGGGTATTTTAGAGGCTGTTTTCTAATTTTCACTCTAAATCTCTGCCAGATAAACTACTAACCTTTATGTTAAGAGAATGAAGGCTCCATTTGTTAAATCTCCACTAAGCCTGAGCAAGATGATTTAATTTCTCTCTACCTTATTTTTACTCATTCACAAAATGAGAATAATGGTTTTCACCCCCTTACCTTTCAGGATTAGCTCTGGGCTAGTGGGATAATTTTCATTGTAAAGAAAAGGTACTATTACAGAGGGATAGGCTTTCTTTTATCCTAGTACTACTGCTTGTAGTAACACACACCTGGAGTAGAAAAGAGGAATCCTCCTTATTAATAAATATATAAAATTACCTGCTCTGCCCGACTGCATATTTCACATAAAGGCCATACTGGAGTGTGTGAAGCAAGAGCTGGAGAGGAAATTCATGCAATCGGAATGTGAACTCTTCATAGGGTCTTTGGCAGAACTGCCTACGAGGAAGTGCTGTAATGGTAGGTCCCAGCGTCAAGGTTCCTACCAAAGCTGGGATCTGCCTGCTGTGAGCAGAAACCCTGCTCTGAGAACTCCACTCTGGTTTGGCTAACAATGGGTATTCTGAGCTCGGAAACGGAACCGGACGCAGGCCATGTGCCAAGGGAGCACCCCGACTTTCCAAGGAGCCCTTAGACCTAGTGGCCTGCAGCCACCCTGGGAGGAAGTAGGGTAAGGTGTGCTGCAATCCCAGGCGGGCACAGGGCTGGGTTCTGGATTCTGGATGCCATTTTGTGGTAATGAGAACGTCGTCCAGTTCCTTAACCTTGACTTCCCATCTAGAAATAAAAGTGGGCAGTGTTAAATTTGTGTTTCCCAATGTCCAGGGGTATAGAGAGACCTAGGGGCAAGTCTCAGTTTTCAAAATGACTAATAGAAACCCCGTATTTAGAGTATGGCAGCACAGGCTAATGAAAGCACTTTCTTCACTTCGGGCTGGCATGCTTTAAGGTCACCATAGTCACACTAATTGTCATGCTAATCAAAAGGTTATATCAGCAGCTATATAGATCTTTATGTATCTTTAACAATATGAAAAATATCCATTAAGAAACATATTTTGTGAAATTCATTCAAAGAAAAGGTCGTGGGAGAAGAGTAATAAAAGCATATAAAAGTATATGACCGAATGGTTGGTTCAAAAGATGCCCTTAACCTTAGCATTTACAATGAAGCTACCCGGTTGGACAAGAGAGCTTTTCATCATTTTCTAGTTCCCTCCGTTTTTCAAGGGGAGGCCTCGCAGGGCTGTGGTATTACAAGAAGTAGAAATGCCTTTCATTTTTCTGTTTTGTTTGTATTCTTTTCATTGCTGTTGACGATCCACATACTGTTATTGACCTAGAATGATGTCATTGTCATTGTTTTCTCTATGAAGTGATGATGAAAGAGGAAAACCACAAGCTGCCTTAAGCGAAACCAAGCCCGTGGTAAGTTGCTGTATTGAACAATAGAATTTAAAAATAATGATAACCAGCACCCAAGGTTTATGATCCTAGTTCATATTCCCAGGGGGACTTCGGAAAACAGAGAAAAAGCTGCCACATTGGAGAGGGGTTGAAGGAAGAAGAGGAGAAGACCTATGCTTTGACTTAAAGGGCCACAAATCATGAGTATGTGAGTCCAATCACTGCGCTAAAGGAACATTATTGAGTGTTCCCTTGCAAGAAAGACAGTGAATTTATTACTCTTGCATGTCTAGGGTCTGAACGCTAGGGAAATTCTTTTCAACAATGGCATGGCAAGTTGCATTTCCATCTCGAAGTCTGAAGGACACAGCTATGCATGAATCACTTCTGAAGTATTGGGAGGCCAGCCAACCCCCAAATTCACTTGTGTTAGTTTGGGGTTTGTTTATACCCAACTATGCATGTCTGTCGCACCCATCTCCTCTAGGGCTAAGCAAACCAATCACTGCTCTTGGGACACTTCTGCAGCTTTCACACCTCAGATGGGCCTCACCCAGAGGCAGCTTTCCCCTCTGTCCTCCCAGAGTCTTTCTAGGAGCATGAACTGAGAATCATCAGAAGTCCTGGGTCCTTATTATTCCTATTTTTCTGAAAGCAGGGACAAGTCACTTAGTTTCTTCAAGCATCATCTTTCCCCATTAAAACACAATAGCCTCACCTCGCCTTTCAAATACAAGCGTGCCTTATATTTGCTGTTTTAGTGCTTAAAAGCAAATTCTCATGCATTCCTTCATTTAAACTTCAGAGCAGCCTTTCTCACCTACCCAACCAACGTATCATTATTCTCATGATATCTCTGATATCTAGGACTGTGGATGGTAGGTGCTCCCAGGATGTTTGTTTTGGATACATAATCTTTAGAGGGATAACTTTACTAGCAAATATTAACTTTAGATATTTAGCTTTTATTTGATCATTTTTAAAAGCTGTTCTCAGTGGGCAAACATACTTATCGCACCTTGACATCACAAAGTTATTTTTAAGCTGCAGTGACAATGTGAAGTCAATTATATTACATATCTTCTGACTGTGGAATGTAATAAAATGTATCAAAGAGAAGTATGTTATTTAAAAGACAGTCAATTTGTATGTCATGCTGTTAATTGTTGCCTTTTATAGCAAAATAAGAAGTTCTGTGAGGAAGAGGCCTTGATTTGAATCCACAGATGGTCGGTTCTGCTGCTGAGAATTCTGATACCAGAATACCTCAGTGAAATGGTCTGATATTGTGGAAGAGTTACTGGCTGGGTAGAGAACAGCTTCTTCAATTTAGGCTTTGCTTTCATATTGCATATTAATAAAATGACTTTGGAATCTTAGACATTTGTTCAAATAATCTTGTGTCTGCAAGGACTTTATAAAAAGATGTAAACATATCTTTCTCTCAGTCTTCTTTTTCCAAATTGGATAAAACCATACTATCTCAGGCAGGACTATTTCAGGTAGTGCTGGGCATTCATTCAGTTGATTTATTAATATATTAAAGTTCCTATTTAGGGCAAAGCAATGTAGTTTCATTATTGGAAAAGTTAAAAATATATAAACAAGCAAAAAGAGGAAAATGAACAAAATACTCCTCTCTCCATCTCTATCCACTCTTGAATATCCTATTGTATAGCTTTCAAAATCTCTTTGAGTCTGCTTTCACACACACACACAAACACCCACACACATACACACACTGTGTGTATGCATGCATGCATTCATGCACACATTCATATATAGGTTTATATTTAATATATATTTGTTCTACAAAAATTTAATAACAGCTTATGAAGATATGATTCCCATACCATAAATTCACCTTTCAAGTGCACAATTCAGTGGTTTTTAGTATATTCACAGAGTTGTACAACCATCCCCACTATCTGATTCCAGGGCATTTTTATCATTCCAGAAAGAAGCCCCATATCCGTTAGCAGTTACTCCCTATGCAATAATGTAGCCTTTTGTGTTTGGCTTCTTTCACTTAGTGAAATATTTTCAAGGTTCATCTCTGTTGTAGAATGTATCAGAACTTTATTTTTTTTATAGCCGAATGATATGCCATCCTATACAGATACACCACACTTTGTTTATCCATTCATTAATTGGTGAACTCTGGGTTGTTTTCACTTTTAGTCTATTATGAGTGTTGCTATGAACATCAATGTGCAAGTTTTTGTGTGGTAATGTTTTTAATTCTCTTGAGTATATATTTAGGATTGGAATTGCTGGGTCACATGGTAATTTTATGTTAACATTTTTGAGGAACTGTTGAAGTGTTTTCCAAAGTGTTTGCATCATATTCATTTCCATCAGCTATGTATAAGGGTTCCAATTTCTCCACATCCTCACCAACACTTATTATCTGTCCTTTTGATTATAGCCATCCTAAAATGAGTGTGAAGTGACATCTCACTGTGGTTTTGATTTGCATTTCCCTGATGCCTAATGATGAATATTTCTATGTTCTTATTGGCCAGTTTTATATCTGCTTTGAAGAAATGTCAATTACAATCCCTTTTCCATCATTTAATTATTTTTTTAAATGGTTGAGTTTCAGAGTACTTTATTCTGGACTTGAATCTCATATCAGTATATAATTTGAAAATTGTTTCTCCCATTCTTTGGGCTCTCTTTTCACTTTTTGATGGTGTTCTTTGAAGCACAAAAGTTTTTAAATTTGATGAGGTTCAACTTATTTTTTGTTCTGTGTGCTTTTGATTTCATATGTAAGAAACCATTGCCTATTTCAAAAACAGAAAGATTTACTCCTATGTTTTTACCTAAGAGTTTTATAGTGTTAGCAGTTACATTTAAGTCTTCAATACACTGTCAGTTAATTTTTGTATATGGTGTGAGGTAGGCATCCAACTTGGTTCTTCTGCATGTGGATATCCTGTTGTCCCAGCACCATTTCTTGGCAATATTCAAAATGATGAAAGTGAAGTGGCCATAAATGTAAGGGGTTATTTATGACTTCCCAATTCAATTCCAGTGATCTATATTTATCCTTATGCCAGTACCATGCAGTCTTGATTACTGTTACTTTGTATTAAGTTTTGAAATCAGAAAGCATGAATCCTCCAACTTTGTTCTTTTTATTTTAGGATTGTTTTGGCTAGTCTGGGTTCTTTGCAATTCCACATAAATTTTAGAATCAGCTTAGCAGTTTCTGCAAAAAAATCATCTGTGAACTTGATAAGGATTGTGTTGAATATGTAGATTGCTTTGGGCAATATTGCCATCTAAACTATTATCTGCCAATCCATGAACATAGTATGTTTTTCCATTGATTTCAGTCTTTTTTTCATTACTTTCAAAGATGATTTGTAGTTTTCATTGTACAAGTCTTACACTTATTTTGTTAAATTTATTCCTAAGAATTTTATTCTTTTTGAGTCTATTGTAAATGGAATTGCTCTTAACATTATTTTTTGGATTGTTTATTGCTAGTGTTTAAAAATATAATAAATTTTTGAACATTTATGAATTTACATATTTTTTATGTTAAAATATTGTGAACATCTTATAGATTTTATAGGAAATATATGCTTCTATAACATCACTTTAATGACCTCGTAATATTTCACTATGTCATATACCACAATTTATTTAAGTACCTCTTTATCAATGAACATTAAGTTCTTTTAAACTTGAAAAAAATTATAAATAGCTCTGATAAATACTAGCTATCAAATCTTTGCAAACTTTCTGAATTACTTCCTGTATATAAATCTCTAAAGTGGAATTGTTAGGGCAAAATATATCTACATTGGAGTCATTTGTGAAGTACTGCAAACATTGCCTTCCTGAAAGATTATAAGGTTTTTGCACTTCTGCCATGGGTGTGATACTTGATTCCCTGAATTATCTTCAACTTTCAGTTTTATTTTTAAAACCTGTTTGCTAGTTTGAAAGGTGAAAGATGAGTCTCATTGGTGCTTTACTTGCATTTCAATTTCCAGGAAGGTCAAATATTTTTTCTTATGTTTATTATCTTAAAACATTTCTTTTCTGTGAATCATGTTAGGTTCTTAGCCATGAGTGTTCAGCTTCTTCTAACTGTTTTGTAAAAGCAGTTTATATATTAAAGTCATTAATCTTATGTCTTTTAATGGTATAAAATTCCTCCTCCCTCATTTATTTTCCATTTTTGTTTAGTTATGGTGCTTTTTGATGTACACACTGTTTTTTTTTAGGTAGTCACTACATCAACCTTTATGGCTTCTCCTTTAGGTGTTTCCCTTCATCCTTCAAAGCTCCAGTCCTACTTCCTCTGGGGCACTCCTTATGGCCAACAGCTACGACGCCCTCTAACTGCTTAGAGGGCCTAGGTGGGCTCATTTTGGCGAGGTGTCCCTGCATCCAGACCAAGCCTCAGCCTCAGCCCCTACTGGACTATCCTGTACCCTGAGGTCAGCTTGACAGCTTGAGTATTTCACTCAACATCTCTCAGTTTTTCTGTAAAATTTAGCAGATTGGGCCTTTAAAGGATTTACTCCAGGGTAGCTTTCCAGTTTGGCCAACTACAACTTCCACTCTTGTCTCTTACATGTGTTCGCTCTGCCACTCACGATTCCTGCTGAGCCCCTTTGCTCCCAGACTCAGAGTGTGGCTAGCGCCATTGATACCGGTGACGACCGGGTTTGAGACTTTTGACAGCTGAGGCTTGTCGGGAAATCACAATATCTTTAGTGTAAGTTCTGCGTGAGGGGCACTTTCCTCTGCCGTCTCACCCAAATTCGCTGCAAGACTCCTTCCTCTTGTTCAAGGTCCGGGGCTGGCTTTTCTGGCTGGTCTGCGACCGTGAGTGTTTGGAGAGGAGAAATCTCTGATTTTGCTTTGGCCGTGGGAAACCGGGGCTGTGCGGGCCCGGGCTGAGGCAGCCGCGGTGGAAGCCCGGGAACGCCTTTCGCCTTCCCCGCCCGCTAAGTGCGCAGCGCGCAGCGCGCAGCGCGCTCTCGGAGACGCCGTCTGTCGGCCCGGGGCTGGGCGCCGGCAGTTGCCGATCCCGCGGTTCCCGCTCCAGCCCCTGCAGGCAGATTCCACGGGAGAGAAGCCGCCCCCACGCCGCGGGCTCCCGGGCTGCGCTCGCCCGAGGAGCCGGACCACTGGGCGGTGCCGCCCACGGCGCCCCCACCGCGAGCCCCTCCGCGGGCGGCGGCGGAGGGAGGGGCGCGCGCCGCGCGATGGCCGCTGCGGCGCGGGCTCGGGGCCGGGGACCGCCGCGCGTCCCGCTGCTGCTGCTCCTGCTGCCGGCTGCGTGCGAGGCCGCTCAGGGGCTCCCGGCCGCGGCCCGGCTCAGCCTGCACCCGCCCTACTTCAACCTGGCCGAGGCGGCGCGGATTTGGGCCACCGCCACCTGCGGGGAGCCGGAGCCCGGGAGCGCGCGGCCCGAGCCGGAGCTCTACTGCAAGTTGGTAGGGGGGCCCACCGCCCCGGGCAGAGGACACGCCATCCAGGTAGGGTCCCGGGAGAGAGCGAGGGGACCGGGTCCCTCCCCGCGCGGGTCAGCCCGAGGGGCGAAGGAATCGGGCCCTTTCCCCGCGCGCGCTGGTGACCCCAGGCGGCAGGGAGGGGCCCCCTCCGCTCCCGCGCGGGCCGACGACCCCGGGACCGGGGCGCGCTGTCCCGCATCGCCTTTGCCCGCGCGCGGCCCGGGGCGGGGATGGGTAAAGCACGCCGGGCGCAAGAAGGCAGACCTCAGGTGAGGGCGAGCGCAGGAGAAGGTCCGAAGCCGCTCCCTAGGGATGCAGGGGACTGTGGTCCAGGGCGGACTCTGTCTGTCACCAGGTAGCTCCGGGCCAGGCTTTGAGTCCACCGGGCTTCACGGGCGCGCCTCCTCCAAGGGACTTCGTCCCTCCTACCTTATTCCGGCGAGAAGCTGGTAGCAGTTAGTTTCCGCGGTGTATTTTAAGAAAGAACTTACAGATTATATCAGTGGTATCACTCCGATGTCATCGAAAAGATGCACTTCACCCCACTGCCTGAAGTGCCACCATTCAGTCACCGGGACAAATAGACTTGAAACAGGCAGAAAGGGCGCTCGAGTTGGTCAGAGACGCTCACCGCGAGCGCCAGGTGTGAACCATGTAGTCGGAGGTGCTCACTCAGCATGCAGAGGTACTTACTCAGCACACTGAGGTACTTACTCAGCACGCGGCGGTGCTCCCCCAGCACGCGGAGGTACTTACTCAGCACGCGGCGGTACTTACTCAGCACGCGGAGGTACTTACTCAGCACGCGGAGGCGCGCCAGGTGCCGCCGCACCGTCCTCGCAGCCCCCTGGGAACTGGATTGGGCGAGCAGGGTCAGAACTGCTCCTGTGTCGGAAAGCAGGGCGGCTGGATTTGAACCCAGTTCTCGCTCCAAAAGCCGCTCTACACTAAGGCACAATCGCTCCCAATACTAAGGCTGGGAAGTATTGCTCAGGAACGGGAAAGTGTTGCCGGAAGAGGGAGTGATTTGGGAGCTTGTGCTCCAAAAGAGAAAGATTATCACTGAGAGTTTAAGAAATTCTTTTGACTATGCAGTTGCATAAATGGCAAGTTGCTGCACATGCAGGGTCAATACATGTTTATTTATTTAGAAATTATATGCATGTATTACTCTATTAATATATTATGCATACTTAAAACGTGCAAAAATAGAAATTTAAAAGAAAAATAATGATGAAAATACTTTTTATTTTGTTTATTAAAAGATCAAACTAATTTGCTTTTTCTAAATATCTTATTTGTGAATAACTACTTATAAATATCCAAATATACAGAAGTCATCATATGTGTATTTATTTTTCACAAGTTTAGTTAGCATTTATGATACAGTTCAGAGTTGTTTTATATTAATACTTGAACTTAGTAATTGTCATAGCTGAAAAGATACCTAAAAAATAGGTAGATTCAAATGGAAGAACTGCATTGACTGAGCTCCAAAACCAACTGCATAATTTATGAAGTCCAATGCAAAATGAAAATGTGGAGCCTCTTGTTCAAAAATTATTAAGAATTTCAAGATGGTGATAGCAGAGCATTAAACTGAGAGGACTTTCTAAGAGTGGGACCCTGTGTGACTGTACAGGTCTTATTGCTGTCTGAGTTCAATAAATCATGGTACTCATATTCCTGCCCCATCCTTCTATTATTTTTAAATTGCGTAAAGTAGAAATTTGGCCAGTAAATGTTTCCTTTTCAAGGCATTCAGTACTTCCTGGTAGGAAGGTGTTGTGTTTTAATGTTTCAAACAATAGATTCAAAACACATTACAAGTCCTCTTTTGGAAAATACTAGAATATGTTAAAAAATTCTGTTTCCATGTTTTTAAAATGTGCAACTATGAGAACTTTTAGAGTAACAGTTCCATATTTTTTAATATATATATTTTTATTGATTTTTAGAGAGAGAGGAAGAGAGATGGAGTGGGAGAGAGAGAGAAACATAGATGGGAGAGTGAAACATCAATCAGCTGCCTCCTTTACGCCGCTTACCAGGGATCGAGCCCGAAACCTGGGCATGTGCCCTGACAGGGGATTGAATCAGCAACCTTTTGGTGCACGGGATGACACCCAACCAACTGAGCCACACTGGCCAGGGCAACAAAAAATGAAACATTTCCAAACAACTGTTTTTCCAAAACTGCTCTTCCCAAAGCGTACATTTTTTAGAACAGCATTTACTTTTTCACACATTGTGAAAACAACACTTTTATGGAGACTATTATGCTAAGTGAAATAAGCCAGTTAGAGAAAGACAAATATCACATGATCTCACTTATATATGGAATCTAATGAACAAAATAAACTCACGAACAGAATAGGTCCAGAGGTATGGATGCATGGGACAGAATAGCATCACAGTGGGAAGGGGAGGAAGGGGACAGGAAGAGATTAACCAAAGAACATATATGCATATATGCGTAACCCATGGACACACACAATAGTATGGGGAAGGCCTGGGGTGGGTTGGGAGTTGGGTGAAGGGGGCCAAAAAGGGAGAAAATGGGAGAGACATCTGTAATACTGTCAACAATAAAAAAACCAACACTTTTACTTTGACAGAACAGAGTTAAGTACCTCTATTGTTTTGTAATATCCACCAGGTAGTATATTACTGGCAGCCACTTGTCATCCCAGAAAAAGTCAGCAAATTTGGAATTTTTGTGAAAAAAAAAAAGTGTAACTTCTTTAAATTTAAAAGGTCTTTAAGTAATTTACAATGAGATAACTGGTGAACCTGTATACTCAAAATAATTTCACTCCCCATTTCAACAGAAGATTGTAACTATTCTGCTATTGAGATGAATAGAATCCCCGTGTCCACCTAACTGGGCACATGTAAGCTTTGGGTGTCATGGTCAGATGATAGCCTAGTGGGACCCCTCCCTTTCCCTTGGACAGATGTTCTGGACGATTAGTGACTTGTGACCAGCCGACTTGTGGACTGGATGAAGATTCCTAAACAATCTGTATATTAAATATTAGTAAAATTAAATTTCTTATTTTTAAGTGTAAAGAGAAGTCAGTATTCTCTTCTTGAACCCACTGGATTGCCTGGCACACCCAACTTTGGAGAGAGTTGATCTAATTATGGGGAGAGTAGATACAAGGAGAAGGAAGGAATCGAAGAAATTTTTAACCGACTCCTCTCCCCCAGATTTGCCCAGGAATGGGCCATCCCTCATTTTCACCAACTGATATTTTTATTGTGTTCGTGGTTTGATACTTCTGTTTTAGAGGTCCAGAAAAGTCATGTTTCCTGTTCTTGATTGGGTTTCCAGAATAGGTCATTAAACCTGGATTCACAGTCTTCAATAGAGGAGGGAGTGACTGTGTTTCTAGGCCAGGGTGTAGCCTTCAGAAAAAAAGTGCCATATGGTATTGTCTTGTGCTTCCCTGAAAATGAGAGGTGAACAAAATCTCTGCTGAATAGTGCTTTCTGCTTTCAGAGTTGAGGGCTTGGGAAGAGGCACTGATTGTTGGTGTGAGAGGTTCTCATGTAGTGAGAAGTGTGTCAGAGACCAGAAAGGGAAGCAGGGTTCCAAAATCTAGACTATTAGACACTGTGATAGCCCAGTGTTGGCAGCTGCTTGTACAGACCTGCCTTTCAGAGAAGCGAGGGGTGGTGGGTGATGGATGAGAGAAGGGGAGAGATATTATCATTAATCAATTGGTTGTGCCTGAGTGATGGATGGTAGTTTGAGTTTGCTCATGTACAGCTCAAGATGGGAAATGGAGAAGAGTTAACTAAAATAGTTCTATTTCTTTGAACTTCCTAAAAATAAGTCTTTGGGGCCAGCCAGGGTTTAGAATTTTAGAATTTCAGAAGGATTCTGCAAAAAAAATGTCAAAAATGAATAAAATCACATCTTAGACTAAAACCTGAGTTTATGGTTCTGATTCTATAATAACAATGCTGATACTTAAATGGTAGCATGTGTCAGCAGGCAGGGTGTTTTAAAAGTCTGAATTTTGTTTGTTGAGTGAAAAATATTCACTGGCTTCTCTGGACTTAATATTTATTAAATAAGATTCTATATACCTATTAATGCTCAGACATTAAGTTTTTGGTGTTGGTTGCTCTTTGCTTCAGGGATTCTGTCTGTCTGGTTCACAGCTGTATCTCCAGTGCTTAGGACAAAGCCTGGAATAATATAGGTGTTCAGAAAATATTGAATGAAAAGATGGTGGAGTCGAAGGTACAGATAAAGGCTGTAAAAAGTGGAAGGCTGTGTCTAAAATGCAACCTCGTGCTTGGTTTAGCTTGGCATAAACACTATGCTCACAAGGAATGAAGGGCACTTATCTACCAAACATATGATCCCGATTTTGTGCATTGACAGTTCACCATCTTTTATATGTTACTTAATTATACTTTGATGTGTGCATAGGAATGTGTGTCTAACCTGAATAAATTGATAGAGAAGCACATACATGCGTTATGGCTAAGAGTGAGAGTGCCTGCCACAAAGCAGCCTCATTTGTGTGTTTGTGTAACTTGGACTAATGGCCATAAACAGGAAACTCAACTTCACTAAGGTTCTTTTCATAGAACTATTGTGAAAGAGAACCATTTATTAACTTCAACAAGGGCCTTTTCCTTTGTGAAATTGATGTGATAATCTTGGGCGAGGACAGGGAAATCTAAGATTTTTACTATGTCCATTGATATATTTGTAACAGTGATTAATGATAAGAGTTATTTTGAGACTTCAGGCAAATGACTACAGTCATCAGTTTAAGGATGAATGATCCTTTCTAAAAAATTATTTTCCTAATAGTTGTTTTGTGTGGACTTTAGACAAGGTTTAGCAATGCAAGTTTGTATACAAATCATTTGAAGAAGAGAAACAGAAATGTTTTTCTTTGAAAAGCCAAATTCACTTACCAGTGAAGAAACATGGCAGAATCTCAGCAATTTATTTCTCAACCAGTCACAAACTACTGCAGCTCAGTGCCCTTCAGGGTCGCTGGTGAATAGTCGGAATTGGGAATGTTCAGTCCTTGAAGTGCAAGATTTTACTTCATGCTCTGAATTACCTGTGCCAGCGAGGATGGATTATTTAACCTGAGAAAAAGAAATATACAGTCATAGGGAAAGGAAGGGACAAAACGTTATTAATTTCAGCCCCTTACTTTTGAAAAACCTATACCTAAACCACTACAGAAAGATAGCTGTGTGTTTTGTATCTTTAGTGCACATATGAATGTGGAAAACTATACATTTTCTTCACATCTTTTCATTTTATTTTATCAAAAGTAGATTAAAGCTTGAGTCATTTTAAACAGCTTTATTGAGGCATAATTTGAATACCATAACACGCATCCACTGTAAGTGTGAATTCAATAGTTTTCAGTCAATTTATAGAGTTGTGCAGCTAACACTAGAGTCTCATTTTGGAACATTCCCCTCAGCCCCAGAATTTTCTTGCCTACTCAATCTCTGAACGTATCTCCTGGGCTGATTTCTGTTTCTAAAGATTTGCCATTTATTCGCAAACATTTATTAAGTGGCTCTTACATGCCAGGCACCGTACTAGAGGCTGAGTATGCAAAGATGATCCACACATAACCTTTCCGTAGATGACCAATTTTTCATGGCCTAATTTTCTTTAAAGACCAGGTAAACTCCCATGAGAGAAAATATATCACCTATTGTCCTTTTTATCAAACTATTCTCACTTAGAGATGGAGAACTCTGGCTCTGCAATCATGTAGGCCCGAGATTGAATTCTAACTCTACTAGCTCTCCGACCTTGGAAAATTGCATAATCTCAGTGTCCTCATGTATAAAGCAGGATTAATAATGATGTCTGCCTCACAGGTTTATTGGGTGGTTAAAAATCACTGAGTATATTTTTTGGAACATAGTGCTCAATGAAAGTTTTTTTCATGGAGTGAAAAAATTCTTAGGTAAGACTTCTAAAGTGATAAGCTACAAAAATGATTTGTCATAATATTTAAAAATTTTTAGTAAAATTCTTTTAATAATGAAATGTACAATATATAATGTACTGAACAGATTTGGCATGCTAAATAATCCACAGGCATAAAGACTTCCATAGCCTTCTATAAAATAGCAATGTTAAATTGTTTTGATACTGTGTTAGTAACTAGTTTAGATAGTATTTATTTATGAAGGGACACATTTTAAAAAATCAGCTAAAGTAACATTCTTTAGGGGGAGGTATTAACTTTTTAAGGTTAATTTTGTTGGTAATAATACATTCTTCCAGATCATAAATTTATTTCTGGTTGAGATTTTGACTTTCATGAAACCTTATTAACTCTTTTTTTTTTTTTTTTTTTAAACATATCTTTATTGATTTCAGAGAGAGGAAAGGATGGGGAGAGAGAGAGGTAGAAACATCAATGATGAGAGAGTCATTAATCGAGCCAGCAACCCGGGCATGTGCCCTCACCGGGAATCGAACCCTGATCTCCTGGATCCTAGGTCGATGCTCAACCGCTGAGCCACGCCCGGCCGGGCCCTTATTACCTCTTGATCAACATTCTGGAATCATTTGCCTAGTGAGGAAAGGATTTTTGAATGGTACCTCAGTGGTCTTAGTCAATGGAACTGCCTACAGTTGTGCTATGTACATGGGTTCCTGGCCAAGGGGCAAGTGGAAGCTGAAATCCAGCCTGGGCAAGCTCTGTCTGCTCAGAGGCGGAGATCCTTTTTCTGCTTCACAAAATAGAGCTGTTTGTATGAGCTAACAGGGCCTTTATTAGATCCCTCATGCCAACAGGGTGGAACCTGCCCTGGGGAAAGCCAACTCATTGAGTCCCATGTATCTTGCCAGTTTCTCAATGTCATAAGCATATTGTTTTCTCTCAGTGGTTTTCCCATCCTAGATGCTCAGAAAATGCATGTGGAATTAATAAATGAATATTATCTAGAGAGAAATATGGATTTAAATTGGATTATCCATACACCTCTTAACTGTGAACAGTGAGGAAAAGAAGCAATTCTTCATTGCTTTCAAGTTTCACCATATGCTGCACATACTGTATACATAAGTGATACCAAATAAAGGAGGTAAAATGCTGAGTAGGGAGAACAGCCTAGTAACCAGGGAGCTTGCTCGCCTGATTAGTGCGGGGTATTAATTTAACACACACATATAACACTGATGCTTGGCACTGTTCTTAAGCACCTTATACATACTGACTTCTTAACCCTCACAACAATTTATGAAAGAGGTGCTCTGAGCGTGCTCATTTTAAATATGAGGAAACTGAAGCACAGAGAGGTTAAGTGATTTTTTTCAGGATCACACAGCTAGGATGTGGAAAAAAAGCCAGGTGCTCTGGCTGCAGAGTCAACGCTCTTCCCCACTATGTCACGCTGCGACTGCTACACTATTCCTCCCTCAGAGCTCCAGCCAAATTTTGCACCACCTTGATAATTTCTTTCATCACCTTGGAGCCATTTATTTTCATGCCTGTATCCTTATTAGATCATGAGGTGAGGGTGGGGCCACATTTTCCTGCTCACATCTGTTTCCCCTGTGGCAGCTTGTTGTAGACATTACAGAGAGGATTTCTGAAGAAACATTCAGAGGGCAACACCATCATAGAATTTTCCTACTAGACCAACACCTTGATGAAAGCGCTGTTCGACAGAACGAATACCTGAATTTCATCAACCTGCCTTTGGATGTGTTGAATTTCAAAGTAGAGGTGTCTGATGCAGTGGCTGGGACCAATGACTAGGACTGCGCCATCAGGAGCTGGAAGAGGCAAGGAAGGATCCTTCCTCTACAGGTTTCAGAGGGAGCATGGTCCTGCTGACACCTTGATTTCAGACTTCTAGCTTCCAGACCTGTGAGACAGTATTTTTCTGTTCTGAGTCACCCGGTTTATGGTCTTTTGTTTCGGTAGCCTTAGGAGATTAATACTGTACAGTAACTTAGTCTGTTTGGACTGCCATAACAAAATGCTATAGATAGGGTAGCTTATAAACAACAGAAATTTATTTCTCACAGTTCTGGAGGCTGGCAAATTCAAGGTCAAAGTATGGGCAGATTCAGTGTCTGAGGATCCACTTCTTAGACTGCAGTCTTTTTATTTGTCCTCACATGGTAGAGGGATGGGGCATCTGTCTGAGGCCTCTTTCACGAGGACACAAATTCCATTCATGTAGGTGGAGCCCTAATACCATCATCTAGGCAGTTAAGTCTCCACATATAAATTTTTTTATTTGGTGGGGCAGGGGGATGACACAAATATTTGTCCATAGCAGTAACGTTAGCTTTAAATTAGATAACCAATCTCTCAGTCAGCAGTATTTTTTTAAAAAAAGATTCTTTATTGATTTTTAGAGAGAGAGAGAGAAACATCAATGTGAGAGCTGCCTCGTGCACTCCCCCTCCAGGGATTGAGCCTGAAACCCTGGGTGATGCCCAACCAACTGAGCCCCACCGGCCAGGTCAGTCAGCAGTATTTATTGACCACTCAGTGAGTGAGTGTTATCTCTGCATGGCGGAGTGGAGGATCGGGGCACTGCACGATCCTGGTTGTAGGATCTCTGCTTTTAAGACTTTGCAATCTGATAACTCAAAAAATGTAGTCCCTAAAGAGAATGAGGAGAGCTCCTGGCTGGACAAATATTTAGGGATCACCCACATTGAGTCTTCCTTTAATATGAAGAACATATCGAGGGAGCATAAAGTAAGGATTGCCTGATGCAGGCTGGCTGGTGCCTAAGGTCTTGAATGTCACTTTCAGATTGACTCATTGTCACTGACCAGCTCAACACCTGAAAGCTTGACAGGAGCTGGTGGAATGTCTTTTTGTTTGTTTGTTTGTTTAATTTATCTTTACTGTTGAGAGTATTACAGGTGTCCCATTTTTTCGCCCCAATTGACCCCCTCCACCTCACTCTCACCCCCTCCCCAGGCCTTCACCCCATTATTGACTGTGTCCATGGGTTATGCATATATGCATATAACTTCTTTGGTTAATCTCTTCGCACCCTCCACCCCCCTTCCCTCTTTCCTCTGAAATATGATCGTCTGTTGCATGTGTCAATGTCTCTGGACCTATTAGCTCGTCAGATTGTTTTGTTCATTAGCTTCTTCTTAAAGAAGACCCTTCAACATTTCCTGTAGTGCTGGTTTGGTGGTGATGAACTCCTTTAGCTTTTTCTTATCTGTGAAGCTCTTTATCTGCCTTCAGTTCTAAATGATAGCTTTGCTGGGTAGAGCATACTTGGTTGTAGTTCCATGTTTTTCATCACTTTGAACATTTCTTGCCACTCCCTTCTGGCCTGTAAGGTTTCTGTTGAGAAATCAGCTGACAGTTGTATGGGTGCTCCCTTGTAGGTAACTAACTGCTTTTCTCTTGCTCCTTTTAAGATTCTCTCTTTGTCTTTAACCTGTGGCATCTTAATTATGATGTGTCTTGCTGTGGGTCTCTTTAGGTTCCTCTTGTTTGGGACCCTCTGTGCTTCCTGTACTTGTAAGTCTATTTCTTTCCCCAGGTAGGGGAAGTTTTCTGTCATTATTTTTTCAAATAGGTTTTCAATTTCTTGGTCTCTTTCTTCTCCTTCTGGCACCCCAATAATATGAATGTTGGGCCTCTTGAAGTTGTCCCAGAGGCTCCTTATACTATCTTCATATTTCTGGATTCTTTTTTCTTTTTGCTCTTCTGGTTGGGTGTTTTCTGTTTCCTCATGTTCCAAATTGCTGATTTGATTCTCAGTGTCCTCTACTCTGCTGCTGATTCCCTGTAAATTATTCTTCATTTCAGTTTGTGCAGCCTTCATTTCAAATTGGTACTTTATTATGTCATCAATTTTCTCAGTTATTTTCATCATACTCTTACTAATATGGTTGAGCATCCTTATAACCATTATTCTGAACTCTCTATCTGTTAGCTTGCTTGGATCTATTTCATTTAGTACCTCTTCTAGAGATTTCTTCTGTTCTTTCCTTTGTGACATGTTTCTTTGCCTCTGCATTTTGGCTGCTTCTAGGTATTTGTTTCTGTGTATTAGGTGAAGCTGCTATGTCTCCTGGAATTTATAGAGTGGCTTTGTGTAGTACATGTCCTGTAGGGTCCAGTGGCTCAGCCTCCCCAGTCACTTGAGCTGGGCCTTCTAGGTGCTCCCCTGTGTGGGCTGTGTGCACTGTCCTGTTGTAGTTGAGCCTTGGTTGCTGTTGGCGTCACTGGAAGGAATTCACCCCCAGGCCAATCGGCTGTGAGGACCAGCTGCAACTACAGTCGGAGAGCTGCTGTGCTGGAGACACCCCTATAAAGCAGGATTTACTTCAGTGGAGCTTTGGTGTTCACCAAGTACTCCCCTTGAGTGTGTCACTCGTGGATGTGGTAGGGCTGTAATCCAGTGTGGTTGAGTCTGAGCGCCAGGTGCACTGTCTCTGGGGTCTCCCAGGAGGTGCATAGTCAGCCTCTGCCTGTGCCTTGCCCAGGGCCACCCAGCATGAGCTACACAGCAAACCGTAGTTGGCTGCTACTTGTGCTGGGCTTGGAGGTGCCCAGGAGAGGCCAAGCTATGAGCCAATGCAGGCTGCCGCCAGTGCCAGGCCTGGGGCGGCTTATCAAGCCGTATGGGGCCCTCTGCTGCTTGTTTGAGAGATTTTAGGAAAGTCCTAAGCCTAAAGCTCCAGAGGCCACTTGCACAGAAAAGCCCCTGGAAATGGCCTGGATGAGCCTGCAGGTGGGGAGGGCGGGGCCTCCGGGAATCACGGGGCGGGGCCAAAGGTGCGAGTCAGGTGCTGGCGGTTCAAATATGGCGCCTGCCTGCCGGCTAGGTGCGGGAGGACTCGCCAAAGGAGCCATGGCCTCTGCCAGCCCTTCTGCCTGGGAGGAAGCCGCCCTCCACCTCTCGCCCGGATCTCAGGCAGGTTAGTTCCCCCCCGAGTGTCCCGGGTCCTTTCAGGCTGCTGCCCGGCGCTGGGCTCAGAGGGAGCGTCCGAGTGAGTCCGTGCCGGGCCCTTTAGGAGGAGCTGCTGGGGCTCCCGCAGCCTCCGCGACCCTCAGGAACAGTCCCGCTTGTTTCTCAGCCCGGAGTTGTGGGGACGTCTCTTCCCGGCCCTGGAGCTCTGGGCTGGGGGCCTGCTGTGGGGCTGGGACCCCTCACTCCTCTGGGAAACCCCCACCGCGGAGTTTCCCTCCCGGGTTTTAACTGCGGCACCGGGTGAGGGCCCGCGGCTGCGTCTCCATCTCGGGGATCCAGCCCCAATCCGCCCGCGTCTCCGCCCCTCCTACCGGTCTCGGTGCTTCTTCAGCTCCCTGGTTGTGGGGCTTCTGTTCAGCCAGATTTCAGGAGGCTCTGAGCGATGGTGGTTCTGTGTTTTAGTTGTAATTTTGATGTGGTTGCGGGAGGCGGGGGTGCAGCTGCTCCCTACGCCGCAGTCTTGTTTCCTCCCACCTTTATCTGGTGGAATGTCTTTTGTGGCTGATTCTTATCTACTAAGGAAAGAACTGCTACCTAGAGACCCATGTATACACACATTAGTGTGTAATACTCATCCACTCGTAAATTTAACAAATGTTTAGTGACACCTATGTACAAGCACGGAGGATGGGGGTGTGGGGGGCTGGGAATACAATTCTGAACAAGGCAGGAAAGGGGCCTACACGGAGCTAACACACTGTGGGGAGACTGCAACCAGTGAGCGAACATACACGGTAATTATAGATTGTTATTGTGTCTTGGAAAGAATAAACAGGATTTTGTGATGGCAGTTAATGAGGGGAGGCTTGTTTAAGGAGGTGTTGATGTGCAGGAAGCTGAGGGTTGAGAGGAAGCCACCCCCGTGTGAATAGTGGGCAAATGTGTTCCAAGCAGAAGGACCAGCAGGTACAAAGTGTGTCCTAGGAACTCAGAAAGCCACGCTGCCCGAGTTGTTACGTGTTTTGAATGTCAATTCTATGTGAGACCTCTGTGTCCTCTCCAGAGTTTATAAATACTTCCTTTTATTTTTTGGACATATTCACACCCTTTCTGGTCCTCAAAAGAATTTAGGTGAGTGATGAAGTTAAAAAGGGTGAACGAAAGAGTTGAGGGAATTGGGACAATGGGAAAACAAAGCAGTAAAAGAGTATAATTATTTCATAAGGAGATTAAAATAACTGAAAGGGAAATGGAAGGGGAAAGCTTGGTTTGAGGAGTGAATCAGGTCAGGGTCACTTTCTCCTTGAGGGCGGTATCTGGCTCTTCACAGGCCAGTAGTTTAGGGTTGAATGAATAGCTATCAGGCAGACCTGCTTCATAAGGCTTTGAGATAAAGCTCTAAAGAGGAAATGCTTTGAGTTTGGGCCATTGAGTGGGCAGGCCTAAATGTGTCCTGGCCAACTCGTAAACCCGAGTTTTATAGCAGACCACTTACATGAGTCACCAAGTGACCCCTTACTGCCAGTGAAATGCCAACATAATACATAAGGAACAAGAGAATAGAGGGAGAAATAGAAGAAAGAGGAATGTATGGAAACCATTAATACATGGGTTTTAACAGTTCCAGAAAGAACTTCTTGGGTTCTTTCAAGAAGGAACCAGTTGGTAATAGAACCTCAAAGTAGATTATATGGCATCATAATTAAGAGCATTACAACAAACAAACTAGAATCAAGCGATTCTACCTATCAAAAAAGAGTAATTCCGTAAGAAGTTAGAGATTATAGTACCAAACCAACAATCACCCCAGGAAAATAGATTCCCATTTATGAACTGAATTGACTACCAACTTCTTACTCTGGTATCCAGAACCCAGCACATCTCTCCCATTTACCTTTTGAGTCTTGTCTTTTATTACATGTGCTGCGGTTAAACTGGAAGATATGTTTATTGATTTTAGAGAGAGGGAATGGGAGAGAGAGAAACATTGATGTGAAAGAAACATCAATTGGTTGCCTCCAGTACGAGCCCCAATCAGGCTTTGAACCCACAACTTGGGTATGTGCCCTAACCAGGGATCAAACCGAACACCGTCGGGTGTACTGGATGATACTCTTACAGTGTTTGCTGCTCACTGCCACTCAGAGTCCTATATATCCTCATAAGCAGCTTAAATTCCACCTTGAGTGAGTTATTTAACCTCTCTGAGCTTTGGTTTTATCATCTGTAAAATGGGGGTATAATATGTTTTAGCTCATAAGGTTATTCTGAGGATTCCATGAAGTAAACCATACGTACTTGGAACACAGTGTTTAATAAAATGGTCACTCTAATTAAAGGTTGTTGGGAAACCTATTTCAGTAAAAACGTCAAAATAACAAGGCATTGATAAAAGGGACCAGATGTGATGGGTGGAGTACATTAGGAGAGGGAGACATAGTTGCCTGGAAAACCTCTTTGGAATGGAAAGAACTCACAATGAAGAAAGCATGTCATGGCCAGAAGAATGACCATCATTTTCTTTCTTTCCTCTCTGATTTGGCTCTGATGGAAAGATGAGTAAAGAAGGTTGTACCGGAGAAGTCTCTGAAACTGGAGAGGCTCCATCTAAAGATGGGAGAGCTGAGTTAAGTGTGAGTGGTGCTTCCTGGCCAGAGCAGGCAGGTGGCTCTGGGAGGCCCTGAGGGGTGGAACTAGTACATTTCCAGAGAGGAGAAAAAGCAAGTATAGATTTAGTTACAATGTGCTTTCTAATGAGCTTGGTGACACAGGTACCAGTCTGCAATTTCTTGTTTGCTTTTTTGAAATCAGCATTCTGCTTCTGACATTAAAGGTACAATTATATATGTACGCACACACACAAACACACACACGGTCCATGTCTGGGACTACCCCTCCACCCCATCACTAATTAACTTGTTTCTTGCTTTCTGGTATACATATTTTTTGAAGTCAGTAACAAAATAGTTTATGCCATTTTAACTTATCAACTAAATGAATACATATTAAGCACCTCCCGTGTGCCAGATACCTCTCTAGGTAGTGAATAGTCCCTGGCTCAGGGCATTGACAGTCCAACAAACATGGTAGGAAAAAGCAAACAATAAGTGGTTCCTCCTCAGAAGGAAAAACAGACGAGGGCAGAAAGTGCTGCACTGCTTTAGATGGAGTTGAAAGGAATGGCCTCTTGGAAAGGGACTGAAGGCCAGGAGAAGCCCATTCCCGGAAGAGGGGACAGCAAGTGCAAAGATCCTGAGGCAGGGACATCCTTGGAGTGGATGGGCAGCAAGAGGGGGAGTGTGGGTTGAGTGGACCGAGTGAGGGGAAAGTGGGAGGTTGGTTGTTTTAAGTACGTTTGATCCGATAGAAAGATGAAATGAGATGCTGCAGAGTGTGTGTGTTTAGGGGCTGTAACTGCAGATGCAAAGTCGTTAGGCAGGAGAGACAGGGATCAGTGTGTGTCTTGGGGTGGGGGCTTTGGAGCACAAACAGCTTCTCTACAGCACTGAGAGGCAAGGGGGGGGTGTGATTAGGAATACGAGCAAATTCAGTAAATTATCAGCAGAAGGGAAGGGGGTGGAGGAGGTTTGAGGAGCGTGGGGAATGTGTGAGATAACTTCTAGGAGAGTAAAAGAGGGAGTAGAGTGCAACACTATACCAGTATAGAAAGAAAACACAGTTCTCAGTTGTCTGTGGATGGAGAAGCTTAAAATCATGTTCCTTTACCTGCCTGGCTCACAGGCAGATGGGGAGCACACATTTCTCGTAGGTGCCTCCTTCTCTCTACCTGTAAAAGGGCCTGATGATTGTACTCACCTTATAGATATGTAACGGAAATTAAGAGTCAGCACATGCCAAGTGCAAGGTGCTGTGTCTGGCACATGGATGTTTCCTTTTGTCATCACCACCATCAGCGCAGCTACTTCTGTGGCTTCTGCTGCAAGAGCCTTCGCTAGTGGCCCACTCAGCACATGTCTGTCACCGTGGCTTCTGTGTCCCCAGGCTACAGTGGGCAGAATCACCTGGGGTACTCTCTAAAAATGTTCATTCTGGGCTCTATCAGAGATGCCCAGGGCAAGGCCCAAATATGCACTCATTTAAACAAACACCCCCCCCCCCCAGTGGTTCCAGTGGTGGTCTGATCACTTTATGAGTGACATCTTATTGTGTACCCACAACTGCTGCATAAGATTGGTAGTGTTAGCCCATTTTAACAAGGAAAACAGAGCTCAAGGGAAGTTAAAATTTTGGGTAATGTTTTGAAGCTGTAACTTGTAGACGTAGGATTTGAACCTCTATCATTCTATTTCAAAATGCATCTCTTTGAAACAAATTAAAAGAAAAAAAGCTCTGGAATTTGGCCTGAATGGACAAAATTTTGGAGTATATGTGTATAAATGTTGCAGACATTTGCTTATCTGCCCTTAAAAAAATATTTGGAAGGAACCTTGAGCCTGTTTTATAGATCTCTCAAATCCCCACCTTCAGGAGCCCAGCACAGATCGTTCACCCACTGGGGGGCGTGAAACCTGTGTGGGGGCCGCGGAGCTGGGCACTCTCCAGTGCAGCGTAATTGCCCTTCACCCCACTCTGTGCAGACATATAGGTCTTCGGGAAATTTACAAAACTCTTGTCTTGATCATTGGTAACCATGCAGAAGTGCTTTTGTGCTTCTCAGAGGGAGAATGCTCTGAACAAGGTCTTTGCAAAGGAGCAATTCCAAGTTTGGAACGGGTGCACTCCAGAATGTTCCCCACATCAGGGCTCCAGCTGGCTTGGGCTGTGGCAGTTGAGACAGTGCCTTCAAGGCAGATAACCTGAGGAACCTCCGTGAGTGATGGCTAGAGGAGGGTTTGTGGCAGCACAAATGTGATACGTGATGGGGCTGTTGATGGATGAGTGTGATTAAATGCTCATCTTGCTCGCTCTTTTTGCGCCTGCCGTAAGGGCATGCATCTCAGCTCCTGACAGATAGAGTTCCTTTCTGAGCAGGGTCTCCTTCCACACATCTGGTCATTGGCAGGTGTTTGCAAAATCACATAATTGCTATTCCAGTGCCGCCTCACACTCCATCCAAATCTAGGACAGGGCTCTTTGATGTAGCTCACAGAGCAGCCAGGCCAGGATGGAAAGCGTTCTGGGCTTTGAGTAACGTCACCAGACCCGCACAGGTCCTGGTTCCTGCACGTACTGGCTGTGTGGTTTGGGGCACTTCACCTGTTTAAGTCTTCACTTCTTTGTCTGTAAGTCTTGAATACTTTGATATAAACCTGAGTGTTTTGAAGATTAAGCCAAGTGAAGTGTGGTGTGCCACCCCGGGCTCCCACACTCTCCTGCTGTCTTGATCCCAGCACCTTTCAGTAACGTGGTGTTCAAGTTACTTCTCTCCCACTTAAGGGCAGGACCGCTCTTAGTGTTTGTTGGTTTTTCCTCCAGCATTCAATGCAGTGCTTAACACATTGTAGGCAATTTGAAAAAGTTGAGTAAATGAATGAATGTTCAAACCATAATAGAGAACTTCTGTCAGGGAGCCGTGCTATAATCAACCTCTAATGTCTTAGAACAAGACAATGTTTGTATTGTGAATTCAGTTGCAAAGTATTATGTATATGAGACTTTTATTTAAGGAGTATCATCAAAAATGTTAGCAAGTAGGAGAGACTATTTTTTCTTATCCGTCTGAAAAAGTATGGGTCACTCCATGGCCTCTGGGCAAAGATTGGCTTATCCTCTGGGGTCCTCCATCCTTGGAACACAACTGTTTTTAGTTGTTTATTTGAACAGTTCTGTCCCCTTTCCTTTTAGCCCCTTCTAGTACGTTTGCTATGTCCCATATGACTAGGCTAATATTAGCCTTAACGCAATTCAGAGCACGAGTCCCGTGTCCTGTTTCTTTCCATTTTCTCTTCTCTGTCTGGCATAGCATCTGGTACAGAGTATGATCAGTATAGGTTTGTCGCATGGAAGGATGAATAATTGAACACAAGAGCCTCTTTGCTCTCTCTCTGTCTCCCTCATCTCTGACTTCTATCAGTTTTTGTCCTGCTTTTAGTTATTTGTGGCTACTTTAAAAACATTGGACCTCAGGTGCAGAGTTGGGTTATAGATTATTCACAACCCTCAGTTATGACTTCGTCATTGGCCCTTGCATAGTCTGCTTTAATATATACTTGGATGAATGGATTTAAAATAGTATAGTAAGCATTCGTGAACTTGCTGTCAAAACAAAAAATAGGGCCTTGATAATAATTTATGTCTAACCATATGGTTTCCCCACCTCCCATCTCCCTGTTTCCCATAATCTTGGGTAACCGTCATTCTGAATCCTTTATTAATTTTCCTTTGTTTTACTTTTTATACAGTTTTTTTGTTAATCTTCATCCCTGATACTTTTTCCGTTGCTTTATAAAGAGAGTGGAAAGGAGAAAGAGATAGGGAGGGGGGAGGGGGAACATCAGTGTGAGAGACACATCGGTTGGTTGCCTCCCGCAGGGCCAGGGATGGAGCCTGCAACCCAGGCATGTGCCCTTGACCCGGAATCAGACCCCAAACCCCCCAGTGCGCGGGCTGAGGCCCTACCCCACCAAGCTACACCTGCCAGGGCTTATATAGTTTTTATTCCATCTCTATATATTCCAAAAAAGTAAGTGCTCTTAACTTCATAAAAAGTATATCGTGCTTTTCACACTAATGTTATGTTGCTAACATTCATCCATGCTGTTTCATGGTGTTGCTTATACTCATTTATTCATTGTTGTCCCACTGTCGATCTGGGCCTCTTCCTGTGCTGGAAAATTAGGTTATTCCTAGTAGTATGCTCTTGTGAACAGTGCTGCTGTGAATATTCTTGAACATGATGCCATCAGATTGGTGCAAGAGTTTCTATCTGAGTTGTGAGTTTGAGGGTAGAATTTCTGGGTCATAGGAAATGTGCATTTTTTTTTTACTTGAGGAGGTAATGCCAAAACAGTTCCCAAAGTCTTTATGCCAGTTCATACTCCTACCACATCCTTTCCGATACTTGTTATCCTCAAACTTCAAATTTGATCCTAATGAATGGGCGTAAAAACAGTTTAG
Organism: Miniopterus natalensis; assembly: GCF_054644295.1. Taxonomy (NCBI): domain Eukaryota; kingdom Metazoa; phylum Chordata; class Mammalia; order Chiroptera; family Miniopteridae; genus Miniopterus; species Miniopterus natalensis. Next base: position 44,664,191 of record NC_142087.1, read on the forward strand.
CACTGTGGTCTGCCCTGATCCCTAGTGATGGTGATTGTGAACATTTCTTCAAATGTTTATTGACATGTATTTCCTCTCCTGTAAAATGCCTATTCCTACTTTTGCCCATTTTTCTGTTGAACTGTTTATACTTTCCTTATTGATTTGTAGGAGTTTGGGATATATTTCACAGCCATTACAATCTAAAATGCTGAACATAGGCCTTTCTTATATATTGAATATATTTTAACTGGGTCAAATAATCATGTGTACCCAATGGTGGACTTCATATACTGTGGTTTGAAAATATTAAATGGAAAATTTCAGAAATAAGCAATTCCTAAGTTTTAAATTGCATGCCAGTCTGAGTAGCAGGATGGAATCTCGAGCCATCTTGACCAGGACGTGAATCATCCCTTCCTTTGTCTGGTGTCTCACGCTGTAGACACTTACTATTAGTTAGTAGCTGTCATCTTGGTTATCAGATTGACGGTCTCAGTCCCATGCTGCTTATTTTCAAGTAACCCTTATATTACTTATAATAGCCTCCAAAGTGCAAGAGTAGTGATGTTGGCTATTTGGATATACCAAAGAGAAGCTGTAAAGTTCTTCTTCTAAGTGAAAAGGTGAAAGTTCTTTACTTAAGGAAAGAAAAAAGATTGTATGGTGAGATTGCTGAGATCTATGGTAAGAACGAATCTTCTACCTGTGAAACTGTGAAGAAGAAAAGAAATTTGTGCCAGTTTTGTTGTCCCACCTCAGACTGCAAAAGTTATAGCCACAGTGTGTGATAAGCCCTTAGCTAAGCTGGATAAGGTATTAAATTTGTCTATGGGAGACAGGAACAGAAAGCATGTTCTGATTGATGGCGTCAGAAAGCACTGAGCCTATACAAAGGATCCCCTGAAACAAGTTGTTAGTGGTGGAAAAAATGGCACCAGGTGTTAACTTTGGTTCAGCAAGCTCAGTTTTTGAGTTCAAGGCGTGAGCATGCTCCACAGAGAGGCGTTAAGGGAGAACCCCAATAGACCATTCATCAGCTTTGCAGGTGTGTCCCCTCGTGGTCTCCACTGATTGGTCGGTGCCAGGGGTTCACTAGTTTATGGAGCTGGCCCTGATGTCAGATGTCCTGATGGCATCACTCATCTGATTTTGCTGCTTCTCTGAGCTGAAGCCTAGATGTCCCCTTCCAGAGGTTAATGCTTAAGGGAGTGGTGGTGTGAGGGATGGTAGCTTAGCCCATTGCTAGGCACTCGGGGACTCTCTGCTCTGGTGACCCTCTGCACCTGGCCTATCATTTGCTCTACTCTTGCCTCTCTAACTGCCTACTACAAAGTGACCACATTCACATAATTTTCTTACAGTATATTGTCACAATCTCTCTATTTTATTATTAATGTTGTTAGTCTCTTACTGTGCCTACTTTATAAATTAAACTTTATCATAGGTATGTATCGGAGAAAACGTGGTAGAGTTCAGTACTATGTGTGGGTTCAGGCATCCACTGGAGGTCTTGGAATGTATCCCCTGCAGAGAAGGGGGAACTGCTGTACTTAACACCTCTCCTGAGAGTGCATCCCAGTGCCTGACACAGAACTTTCCCAAAGTAGATTACAAACAGTAAAAAGGATTTGCTGAAGGAAAAGATCTTTGCATCCCAAGTACAACAGGCTCTTCTTAAAGTGTCATATTGGACAAGAAACACAAAGCTGTGAAGGATGGAAGCTAAATAGAATCTATATCTGAGAAACACGATAAATGGGTATAAACAGGTGATAGGGTTTAAGATGAAATGAAACAGAGAAAGCCTTACTACTGTCTTCAGAATGCACTATGATTAACTTCAATAGCTGACATCTCTAAGCTACATAAAGCAGCCTTTGTTTTAGTTATCTTTTTGACTAAACTGATAAGACAAAATTACTTGAACATAAAAAAGAGGGTTTTTTGTTTTGTTTTGTGGTTTTTCTTAGGGGCAATTCTGTGACTACTGCAATTCTGAGGACCCCAGGAAAGCACATCCAGTCACCAACGCAATTGATGGATCTGAACGTTGGTGGCAAAGCCCTCCTCTCTCCTCAGGCACACGGTACAACATGGTCAATGTCACCTTGGATCTAGGGCAGGTAAGTTATACTTCCAACTGGAAGGGGGAAAATTCATTAGGGCCATTGTTTCTGTGGTGATTTTTGATGTAATGATAATTACCTTAAAACACAAACTTCAGTGAATGTAACAGTGAAGCCTGTTGCATTAATATTTGTATCCATCAACACCCAGCACGGTGCCTGTGACAATGCAGACACATGCCTGTCTATTAAATGAGTTAAAAATAGTTGTAAATAGTTTCATTGTCAAAGATATTTTTATTATTATTTTTAATTGTGGTAAAGTATATATAACATGAAATTTCATCTTGCAAAACTGATGCTGTACCCATTAAACACTAACTCCCCATTCCCCCTGCACCCAGCCGCTGGAAACCACCATTCTACTTCTTGTCTCTGAATTTGACTCCTCCAGGTACCTCATATAAGTGGAATCATATAGTGTTTGTTTGCCCTTTTGTGACTGGCTTATTTCACTTAGCATAACGTGTCTTCAAGGTTCATCCATGTTGTAGCATGTATCAGAATTTCTTTTTAAGGCTGAATAATATTCCATTGTATGCACACACCACATTTTGTTTGTCCATTCATCTGTTGATGGACACGTGTTGTTTTCCTGTTAGGCTGTTGTGATTAATGCTGCTCTGAACATAGGCATGGCAAAGGTATTTTCATAGCATTCTCCCTCCTGGAAATCCTGACTCTGTGACACTGAAAGATGAAGGGATTTTGCAGATGTATTTAAGGTCCCAAGCCAGTTGATCAAAAGGGAGTTTATCCTGAGGACCTCTTCTAATTAGGAGAGCTCTTAAAAGGGACTGGCCCTATCTGAAGGAAGAGATTCGAAGCATGAGAAATTTTCCTGCTGACCCTGAAGGGGAAATGGCCATGTTGCAAGCTGCCTGTGGAGATGGCAAGGGCCTAGAAGCTGGGTTCTAGAAGCTAAGAGTGGCTTCACCCAACAGCCAGCAAAAGAAGAAGGAACCTCATCCATATAACCACAAGGAGCTAGATTTTGCCAACAGCATAGGAACGTGGAAGTGGGTTGTCCCAGTCATCTAGCTGATCCCTTGATGGTAGCCTTGACCCTGAGCAGAGAACCCCGGTCATGCATGCCCAGAATCCTGACCTACGGGACTGCAAGACAATAAATGGATGTTTTAGGCCAGCAGATTTGCGGTAATTTGTTAAGCAGCAGTAGAAAACTAATGCACCTTCCCATTTCCTTTTTCAGACCAGAATAGGATGGAACAGATGGTCTTTTCCATCCTATTCTTTCAACAAATATTTATTGAGTACCTTCTATGGGCCAGGCACTGTTCTAGGCATTTGGGATGCATGAGGGAACCAAAGAGATAAAGATTCCTCCCTTCATGGCACTTACATTCCAGTTTGGGAGACAGCCAACAAAAAAATACATAATAAATAAGTAAATCTGGTACTTTAGAAGCTTTTAAGAGCTATATCATGTACGTCTTATAGAGCTAGACAGCAAACACACGAGGTTCATTTCCTGAGAATTCCCAGGATTCCAGCTCATGCTTAAGAGAGAAAAATAAGCAGAAACAGAGCCTCAGGTGCCTTTTAGGAAAGGTTAATCCTATTTCTCTGAGGGTCGGCCACACAGCGAAGAAGACAGATGTAAGAGGGCATGCCATGGCACTGATTGTGAGTTACTTGGAACCAAAATTGAGCAGAAAGGAAAGTCACTGTCTCCTTGGGAAGGGCCCAGGCTGCTGTGCCAACCTTTGGTTATATGGGGGTGGTCAGGCTGGGAAAGACACCAAGGCATAGAACATGGGCAGGCTGGGCTCAGGGCATGTAAGGGTCTGGTGGTGGGCCTGGCAGGCCTGGCCCTCACCTGTGAGCTGGGGGAGGATGACCCTGGCTGTGGCTAGAGACGCTTGTGAACAATGTGTGTGAATGTGCTTTGACCTTTGTGCAGTGCTAGACAGACACAGAATATTCTTATTATTACTTAGAGAAGTCATCATTGACACCCACCCTCACTTTTGCCCTTTATCTAGGATTCCAGTGAGCTTGAGCTGCCATATCTTTCCTAAGATAAAAGATCACTGAAACGTTACTATCTATCTTTGTCATAGACCTACTACTTCAAAGAATTTATCCTAAGGAAACAATGAGATAATTGCTCAAAATATTTGGGCAAGGATATTCTCTGTAGCCTTGTTCATAATAACATAAGGTGGGAAATAATCTCATGCCCAGTGAGAGGAGACTCATTCATTCAGTGGCCTCATTGGCAGCCATTAGAATGATGCCAGAGAGGGGTCTTTACTGACATGGCATATGCCAGTGCAAATTGTTAAGAAAAAAATCAAATTATTTGTAAGCTGTATATATAGTATGATATTATTACATTTTCTTTGTGTGTATAAGCAAAGAAAAAAGTCAGGAAAGAGAATCTAAAATGCTAAGAGTGCTTTTCTCTGGGTGGTGGGATTATTTGGTGGTTTTTCCTTTCTTCTGTAAATTCCATTTGCAGCATAACTCAGGTCGATGACTCTGGGTTATTACCTAGGTACAAATCTGACTCCACAGCTCTTTAGCTGTGTCACACTGGACCCTCTAGTTAATATCTTGGGGTCAGTTTCTTCACCCGAAATTTGGGTATGAAGCCAGTTCCATCCTCATAGAGTTGTTGTGAGGAATTAATAACATAACACAGGAAAACTCTTAGAGTTATGCTTTACACACTCTAAGAACTCAATCTATGTTAGCGCTTAGGTCTTTTTTTTTTTTTTTAATGGGCATCTATTACTTTCAGAGTTCGAAAGATAATAAAGCTCACTGGGAAAAGTTTTCCTTTTGGGAAAAAAGAAGAGTCCCATGCAGAGAGGACAAAAAAAACAATCGTGTCTGGTGGGATTTGAGATATTGGTTGAAAAGCTTACTTGGAGCTTTCCAGATGCTCTCTGTCCCCCCTTCCCCCAAAAAGCTTCAGACTCTCTTGTCCCGGAATGAGGTCAGCCTGCTAGAGATCTTTAAATGCCAACAGAATCATAAAAATGCACAGTAAATGGAAATTTATTTTTTTTAAAAGAGCCTATTTAATTCCTTAGCTCATCTTGAAAACTATTTTATATTTCTTCCCTTGTGAAACTTTTGTGATTTTAGGCATATTTTTTCTTTAAATCATGGCAGTTCTCCTATTCTATTAGTGGCAAGCATATATAAGGAAAAACTGAATTCCATGAATTTCACAATGGGTCCAATGAGAGTCTGAGTTAAATATCATGTTGGGGAGTCCTCAGCTGGTGCCTCCTCTCCTCTGCCTGCTGTATTCCGGGGTGCCCACCTGTGCCCCTCAGAGCTCCTGCCCTTCTTACACCCAGTGACCCTGGAGCCTTTCGACCTTTTCAAACTCTTTATTCTTTTCTTCCCGATGCCTCTTCTTTCCCTATTCTCATTTCTATGATTCTCCTCACTTTAGCTTTTTCACTTTCCATTCTTCCATTGCACTCCTTCCTTTAGGGAAAAACTAAAACAAAATCTAACCACCACCTTTTCTGAGGTCACTGCCAGCCTTCAGGATGGGGGTCCCTGGTCACCCCATCCAGCCTCAGAGCCATGGTTGGCTTAGCAGGTTGAGAGTGTCCAGACTCCACCAGGACTGGGTACTAGTGGCCTCAGATGTGGGCACTGTGGGTATCCTATCTCGCCAGTACTCCTGAATCTTTCTCCAGACCAGAGGGGCTGGGTTTTATTTCCCACATGCCACCTGGCAGCTCCTGCCACATTTCTGCAGGAAGTTCACCTCTGCTGTGTAGCCTGCAGATATGGATGCGTCATGCTTCTTGTCTCTAAATTAAGAGGAAGCTCCTGTGCTGTTTGCACTTCTCTCAAACCACGAATATAAACATTCTATGACTTAGGTGTTCCCGATTCAATATATCATGTGTGACACACAGTTCCATGTTTTAAGCACCTTGATTGATGAGATTGTTTACCTTTAGAGTTTTTCAACATCACAGAATAACCGGAAGGAACATTTGGTTCTGTACCCTGCCTCTCATAATCCTCCTGGCTCAGCTGACTCTCACTGTCCCTAGCACACCTGTTATAACCATGCAGTGTCCCAGGTGCTCCCCTGAAGGTGTAGGGGGCAGGCTAGGGCCAGCAAGCCAGGAGCTAGGAGATGCAGCACTCTCTGCTTCAGAATCTGAATTGCCAATCCAGGATGGCATAGCAGCAGAAATGCAGGCTGGCATCTCTAATCAGAGGTCCAGGAGGGCAGAGTAGCGGGGCCTGGCCCAGGCAAGGCAGAGCTCAGGAAAGCACAGTCCAGCCTCCCGACTGTGGAGGGAGACGAGGGCAGGGAGAGGGGCCCAGGGCAGCTGCTTTACACCTTCCTTAGTTTCAGGGCGAGTGCATTGCCCCAGCCCAGCACTGCTCAGGCCTGGGCAGGGCTGGACCTGAAAGGGCCTGGTATTTAGACAGGTGGGTCTGACACCTTGCCTGGGCTGCCCTGGCTTGTCCCCGTTTGTAGGTTGCTATAGCTTTCATATAAGCCCCTGTTTAAACTCTATTTTATTAGTCTTCTAGCCAGCCAGCCACTCAGTCCTGGACACTGCTTTCTTGCCTTCCTTTGTCCATTTCCTCCAGTCACTGTGCTGCCTGCCTCCTGTTCTCCACAAAGTTATACAAACCACCACCCAAACCAGGGGTGCGTTCACATCCCTATCCCCCAAACTCTGCTGGCTTTCAGCCTGGGCAGCTCTCATTCTTGCTGCTCGAGGTGTGATCTTTGGATAGACTGCCTTGCCTTCTCTGGGGGCCCAGATTTTGCATAACAAAAAAGTTATTGGCCATTCATATTTAGAGTATTAATTTAAACATTTAGAAAAATAGGTGATAGGAAGAAAGTATATTGCTCTTTCCTTGTGGTAGATAAGCTCATAAGTCTTACAAAATTCTTCAACATTTGCTTCACAAAATGACACAAGATAAATAATATCTTACCTCACAAGGTGAATAATTTAGAATTAAAAAAACCCTAAGTTCTATGGCAGCTATAATGTGAATTTAATGCTAACATACTTTTAATTCTAGAAGCTGTTCTAAGCACCTTTCAAGCGTTAACTCATTTAATCCTCACTGCAAGGTAGGTCAGGGGTGTTAGGAGCCTCCCATGGTTATAAACTTCTGACTCACGGTTCCAGGTGAGCAAGGGGCAAACAGAGCCTTTGCACCAGGAAGTCTTGCAGCAGGGCTGCCTTAGCTACTGTTCGATGACGATGCTCCCGACGCTCCCGTTCTCCCTGAGCTCGGGCTCAGTGAAAGTCTTGTGGCCCATGTGGATATCAGTACTGCCCTCCCTCAGGACATTGTCCATCATCTTCCGCAGTGTCCCCTGTGGAGGACCATAGTTGTGCTTCTTTGGGGCATTAGAAATCAAAGTAAAACATGTACGCTGGCGTCATGCTTCTCTCTATATTGGCGGCTGGAAACAGTTTTATGGCTCGGCCACGCAGGTAGGCGTATGGGGCGTCACGACCTGCATGCTGTGTGCAGACTCACTATGGGCTCAACATTTCATCCCTACTGACGGTTTTCCTTTTACTCGTTTTATTTGTTTTTTATTTGGGGTAATTTCATATTGCTGTTTTCTTTACATCCTTTGGATTTAGGGCTCTAATTCCCTTCCCACCTTCTTTTTTTCCTAAAGAAAATGGGATGTGGATGAGTACATGCAACATCTTGATGAAACAGTAAAATACAATCACTGTTTTCATCCCAGTCTTATACTTGGTTGCCCCTCAGAATAAACTGTCAAGACATACTTTGCTTTACTTTATGATTATCCTAAGCCTGAAAGATTTGTATATTCATATAAAAATATTTCTCATTTTATAGCATTAAATGATACTTCTGAGTCATTTTGAGAAGTACAGTGCAATTCTGTAAAAACACGCCAGCTTTGTAAGCTGGTTACAGCTTAGTTTTTAATTTTGCTGCTTTTCTGAGTGATTGTCCCAGCGAAGCTCTTGACAACATCACACATGATGAGCAGCATCGGTCGTCTGAATAGCACACAAGGTTATAATTTGCCTTTTACAATGCTCAGCTGTTCCCTTTTAGAGCTGATTTGATATGTTTTCCCCCTAGAGAAAGTACATCTTTTAATTACAAGGCCTCATTAGCTACCATACTGTTTCATTCCCAGATATTTTTTCTTTTGCTCCTAAATGTTTCCAGTGACAGTGGGATAATAATGGGTGTTGATAGCTGAGAGTGGGTTTGTGTTTAAATATATAGGGATTCATCCTAAGCAGTCATCTCATGACTTGTAATGTCTCCTCAAGGCATTCTTTCAAAAGACCCCTTCCCACCCACATTGTACCTCTTCCTAGCCATTACCTGTGCTCTCCTTAGGGGATATTGCTTGCTTTGGAGAACAATTGGGGCTTAATAAAGCAAGTTCTAGGCTGAACTTTCTTGCTCAATGTATTATCCTATAGAAGACACACGTGCACAATTAGATTGTAATTTGACCTGAAGATACTTACTTTGTCCCCCAAACTGGTCTGTAATCATGGCATGGAGAAGACATATAGTCCATTTCAGGAAAACAGGGCCAGCTTTCTATAGAGATGGTTTGGCAGCTGTTGACATGGTGTCATTTCAGGATGGAGAGCAGGCTGTTCAAAACCCCCTGGAATTCCTTTAGCTGAGGCTAAAGCTTGAATAGGCGAATGTTCTTGGGAGAGATTGACTTAAAATTCACTCGAGGCCAAGTTTCCATAGGAGAAAGAGCAATGCTGGCAATGCATCCATAATGGAAAAAAGGATACATATAACGGGCTGGGCCAGTGCTTCTCAAACTTTAATGTATGTTTGGATTATCTTTTCAAATGTCGGCATTGACTCAGAAGGTTGCGGGTGTGCCTGTAGTTCTGCATATCTAAGATCCCCCCAAGTGATGCCACAGCTGCTGGCCTGTGGGCCGCACTGAGTAGAAAGGGTCTGGACAGACTCCCTGCCCAGCAGCCGGTCTCACTGAGAAGTGAACGGCAAGGTGAAGGCTGAGCTAGGAGCAGGGCAGGCAGTAGAGAAGAAGCGAAAACCTTGTTGCAAGAGATGGGTTCCCAAAGGAGTAGACAAAGCCTCCTTAAGGGCCTCGTGAGTGATAATGGACACCATGCGAAGGACACACAGACCTTCATCACACACGGAGATGAAGCAAAATGTCCTCGCAGCTGGTTAACTCTTTATATTCCCCGTTTCTGGCTTCCTTGAGCCTGGTGTACATGGGGCCCTGAAAACTAGGCTGTGCAGTAACTTTTGGCCCTGGCAGAACCACCCAGGGGGCAAAGGGCCTTTGAGGAAATGACCAGACTCCCCTGCTTTGGCCCCATTATGAAACACTTCCCATAAAATACAAAGTGTTGTTTTATGGGAATATATAGGGTATCCCAAAATATGTATACACACTTTGAATAATTATAAAGGCAGTGTTTGTTAAAATACATTTCATTTTCAAAACTGAGGTATCAGCTGTTAACATGTGTATGCATTTTTTGGGACACCCTATATATATGTGTGTATACTCGTGTATATATCTGCATGTATATGTATGTAAATGTGTATATATGTATAATTTATATGAATGCTCTATAGCATCTAGTTTGATGTCTTCTGTATTCATGCCTTTTGTGTTATGAAGGTTCACCCATATTGCTATATGTGTATCTATTTCCTTGCTTCTGACAACTGTGGGGTTGGTATGGTCATTAATGAGATGATCTTTCACATTGTTTTATTTAATAGAATATTGCCTAGGGGGAAGTCACATATAGGTATAAATGAGGTGTGCAACAAAAGTTACATCAAATATTTAAAACTCATATTGCATTATTTTTCTGAGAAAAAATGTTATAAATAGGAATGATCTTCTAAGCTATGAGTTAAAAACCCATTTAGTCCCTTGTGTAGCTATAATAGCTGTCATAGTCCAGATTTGCAAGATGGAATGGTATGAAATCATTTAATCCTCCCCCCTCTGTAGCTCCTGGGGTACAGGGGGAAAACGCACCCCAGATTAGGAAAAGGCTTAAGGAAGGCCAGGGAGTAAAAGAGTTGGGGAGTTAGAAATGGGTCTATGGAAAGTGAGAGGGTCAGGCTGTTGTGTGGGTTGGGGATGATGGAATTTTGGAGCTCCACCACCCTCCAACCCCAGACCCTTCTTCTTAGAATGCTTAGCTGGTCACCCTATCTACCATCATAAGACCCAGATCTCAGTTCCTGCAGGGTGTGGATTGCCTCTAGGGGGATGGCTCCTGCTGGCATGAAAGTATCCCCCCCAACCCATCCCCTTCTCTGTCACCAGGCAGAGTGGGAGTGTGCCGTGCCTCTGGTTTCCTAGTTTACCCCACACCTGCGGTGGTGGATCTGTCTGGCTGTCCTGCCTGCTTCCCTGGCTCATGTTCTACTACACCACTGCTCTGGGGCAGGCATGAGTCCCTGCCCTTGTCTTAACCAGAGGTGGATTTCAGGAACTGAGCTTGGAGAAGTTCAGTTCTCTCACCCAAAGTCACCTGACCACTGGTGGATGCTGAGCTGGGCACTGAATCCAGCTCTCCTACTGTCCATCAGGTGTGGAGCCTGTCCCCATGTCACTCTACTGCCCAGCTGTCTTTCCTCACCATGTTCTGCTCTGACCCTTCACACTCAGGCCTTGCTCTACCCTGCAGCATCACTCTTTTCACACATTTGTCTGCTAGGGGTCCTAGTGAGAGCCAGAGCATTTAAGTCGGAGCATTTGGGACACAACAGGTCATCTCATATCCAGATCCAAGAGTTTAGCTGGGGATTCACCATTGTATCACAGCAATGATAACTGTGAGCCACCCCATTTTATGCCAAGTAATCACAATCCTTAGGATTGTGGCTGACTATCAACATTGCCCTCTTCCAGGCAAAGTGTGGGCCCTACCCTGGCCTCCAGCTACGGTTAGCCAAGGTATTCCTGTTGCAGTTCATGAGTGAGCAGGAGAATCAAGCACACATCCTATATGCCCAAGGCCATGTGCGCTCAAGCCATGAATATTAAATTCCTCATGTGATGAGCATCTTAAAAGAAAAGCACAGTGCTTCAGTAAGCATAAAATACAGACAGCTAACTAAAGTGAAGGTGGCCCTGAGACTTACAGGTTAAATAGGGGTTAGCAGGCTCCAGGGGGCTGGGATCAGGCTTCCGCTGAGTCTTGTTGAGCTGAGGTGGATGCAAAGTGGAGGTTAAATAAACAGTTAGAACATGGGTCTGAAGTTGATGGGAAGAGTCTGGGCTACAGATATACATTGGAGTCGGTGGAAGAAAGAGACAGAGCAAGGTGGGAGAAGGCTGAGAGCTGAACTCTGGTGACCAGGAGGAGAGTGGGAGGGAGAGGTGGAGAAGGACAAGCCAGTGCACCACCCTTCGAAGACAGGGGCTGTAATGGGGAGAAGGAGCTAGGGTGGAGCTAGAGGAGGGCTGGACTTTAGGATGGAAAAGACATTTATATGCTGATGAGAAGGATCCAACAGAAGGCGGAGGGGAATGGGATCCTGAGCACAAAGGGAGGGACTGGCTTTTGACCAGAAGAGGCTCCTTGCTCCTTGGATGAGAGGGAGGAGGGAGAGGGTGTGCAGAGGTTGCTTGTTGATGTGAGAAGAGAAGGCAGAGGGGTTCCTTTTTGGTAGTTCTGATTTTACCGGTGAAAGAGAAAAGTCACCTTCGAATGTAGGGTAGTGGACTGGGGTTTGAGGAGCCTCAGAAAATGGGCAGAAGCAAAGGAAGCTGCACAGTGAGAACCACAGCTGAACGCTGGCTGCTGCAGCTGGTCCTGACGACACAGTCGGCCCTGAGCGGGACTCTGGACTCAGTACACCTCTGCTGGGATTAGCCACTGTCCCCAGGAGCCAAATGCTGTTGTCATCTTTGTTGCTGCTGGAAAGAATTCTTCAGCGTCCCTGCCTTTCTATAACGTTTGCTCTAGATGCAGAATCTCCGCAGGAGACATCCTGTTCCCAGAGCTGGGTCTTGGACCCATGCTGCCTTACCTGCTGGGAGAGCTGGGAGAGCTGACATTTCCGTCTTTTAAAGGTGGAAGTGCCTTCTATTCCCAGCATGATTCTTAAGGTAGGAGGGCATTAGATCCTCAGAAGTCCCACAAACACCTCGCCTTCTCCAGCCCCCTCTGCATGGCAGTGCGGGTCCCTGTATCAGTCAGATCCCAGCACCCAGAGAGCCGCCTCCTCACCCGGAACTGACGGCCACCTTTCTCAGGGTGCAGGTTGATGCCTCTGAAATAAATGATCTGTCTGCTTATTGGGCTTGTGATTGTGATAACCAATAAAATACCCAGAGGGTGGGACCACCCCCATTGAGAGCCACCATGCCAAAGGAAGCAAAAGGCAGCTTTTGATCAAAGGGTGAGTTCTAAGAAGAATATTTAATCTGTGGTCCAGCTGATTTGAAATGACACTTTAGTTTAAAGCTCATTCCAAAAAGAACAGGCTGACGAATAAAAATGAACATGCTGAGTCAATTTAAGTGACCCTCATCACGCTACAGACATGCACAGCTGTTGTGAAAAAGTTCTTTGAAGTGCCCCATCATTAGTAAGGGTATTGGAAACATGGCCAAAGGACAGTTTTAGCCTTAGGTAAAACTCTGATGCGGCCATGGATGTGAAGTTAAGAAAGATGTCGCGGAGGGAGAAAGGAGTAGGTATGGCAAGCAAAAGTAGGACAGGACCATTATGAGTGCAGGTCAGCAATGGTAACACTCTTTAGGTAGAAAGATATTGGCCAGGAGGAGGAGACTGGAACATTACAGAGGGTGTGGAATTATTCATGAAAATAGATAATAACATCATTTGGAAGCTGATTTAGGACAAGTAATCATCATTGAGAAATATTTTGTTGAAGCCCACCATGGTACAAGCCACCTATGGAAATTAATATGTTTTTAGGAGTTAGTGAGTCTAAAAAATATATAGTAAAGGGGGATTCAGATAGCTTGGCTGCTGGTTATTAAAGGTGAGTTAGTTAAATCTCTTTGTCTTGGAAGAACGTGACTGTATAATTTCCTTTATCCTGTATGGTTGTCAGACAAATTCTTAGGCTACTTATTAGTTTAGTGAGTGAAACAAATGTCATACTTAATTTTCTTATAAATTAGCAAAACCAAAACCAAACCAAAACAAAAAACACACCAAAAAACTGTGAATGTGAAAAACTGAGCTTTACCAGGAGAATCAGGCCCTAGACAAAAAAAAATTTCCTGACAGTGAGAGTAACTACACAGAACAGGACAAAATGTAAGACAGTGTAAAACAGAATTCAGCGTTCTTGGATTCCAGGGGGCTCCAGCTTGTTTAAAATCTATTTGTAAATTGTTAGTCATGGATCAAATGTTCTCGAATAACATATTTTAGTTATTTTGAGTCTACTTGAAGAATAATGCTTCATGTCCACAAGGACTAAAAATCATGCTATATGTCATCATTTTCCCCCCAGAATTATGAATTTATTAGTAATAAAATATAGGTGCGCTTGTCATTTTCCAAGTTGTTGGAGTGATTCAAAACTTTAGAGTCAATTTTGGTTCAGGGATTTTGTTTCTCAGGATATTATGGTTATTTTTAATGAGGAAGTGAGAGATGAGAGGCTTTAATTTTCCTCTCCCTTCCACTTTCTACCCTAATCTCTGCCTCCTGATGACTTGACTCTTTTTTTAAAAAAAAAAAATCTTTATTGATTTCAGAGAGAGCAAAGGAGAGGGGGAGAGAGAGAGAGAGAGAGAAACATCAGTGATGAGAGAGTCATTGATTGGCCGCCTCCTGCACGTGCCCTGACGAGGAATCGAACCCCGATCTCCTGGATCCTAGGTTGATGCTCAACTGCTGAGCCACGCCCAGCCAGGCATAACTTGATTCTTAATTACTTAAGAAGTACCTAAGGAGAAAAGAAACTGAAATAATACAGGAGACGATTAAGGATTAAGCATATATGATGATTGTACTGAATAGTGTCAGAAGAATAATTTCTCTGCAATATCACACTGTCACAGGATGAAAACATTGACATCTAATGTTTTCCAGTTTTGAATGGTGTCGTACAGTTTTTCCAGTTTCCTTGGATTGTAGTTACTGGTTTCTAATAGCTTGTTTATGATTAGAGATGCTAACCATTTCTCATGCATTGTAAATGAAATAACATTTTAAAAATTATTTTACTTTTTACTGTGGTGATTTACTTTTTGGTTTTACCTAATTTGTGTATTAAATATAATCATTTTCTGTTAAAAAAAGAAAAAAGAACCTACGGAGATGTGGTGTTGGTATTTAAATCCTGGGCAGGCTGTCATGTGGGATAAACAGAAGAAATCTGTGCTACTCCAAAGGCTAGGAGGAGGGACACTGAGAAAATATAATGGCCTGAACCTTTCCAGAGTGCAGTGGGTTTCTTCTCAAAAAGAGATTCTAGGGTTCAGTTTCTTACTTACCCTGAGTGAAAGGTTGACCTAAGGACCTCTGAGTCCCTTTCTGTAAGCTTCTGGGGTGATCTACCTCTGCTCCTTGCAGGTGACCAGGTGCTTCTGGGAAACAGTGAGAGGAGCTGAGGGACAGAGTGACTTTCCTCCCCACACACGCTTTCTGATGGTGCCAGAGTCTGGGTCTGATAGTGAAGAGTGATGAGACACCCACAAGAAAGAAGGGCCCTTGCTGAGCTATTGGAAGAGGCACTCTTTGGAGTAGGATAAGCAGGATCCTTTCTCAGGCCAGCTGAGTTGTATTTTCATCAGGACCTGAATGTTTTATGAGGATTGTACTTCACCTTGTGAAAAGTTTTCAAACAAGGTTACTAAAATGAAATTTAATTTCACTGGATCTGTGTCTTTCCTTCTCAGTTAAAGCATTTCAGTGAAATCAGCTCATTGGATAAGTTTTTCAAATGGGCATCAGCCACAAAGGAAATGTAATTGTTTGGTTCCTTATTTTGGGACTCACTTTTTGATAACTTGTATTTATATTTTTTGCATGGATAGTGGGGAAGGTTTATAATTTAGTTAATAAAAATAAATGTTTCAAAATGTCTCTCCATGGGTTCCTTTTTAATGACAAAGTTAAAAAGGTAACTTTATATTGGGGAAGTCTAGTAGACATCTTCGGCAAGTGATCAAACACAGCATCACTGATAATAGGACAACCTGGCACCATGTGCCCCCTGGCATGATGCCCTGAGAAGGTCATGTCACACAGGTAGTAGTCCTGCCAAAATGCCTAATCTGAATCAGATCATGAGAAAATGATCAGACAAATTCAGATTGTGGGACATTCTGTGATAAAAAAGACCTGGACTTTTTCAAATGTAAGACAAAAGCCATGGAGGACTGCTCTGAATTAAAGAAGACAAAAGAGACTTGACAAGTGAATGCTATGTACAATCCTTGATTGGATCCAGGATTGGAAATATACAACCGGTGTTATTAGGAGAATCAGGGAAATTTGAATATGGACGACAGTGTGTTAGGTAAGATTCTTATATAAACAGTAAAATTTATCAGGCACAAAAATGTTAAGTTTATGAAAAAGAAATGTCTATGTTCTTGGAAGATAAATGCTGAAATAATGATGTCTGAAACTTACTTTCAAAATTTTTAAAGTGTGTGTGTGTGGTGGGGGGGACATGTGTAGATGTTATTTCTCTGGAAACGTACGCTTTGCCTTTGCTTTGCTGCTTCTAGTGACTCCCTTGCCTGGTGCTTTCCAGCTTCATAAAAGACCTTTTTCACATCAGTGAATCTCAAGTGTGGGTTGTGCATGCTTCGAAGTATTTTGAGTGATCAAAGAGCAAACATAAGTAACTGATAATAGGAGTTTAGCAGAAGGAGCCATTTAAAAGGCACATCATTTTAAATTATCAAGCAGAAGAGAATAAATCCACAACTGCTGGTTTTAACATGCATGAGCTGGCTGCGAACCCACTTTGGATACCACTCAGGCTGCCTCACAGCGGCATTTTGAATCAGCAAGTCTCAGAGATTTGCTGCAGAGCTGGAGCACTTGGCAAGAACTGGCTGCAAGTTACACAGCAGTGGAGATGATCCAGGAAACACAGTCTGTCAGTAACAATGGAAATGCAGCCTACCAGTGGTCAGGGCACAAAGAGTTTCCTAAGATGAAAATGGGAGGGAAACTTTTTAGAGTGGAATGCCCTGTGTGACAGGTGCTGGAAGATGAGTTGGGGGAATCAATGGGATTATTAAACTAGGCCTGGGTGGCAGGCTCATCTAACAAATAGAGCAGCACACTGTGGTGTCTCCATCTGCTGCTAGACTTGGAATTTTTGCTGTGCTGCTTCTAAGGGATCACACATTATCTCAAAGCAAAACAAAGAGAGTGGTCTTCTGAGCCACTAATGTTTTTCATTTATTTGGATTTTCAGTAACAGAAAGTGCAACTTTGGGAAACCATTGCATTCAAATTACCCTCAAGCTGTGTTATAACATAGCTTCTCACCTCTAGTCTCCTTGTAATGGACACTGCATATTAGATAATAATGATGTTTGGAGCTTTCTGACAATTTATTTCCCCTAAGATGAAAGAGGTCAAATATTAAGTATCCATTAGGTCTATGGCACAGCTAATGGTCAGTGAGTAGAATACACATGGGTTCAGGATTTTTACACCTGCAAGATGTGGGCATGTTACTTACCCTCTCGAAATTATTGTGGGGCCTAAATACAAGAATGTTTGAGAGGTGCTTATCATAGTACCTAGAACATAGTAATGATTAAATCATAAATGATTAAATAAATAGGTGGGTTTTTTGTGGGGAAAGGGTGCTTGATGATGACTGTTGCTTTACATTAGATTTCTCTGAATGTACAGACTTTAAGATGTGGAGGAGGCTGGTTGAAATTCAAGGGTATAATTTTAAGGTGTAACAAAGAATTAATGTGTAGATTTAAAAAGTGATCATTTTGGTTTTGGACATGATAAGCTTGACAAACTGCACCCAGATAGAGATGTCCAATAGCAGTTAGGAATGGGATCTGGATCTTGGGAGAGGTGTGGCTATATGTGTTGCCTTGGGAATCAGCATCATATAGAGATGGTCACGGTTGTGGTAGACAAAGTGATTTTAATAACTATCTCCTTTGCTTTATCAGCTTTTCCATGTGGCCTATATTTTAATCAAATTTGCAAATTCTCCGCGTCCTGATCTTTGGGTCTTGGAAAGATCTGTAGACTTCGGGAGCACCTACTCACCTTGGCAATATTTTGCTCGTAAGTAATCTTGCCTACCATGCTCTCGGGGGCTTTAATTATTTGCAGCAGATTAAGACTTTGGATTAACTAGAAAATTCATCTCTCCGTGTGGCTAGTTAGGGATTGGTCAATTTTCACTTTCTAGGTTATCCTCAGAACAACTCTATTTCTCAAGCATGTGTGCATTAACTGCAAGGATACACACGCAGAACTGAGGTTGAAATGCCTTTTATGTTAACAGTTCTTGCCTCTATTCAGTGTACCTGTAATTGGGCCATAGCTGCAATCCTCTTTCTTTTATGCAAAATTAGGAACCAAGTTTCATCTTTATGGATCCTGCATTTCACATAAGTTACCTTGACCTTGTCATCTTCACTAATGAAGAATGTCAGTGTGATGAACCCCATGATGAACTGAGGCAGACAGGAATTTCACTTGCAAAGGCATTGGGTTTTCCATGACTGCTCCTGAGAGGGCAAATTTGCTTACTGAGAAGTGAGGATTTAGAACCACATCTCCAAACATTGCCTTTGAAAGTCAAGTGGGCTGAAATGGCTTGGTATTTTCTTTCATGATCTAAAAACTTTATTCTAAGCTTTTGTCTAAAAATCCTCAGTGCTTCTCTATTCTTTCCTTATTCATGTATTTTCTTAAGAAAACATAAGATTTCTTAAGAGATTTACAGCAAGGTGATAATACTTCATTTGATAATATTAAAATGTTCTCTTTCTAGATTCTAAAGTAGACTGTTTGCAACAATTTGGGCAGGCGGCAAATATGGCTGTCACCCATGATGATGATGTGCTGTGTACGACTGAATATTCTCGGATTGTACCTTTGGAAAATGGTGAGGTAGGTAGATTTGGGAGGCTATGAGAGATAAGACTCAGAAATGAACACAAGGATATCAAATTCTTTATCATTGTGAAACTTGCACTTTCAAGGAGATCTGACATAGGTCACAATGGAAACCAGGATTTGGGACTAAATGGTACAAGAATCACATCGAAGACTCCCAGAATGAGTTGGATTGGAAATTCTTTTTCACTGAATTATACTGAGGCATAATTGACATTGGAAATTCCATTTGAGGTCTCTAATTCTCTGAAGGCAGGATTCCAGATTCAAGGCCCATAGGTCTTGAACTCTCTTTTCTGATGGAATATTTAGAAAGTGGGTTGCTGGTGATTAACTTGAAGCCTCTCCCACTGCTCCCAGACTCATTATCCCAGTAAGAATAATGAGATGAAGGGTAGATAGCTGCACAAATCCCTTATTCCTTTAGGCAGCGTGGGCATCATCTGTTAGGAAGAAGAGAACTGCTGTCCTTGTGGGTTGCATTTTACCCTTGTGAAGTCAGCCAGGTTATTGTTGGAAGAGATGGAAAAACAGAGGTGGGGAAAATCAGAGATGAATTCCATGTAACTTGTGAGACCAGAATGAGCATGAAGTGCGTTTCAAATAAACTTCTTTAAAGGACATCAATCTCCCCCCTTTATATGGAAAGATCTTCTTGAGCAGCTCTATCCAGTATCTTGCCATGAGTGGTGAGTGGTTCATGTCTTAAATGGTTGGCACTTGAACTTCATCACCTCATCCTCTAAAATAAAACCCTGGCTTTGTATAGATATTTTATCTCCACTGTCAACTTTAAATCCAGAGACTTCCTTTTTTTAACCTCATTTAGGTTTTCAATTACTTTAGCTTTGTTTCTTTGATGCAGCTTGACAAAAAGTTGTTTCCTTATGTTTATATATTTTAACATCATACTTTCAACGTGTGATAGCATTAGAGCCCCACAAGTACACTGATTGAACAAAGGGTTTGAAAATGAAATGATAAGCATCTTCTGAGAGCCCAGGTTTTAAGGACAGATTGCCAGAATTTGGAGGGAAGATGGAAGCAGTGCTGTTTTTAGAGACAAACAAGATCCAAGACCACCTACAAACATCTAATGGCTCAAAGAAACCTAGTACTTTGGAGCATATGGGTTATTTATAGTTACTTGCAGCAAAATTTTGATGAAAGGACTTTTTCCCCTCTCTCTCTCTGTGTGTGTGTGTGTGTGTGTGTGTGTGTGTGTGTGTGTGTGTGTGTGTGGTTATTTTAGGTTGTGGTGTCCTTGATAAATGGTCGTCCAGGTGCAAGAAATTTTACTTTCTCCAACACCCTGAGGGAGTTCACCAAGGCAACAAATATTCGCTTGCGTTTTCTCCGTACAAACACCCTTCTTGGACACCTCATCTCCAAAGCACAACGAGATCCAACTGTTACTAGGCGGGTGAGTTGTGTTTTGAAGTGCCTAAAAGCATTGTTTTTTAACTTTTTTTGCTTATCAAATTAATTGTCTTGAACTCTTTTAAGTAATCTTACAGCCAGTAGTAGTGTAGATGTAGGAGTTGTTCTTGTCTGAAATACTAGATGTAACTTAGAAGTTTGGTTATTGAAGAAAAATCATTACATTCAAAGAAGATGAAAGGCAAAGGGTGACCACCAGCCTGGTATTATAACAAACAATGCCCAAGTCTCAGAGGCTTAACAAAGGTTCATCTTTTTGCTCTTGTGATAGTCTAATGTGTTCAGCAGGTGGGATCGGCTCCACGAAGTCATCAAGGAACCAGGCTCTTTTTAGTTAAATGTGCAGTGATCCTATAGGTATAGGACCTCAGAGTTGTCCTCTGGATCCCCTACATCTGTCCAGTAGATGAGGGAAGGGAGAGAGAGTAGAGAAGACCCACATACTCCCAACCACACAGGTCACTTCCATTGGCAGGAACTGGTTGTATAATCCCACCTAGATGCAGGAGACTGGGTGATGTAATCTAGCCAAAGTAGAGGAGACATAGGTATTGGCGAGCACTAGTACTTCTACTGTGTTGGATGTATAGCCTAAACATCTCTCAGTCTTAGAGTCAGGACAGTAGCCCTCTCTCTGGGCGCAGAGGGGGCCATCAGAACAAATACCCTGAGATCATTCTTTTCCTACCCTCTGATTTCCTGCCAGTGCCTCCCATTAGCCAAACCCAACAGAAAGCCAGAGAGCAAGAGACCCTGTTGCAATCCATAAAGTTCAACCCCAGAGCAAAGGGCAGGATGGAGAAAGGTGGAGAGTGGACCTAGAAGGGTGAATGGAAGATGTCCAGAGCACCTTATAGAGTTTGGCTTTTTATGTAGGTAATATCAGAGAGCTGGGAAAGGAAGAGAGAAAAGTAAGTTTTGCTACAGTTTTTAGCATTTTCCAGAAAGGCCTGTTATTGTGGGTGTCTTGTCTTCTGCATTTTCTGTGCCATTAGTACTCTGAGTTGCTGTATGTGGGAACTGTTCTGGATCCGAAGGTGGAATATGCAAGGGAGAGCTGGCTTTCTGGTAAACTGTGGCCAGACTGCGCTTCCATTTCTCCAAGTGTTTTGAAGCCCTACTAACAAATGTACCTTACCGCCTTTAAAAAAATATTTGTCTTCTGGGGGGTTGCAAGATTTGAATTCATATATATGCATATTTCTTTTCACTTAAATGAACACAGTCTCCTCTATTATGTAATTTTCAATGGAGTGTACAACATCTAATCTCAAGTCCCCAAATCTAGGTTGCCCCTCTGAATGGAGGAACAGAATATCAGCTACCCTGTCGCAGGCAATATGTGTGCTGCTGGGGCGGAGGCTGCTGCTGCCCTTAACCCACGTGTAGAGGGAAACTTCTATGGTGATCAGCACAGAGGCCTCTGAGTGTCAGCGTATCACTGAATACTGAGTTTATCCATATTAACAAGAGAGGTTGTTAATGCCTTCAGACTAAGTAAGATGTTGTCAGGAAGCTTAGACACTTCAACAGCTTTTAGAGAGGAAATCAGAATAGAACCCCAACATCGAGTGAATGGGGCCCTTTAAGATGGCTATTGTCAGCAACAACGACAAAAAGATACAAAACCCTCTTGTCCTTGTGAATTCAAAGACCTCCTCACTGGCAGGTATCCTTCCTGGCAGCATGATCTCGGTGAGAAAGATTATCCTGCAGCCCCCAAATCACTCGCCCAATCCTGTGCATCTCCCGCCAGGTCCGAGAAGTCAGGGAGCTGGCAGACAGTGCCACCTGTTGTCGCTAGTGGAGAGGCCTTCAGCACACTAGAGATGTGCCTTGTCGGTGACATGGCCTCCCCGTAGTTGTGGCCCGGTTCAGGAGCCAATGCTCTGCTAGATCTGAAGCTTGCTCTGTCTGGCCTTTTGGAGTCGAACCTCTGTTTGGTCTCATTAACCTTAAACTAGCAAAGCTGCAACAACTGCTGATGGCCCCTGCCAGTCTCAGTGTGTTGTATCTGATCCATCTTTGTAAACATTCGCTCCCTTTGCAGAGCCTGCACATACATGGTAGTTGCAAACTTTTTGATATGAAAATTTATTTTTGGTAAATAAAAATGTTCAATTTATGAAACCCAGATTTAGATTAAAAAATAAGTTAAGAAGCACTTAATTCCTTTTTAAAAGGCTATAGTGTATGATTCTTTCCCAAGGCAATTTCCCTCCATTCATTTAAAGCATTTCATTTTTAACAAGGTACAGATTCAGCATTGTGCTGTTAAACTTAATTGAGGAATGAATGTATTTATTTTTATAAGACAAATTACAGTCAAAGTGACTTTCTTGGGGTTGAGGTAGGCTCAAGAGAACAGGATGAAGGGGAAGCAGGGCCAGTGTAGATGTGCATTAAAGATTAGTAAAGTTTTTGTTGCTCTTCAGTAAAACAGACATGTTCTGTTTTCTGTTGAATAGTATTATTACAGCATAAAGGATATCAGCATCGGTGGGCGCTGTGCTTGCAATGGCCATGCTGAAGTGTGCAATGCAAACAATCCCGAAAAAGTGTGAGTACATTGTGCAGATTGTTTAGCTTGCTATGAATAAGTCTGTTTCAGTGGATGTTTGCATCCCACTGAATATCTCTACTTCCTACCACCAGCACCACCCCCTGCCCCATCCCCCAGTCAGACAGTGCCTGAGGCAGGCACAAATAATTGATTAGAGTGGCCGAGAGAAATAAAACTTGTTTGTTATCCTTGGTTTAATGGGATCAGAGATGTACATGTTCAAATCCTTCCCTCCTCTTTTTTTATTTTGGTAAAATACACATAAAGTATAGAATCTTAACCATGTGTAAGTGTACAGTTCAGTAGCATTAAGTACATTCACATTATTTTGCAGCCAACCTCCAGAAGTCTTCATCTTACAAAAATGAAATTCTGTACTGTACCTATTAAACAATTCCCCATTCCCTCTTCCCCCAGCCCCTGGCAACCACCATTCTGTTTTCTGTCTGTGATTTTGACTGCTCTGGGTACCTCATATAAGTGGAACCAGACCATATTTGTCCTTTTATGACTGGCTTATTTCACTTAGCATAATGCCCTCAGGGTTCATCCATGTTGGAGCATGGGTCAGTGTTTCCTTCATTTTTGAGGCTGAATAATATTTCATTATGTATATACTACATTTTGTTTATCTGTTCATCTGTTGATAGACACTTAGGTTATGGCCACCTTTTGGCTATGAACATGGATGTACCAAGTTTTGTTTTTAATTGAGGCATGTTCCACATAGAATAATATTTCACATTAAATAATCCAGACATCTCAGTAAGCTCAGCACTTGTTGCTAATGTGTTGCTTTATTATAATATAATGTGGTAGAGACGAAAGAGCTGGGACTTTGGAGTTAGACCAACAGGTTTCAAATCTGGCTCGCTTATCACCAAGTGTTTTAATATCTCTGAATCTTAGTGTCAACATCTGTAAAATGGAGGTAATAAGCAGGATGGGGGAGACCTGAAATAGTATCTACAAAGTGCTTTGTTCTCATAATTACTCAACAAATGGTACCATGAGTGACGGTCAGTTTTTCACACAGGAGCAACTGGTCTTAATGAAAACTTTTCAGTAACTGAGATGTGCTTCACCACATGCGCAGGTTTCGGTGTGAATGCCAACACCACACCTGTGGGGAGACCTGCGATCGCTGCTGTGCTGGGTACAATCAGAGGGGCTGGCAGCCTGCCACGTGGGAGCAGAGCCATGAGTGTGAAGGTGAGCCCTGGGGGAGGGATGCTCAGTGTTTCCCCCCGTTTCTACCTGACAACGGATGCTGCGTTTTCCTTGCTTGTGAAGATGGTGGGGTCATGTCAATCTTAGGGACACAAGTCTTTTTGTTGTAATGAATAACTCACAGACCGGAGGTGTAAGTGCCCCACTCTAAATTCAGATATAAATATGAGGACAAAATAACAATAGTAATAATCTTTAATAATATGTATTAAGTGTTCACTGTAGGCAAGGATTGGGCTGAGTGCTTTAACATAAGTTGGCCTCTCTTTTTAGCTATCTAAAATATGATGCAGCTGCTATTAAATTTGAAGCCCTTATCATTTCTTAGTATGTGATTCTGGATCAGAATCCTATCTATTTTGAGGACCGAGGTCTGGAGAAGGGGTGAGATTGGCGGCTAAGCAGAGGGCTGGCAGCACCGAAGGAGCGGGGAGGCAGTGGGCGGGGTCCTGTAGCAGGACTGGGGCAGGTGCGGATGGAGAGGAGAGAGGGAAGGAGGAAAGACGAGAGGCTGCTTTTAACTATGGGTGCAATATAAAGTAAGGAAGCTTATTTTAACAAACAAGCCCTACAACAGCCTACTGAAGATTTTCTTTTAGTCTGCTCTTTTTAGGAAGCCACATATTTATTCCAATTGCTGAAAATATTTTTGTAGCCTTTAGTTATTGGTTTTGGAGACTGTGTCTTTTTTTTGGTGAATATTCTTAGTTGAAGATGGATTTTCTTTTTTGAGATGACCAAAAGGTGTTTGGATCTAGGTTTGTTGAACTGGGGGAGGGAGGGTAAGAAAGAATCGGTACACTGGCCAAATATATTTTGTAACTATTAAGAAGTAAGACTGATGATCACTATGATCAGCAAAATTACTCAAAAGGCATTTCCAGTGAGGAGCTTCGAGAATGTGTTGACAGATACTCACACTGTTGGAAGGTGCTGATGCTTCCAAGGGGAGCATTCAGGTGCATCTCCAGGTCCAGGGGTGTCACCTAGATGGCCATTCTCACTTTATGGTCAAGTTAACAAAGCCTTTCTGAGTGACTTTTCCATCCTTCACTCCCAGATAATGGGGCCAGAAAGCAGAAAAGGTCATAATCAGGGGCTGAGTCGATTTTAGGATACTTTGAATAAGTATCACATGAACTCCAACATTAACAATTTGGTTAGTTTTTCAGACTAATGGAACCTTTCAGTGAATGACATGCTTTACTCTCACACACATGAAAAATTTTAACTAATTTCCTTTCGTTTTTAATCACTTTACACTTGTCAGAATGACTAAAAGTTACAAAAACAGCATATGGAAATCAGACCTATTGAGATCTATTTGTTAGGTACTTTCTAAATTCCACTTGAACTACTGCAATTCAGAATAAACAGACTTCTTAAGGGATAACTGATGCAGCAAATATGAGTGCCTTGATTTTTTTTTTTTCTTAAATCATGGCACTACTGAGGAAATGAAAACAAGAAAGTGCTCAGCTTTTTAAAAACAGGATAACTTGAAATTCTAACTCAATCTTTTTTTCCTAATAGATTTATCTGGGGACTTGATTAAAATATACAAATTACTAGAAAGACTTGGAAAATTTGATCTAGGTGGAGTGTAATGAATATTCTGCATAAGAGAGAATAAGAATTTTACTCATGTTAGTTTTTTTGTCTTGACAATGATGAAAATCCTAAATGGGTTGTTTTCAATTAGATTTTCTAATTTTAGAAGTATTATACATTACTTGTAGAAAACTTTAAAATTATTTTGAAAAAGGAAAATCTCCAATCGTTTTACTACTCAAAGAAAACCACTATTAACATCTTTTTAGGTATTTTAGTGTTTTTTTCATGCTTACTTTAAATATTCAAGATTGTATTACTTATACAATTTTGTTTTCTGAGCTTATTCACTTGATATTTTTAGATACTTCCCAGTATTATTAAAAACTCTTTGACATCCTTTTTGATGCCACGTAATATTGTCCTTCTTTGGATTTAAGTGTATCCAAAAAGTATTTGTTGAGTTCCCACTATGTTCTGAAAAATGTGCTCTATTGCACACAAAACACAAACAGTTCTTGACTTCATAGAACAGGCAGTCATATTTGCTTACCCATTTCCCTATAATCAGACATTAAGATTATTTCCAATTTATCTCTATTATAAATAGTGCTGAGATGAAAGGCTTAGAGAGTAGGCTTTGGAGTCAAACAACAACAAGTCAGGATTCTGCCTCTCATTTTTTTAAGTATGTTTTTATTGATTTTTAGAGAGAGGAAGGGAGAAGGAGAGAGAGAAGCATTGATGTGAGAGAGAAACATTGATCCCTTACACACCCCAACAGGGGACCGAACCTGCAACCTGGGCATGTGCCCCAACTGGGAATTGAACCAGAGACCTTTTGGTGCATGAGACGATGCTCAACCAACTGAGCCACACTGGCCAGCACTCTGCCTCTCTTATTTATGGGCTGTGTACCTATGGAGACATCCCTTCCTCCACATCTGGGCTAAAGGAATATTAGTACCTACCTTAGAGAGTTACTGCACTGATCGAGATATTGCGTGTAAAGCACTTTTCATGGTGTACCAGGAACTCAATTGTTCTTGTTAGTAATAGCAGTAATAGTGATAGTCTCTTTGTACATCATATCTTAATTTGTTATAATTACATATCTTTTAATTCTTTTAAAAAGAAACCTCTCCCACTTACTATTAAGTGAAGGAAGCTGTAAATTGCATATTGTTATAGACTGGACTTTGTGTAAAAGTCCCTAAAATTTTCCACTGAGAGTGTCCTTGGTGTTCCAGAAGAGACTGTATTGTAGCTCAATAAGCAGTAATATTCTCTGGGGGTGTTTACTAAGTGTCTCGTAGTCATGATGCTATATTAACTTCGAATGCCCTTTTCAGCATGCAACTGCCATGGCCACGCCACCAACTGTTACTATGATCCAGAAGTCGAGAGGCTGCAGGCAAGCTTGAATATCCACGGCATCTATGCAGGTGGAGGGGTCTGCATTAATTGTCAGGTGAGGCACTATTTAAGTCGAAGTGGATGTGTCACTGTAGGAAATGGACATTCATTAAGCCCTGCTCCCAAAAAAATGTCAAGAAAGTTATAAGAAATTGGAAATACTTCTGAAATCATTTATCCACTTTTGTACACAAAAGTCCTTGTTAGCTGGATGTAATTTAGGGATTAAAGGGAAAATGAACTGAGGCATGTTTTTCCATACTCCATTGCTTAGTTTCTTCTTCTAAGTCTTTTCCTAAATGTAGAGGAGAATTCCTGGCTGTCATCCTGATTACCATCCATCTTATGGTATAAAGGCTCTAAAATTGGAGGAAAATAGATGTCAACCTCAGTGCTGACCCTAAATTCTCTGTTCAGACAGATTTTGAATCTAGACTCAGTGAGAAAGTACATCAGGATCAATGAATGATGTCTGCCATCGACAGCAAATATGAAACACTGATTTTTCATCTTTTCTATGGGATGATTGGGTTCACTGGAAATTAGCCAAGAGGAGGGTATGGCAGAGGAAGGTATAATGTTCATGAATTTGGTCTGTATTGTTATTCAGTCTTATGTGCTTTTAGAGTGATGTTTTGTTAATGTTACCGTTAAAGAGATGTCCATTCCATGAGATGTCCATTTATATGGAACCAGGGCCGTACATGCTTAGAGAGACCCACCATTCTCCACCTCTCTCTCACTCCACACACTTTATATTCTCTGTCATTTTAGATAATTAAAATACAAGTAAAAGGTAAGTCATAGGTTTGTTTCAAATCACAGGGTTTCATGTATAAGCGAAAGGTCCCAGGATCTTTTTTTTTTCTTTTAATATATTTTTATTCATTTCAGAGAGAGGGAGGGAAAGAGAGAGAGAGAACATCAATGATGACAGAGAGTCATTGATCGGCTGCCTCCTGCATGCCCCCAGCTGGGGATCGAGCCTGCAACCCGGGCATGTGCCTTGACCGGGAATCTCCTGGATCATAAGTCGATGCTCAGCCACTGAGCCATGCCAGCTGGGTGGGGTATGCAACATTTTAAATAGGGTGGCCAGTTCCCTGGAATGTGGCATTGAATAAGGACCTAAAAGAAGAGAGAAAATGAGCTGTTCTTTGTGTCTTAAAAATGTAACTTCTCTGTGGCAGGTGCTTCATTGACCAAACTTCGTAGAAGCGGGGAAAGCCTGGGCTGCCCACTTCAGAGAACTTTTCCTCATTTCCTACTCCAGTGGGAGAGTATTGGGGACCCACGGTTAACCTGATGTCCTCTGTCTATTATAAATCACAGTGGCAAGCGACAGAGTTGAGATGTTAATTGGCATTTGATGGGAAGGAGGGTGGACTGCAGTTGTTTCTTATTTGCCCAAAATGTGTATGCATGCAAATGTTAAGTTAGAGAAGTGGCCAGTGTGGCTTTAGTTCTCAGTGTTAAAGTGCATTCAGATTTTTGCCCACGGGACAAGGAGTGGTAATGAATAAAAGTCTGTAATTAATAAAATCATGAAAAATGGGGGAGAGGGTACAGAAAGAGTCTTTGTTCTCCCCTCTGTGTTTCTATGCAGGCTCCTTTTGGGTCCAAGCGTGTTACATTTGTTATTTTTGACTCCCAATTGCCTTCTCTTTCGTTAGTGAAAGAACACTGTCCTCCTAATTGTTTCCAAATTAGAGAGGGAGAGAGGCAGAATTGAGCGAGATCCATGGTGTCTGGTTCTTGGAAACTGATGATGCATGTTGGGTAATTTGATTTTGTGGCAATTAAAAGGATTAATTATGAAATGTAAAAAGCTGCCTAGTATTATACTTTAAAATGAGCTCTGTGTATGAGACTCATGCCTACATTTTCCATTCATGTAACGGAAATGTTTGGGAAATGGTTTCTTGACTAAAGCACAGATAAAATTAGGACAGCAAGAGAGGAGGATCTGTGTGTGTGATTTCTTCCCAGAGTGGAGGAGATAAAAATACACACATGACCCTTTATTCCTTGGGTTACACTAAGGGTAATTTATATCCATCACTACTTCTGAGGTTTTTTTTCTCACTCGAATGTCAGGTGCTTCAGTAAGCAAATTTTATGATGGGGGAAAAGCCTGGGTTGTCGAGTTCAAGGAACTTCCTCTCATTTCCTCTTCCAATGGGAAAAAGAATTCCAAAGCCAAGTGTAAGCCAGGGTCCTGTGGTAAATCTTGGCGACTCCAGGTCAAGATCCATGCTTTTGTGTGCATGTGTGACTTTGAAATTACAAGTGTATACAACAGGATTATTTCTCTGAATGAATTACACAAAATAAAGACTTCTTCAGTACTATTCCCTCTAAATTTCTTTTGTTTCTTTTTAGCACAACACAGCTGGTATAAACTGTGAACGGTGTGCGAAAGGTTATTATCGCCCTCATGGCTTTCCAGTTGATGCCCCCCATGGCTGCATCCGTAAGTTTCTTTTCAACCTGGTGTGTTTTAGCCGGTGTATGCTGCTTCAGGGCTGTCAACAGGCTAAAGTCTGATCAGTCAGTGGTTCCCTTCTCCCCCTGTTTCATCATATGATTGGTTCACTCCTTATTGTGTAATCTCTGGCAGTTACATAGTCTCTCTGAGCCTCAGATTTCTTATATTTAAATAGAAATGATAATATATTCCCTAAATGAAATACCCTCAAAAGCCCCTAGGAAAATACTAAGCTTTGGGCCTATCACACACTGGGCTACAACAAAGGTCAGTTCCTCCATTTACTGTTGTTTTGACATGTTTCTGTGATCTCCAATAGTTTTAAAATTTTTTCAGAAGTAGCATCAAGACAACATGGTAAAGATTTTACAAGGATTTAATGATAGTCCTAATATTTAAAATAGCTATGATTTATCACACATTTGCTCTATGCAAGGCATTGCCTAAATACTTTAACAAATGTATTTATTCATCGCAATAAATTTACAACATTGAATTATTATTCTCATTTTTCGATATGGAGAAACCAAAGGGTCTGGAGTGATTAAATATTTTGGCCCAGGTGACAAGACCACTAACTGCAGATCCAGGAAATAGTTCATACCAGTCTGGAGTCACCATGCTATACCACTTCCATTATACAGAAAAATGCCACAGATTCTTCTTTGTGGAATCATCAGTCAGTGGGCCAATTATGGACTTTGTCCTGCATGTGCATCCTATTGGGCTCTTTACTCTTCTCTGGCTGCCATAGCTGGAAGACAACTCCAGTCCTAAAGGTGGTCTCTGTGCCCACCGTTTCCAAATTCATTCGTTGTATCATTGAGATTTGAGGGCATCAAAGTCCAAAGTATGTGTGAACTCTGATCTTAAGGATGTCCCTCTCGAGGACATCCTTAAGTTTTCACTGTGTTCCTGTTTTCCTCCCTCTTCTGCATCATCCTGTGAAGTAATATGTCCATCATTTCCTCGTGCCCTCAAAAAGTAGGCATTGGCAAAGGAAGACAGACATTGTGGATGCATCATACCTTGTTAGGAACCTCAGTTTTCTGTCCTTTTCTAGTTTCTTTCTTGGTCACTGAAGTGGTCTCATGGAGATGTTAGAGGCTTAGCATAAAGAATCCGCAGGCATATAAATCCTAAACAAATTAAGCAAAGGACACCAGGAGAAGCCAGGCTAGTGGAGGTGGGGAGGGTGCTTGATGCTCACAGTTTCTCCAGTCTCCCAGTTCCTTATGGGACATCTACTTAGCTGAGCGATGACAGTATTTTTGCTGTCCAAGGTGAGGACCTGCCTGGTCAAGGGAAGCTCCCAAATGGGAGCATCACCAAACTTCTTATACCCCAAGTATATCCCTCTGAAATGCAAATCTAATAATTGTGTTGGTTGCAAAAACTGCCTTTAGTAAGCCAGATTGCTTGAATTTAGCATTTGGGTTATGGGCACAATCTTTCTGTTCTGTCCACAGATTATATATCCATGTCTAGGCATCCCACACTTATGTCCACACCACAGCTGTGTAATAATGACCATGATGTGGACATTCACAGTTGACTCATGGCCAGGAGAGGGTGTGCCCACCAGACCTGCCAGAAGCTCCAACATACAGCCACCCAGTCCCTCCGATAGCAGTTAGTGCAGGATTCCCTCTTCTGCAGTGAGCTGGGCAGAGCTCAGTGTAATAAACTGCATTCTCAAGAACATCTCAGTGTGGATGCTCATTAAAGCTCATCTCTGAGGGCCCATGGGGTTCAGTCAAAGGGAACCATGTATGAAGTGGGAAACAGGATGTTCCCCTTCAAGAGTGACCATTGACCGATGATAAAGTACTAAACATTGTACAAGAAGTATCGGGACATATTTGCCTTATTAAGTGTAGCGAAGGGCTGATCCTTTGAAAACTGGGATATCTCTTAGCTTGTAGCTGTAACCCTGAGCATGCGGATGACTGTGAGCAGGGCTCAGGCCGCTGTACCTGCAAGCCGAATTTCCACGGAGACAACTGTGAGAAGTGTGCCCCTGGATACTATCATTACCCGTTTTGCTTGAGTAAGTACCACTGTGGAAATAGAGACCTCCCTTCTTGGCACTTAGCTGGGCTTTGTGCATTAACACCTGAGGGCATGGCAAGTGATGGGGGGTTGGGAGGAAGCAGAAATGGTGCCAGGTAGGTTGTACTTACATGAAAGTATTTCCAAAAGTTTGGAACATAAAATTTACAGAAGTATGTTTTATAGTCTTATTTATCTCCAAAGTGTTAGGTTGTACCATAGACATCACCATCTCAGTAGGTCAAAAGGGTCAAATATTGGCAATTTCAACTTAACTAATCCATGTGTGTGATTTTTCGTCATTAACCTAGAAGAGATGTCATGGCTTCCAGATGTTCGTTTGCATACGTATAGTGTGTGTCATGTTTTGGGTGACTAGGAATATGTGTCCTCTCTCCCAATGTACAATAGGCCAAGTGATCATGGGCCCTACTGCAATGATCTAAGTGAATGTCTCAGTATCTCAGAAAGAAAAATATGTGTCTTTTAGAAACACCAAAGAACATGAAGCAGGAGTGTCTATGAAATCAGCTATGCTAGTTGTGATAGGATCCATGGTTCTGTTTGTTCTGCCACTATTTGGTGTTAGGATAAAGAAATATTGTTTCAAGATGAGGCCCCCATTGCTGCATTAGTTCTTGCCCATTCCCACCCTCACAACTTGACAATCACAGGAAGATCACATTGAATTTTGGGGATATGGGAGCAGAACACATGTGACTGAGTGGCTGTATGTCCAGGCTCACAGCTGTCCCAGGGTAATTATTAAATTAGCACTGTTGAATGTCCTAGTCTGAAGGATAAATTATATAATCATTTTATGTTTATTTTTCTCTTTTTTAAAAATTTATCTTAATTGTTGAAAGTATTACAGATGTCTCCCCTTTTTCCCCCCTGATTGACCCCTCCACCCTGCCCCCGCCCCCCCAGGTCTTCACCACACTATTGTCTGTGTCCATGGGGATCACCTTATGTTTAAGGGAACCAACTTTAAGCCAGAACACAGTAGCACCAAATCAGGACTTAATCAAATTAGAATCTACAATTATTGGGTAGAGGCCCAGCAGAAATTATATCATCTTTTTAGTGAAAAAAGGAAACCTAAAGTAATGTTATAGTGTAAACAAAATTGGGGTGGGGGGAGCTTGAAAGAAACATTTTTAAAAAGCTAGTCTCTATTTTACAATAAAGATGTTAAAGAAGTCAAGCCATCCTGCTTAGATTGAGACTTAGCTATGGTGAGAACAAAATATCTATTTCTGTTCATTGATATACAAATCAGAATGACTGACCAGTCTGGTTTCAATTACTAGATGCATTTTAAATACAGCAATATTTCCTGTCTTTAAATTAGTCTCCACCTCCACATGCTACTCTTGAGTTAGAGAGGGCTTCTTCCTAGTTACTGCAATTTAATATTTTACTTTACTGTCTCTTTAATCCTTCTCTGTGCTTTTTAATAAACCATTTTTCCAGGAATACCCAACTTTCCTATTTCTACTCCAAGCCCAGAAGATCCAGTTGCTGGAGATATAAAAGGTAAGTAACCTCTCTTCTGATTTAACTTCAGTGAAAATGTTATGCTCCCTAGTCTTTTTCTGCTTGTTGTGCACACTGCTGTGCCCAAATTCAGGGAGTGCAGCAGGTGCTTTGAGGTGTCTCCTATTTGGGCTCCTCACCCTTCCGCCCATCATTTTCTACATCAGCCTGTCTTTTGCAGTGGCACTACCTGATTAATGAAATGAAGCAGAGCTTGGATTGTAAATCACTAGCTTACTCAAAACGTTCAGTTGCAATCAATGCCTGTTTTCTTTGGGTTCTCCATAGAGAAACCCTGAGAAAGGAAAGGAGTACAAGCAGTTGGTTTGGGAGGTGATCCCAGGAAACATCAATAAGGGAGCAATCAGGGAGTGAAAGGGGCCATTATGTAGATATATTAGCAAGCAAGGTCCTATTGCAGCACCTGGAGCTCCATCCCTCTGAGCATAGAATTTGCTCAGCTTATCCCAACTGAAGTGATAGCTTAAGTTACCTGCCACCAGTGGAGGGCTGCCACTGGGGCATGAACTCTAGGGCACTTCCAGTTTGGCCTGCAGGAAGGCTGAGGAGCACCTGCAGCCAGAAAAATACCCTGGGTAGAGAATGGCAGGGGTTTGCAGGAAGCAGGTTTTGGTGTGGTGAGGTGTGGGTGCTCCACCTGCCAAATTACTCATTCTGCAAGTATTTTATGATCTACGATTATATACACAGTGACATCCTGGCTGCTGAGGACTTAGCATTCCCTCTTCTCTTAGAGCTTACATTCCAGTTGGGGAACTCATGCAATAACATATATAATATATAAACCACTAAACAAATAAAATCTATAATATGCTAGACTATGACGTGCAGGGTTGTGTCCTACACAACTACACAAGGTCACTACTTTTAAGGGGGAGTCATTCACACTGTGGGTATAAACTTACCCATATGAGATATTGCAGGCCCTTAGGTTAGCTTCTGGAGCTGTGGGCAGTTTCCTACATAAACCCCACAGTGATACAGGGATGCATACCTCAGAAGGGCACACCCACACCAACACCGCATGCACACAGCCCATGACCATCTGAGTCACCCACTGACTTTGCTTCTCACCTCCCAGGGATCCCAGAGAGAGAGGCTCGATGGCCACATGCTCTCTTTCTGGGGTGTAGGTAGTGAGAGGTGTGTGAGAGCACCTGTGCCCCTGGGTAGGCAGAGGAGGGGCACTTGTCACCAGACAAGAAGATGGCCTCTGGGGAGACCTTCTTGGCTAAGGAGTTAAGGTTCTGCAGCAATATGGTAGCTCAAGGTATGGGCTGGAGGCAGCTTTGGTCATGAGTGTTGTGGGAAAAAATGAGACAGAGAAGTTAGGGAATGTGAGGTTTGCAAATTGAAGTAGGATAGTCAGAGAAGGGCTCACTGAAAAGATACTAAGCAGGGCCCTGAGTGGGTGGAGTGAGCTCTGCAGGTGTCTGGGAAGAATCATCTAGACACAGGAGAGAGCAAGTGCAAAGTCACTGGGGCAGGGCATGCTGGGGATGTTCACTGAACAAAAGGGAGACCAGATGTGTGAAAGCTGAGTGAGCAAAGGGCAGATGGATAAGGAAGGGGAGCTCCAGGGACCAGATAGTAGGCCCTTGTCAGCCACTGCAAAGACTTAACCTCCTCCTCTGAATGCGATGGGAGCCATGGAGAGCTTTGCACTGAGAAGTGACATTGCATGAGCATCTTTGTGGCTGTCATGTTGAAAACCACTTGTAGGGAGAGAGGAGAAGCAGGGAGATGTCATGAGAAGCTATTGTGATAATCTGTGAGGAAGAGATGATGGTGACTCAGACCCAGGAGGTCTCAGTGGAGGTGACAAGAATTGGACAGATTGCGGATATAATCTGATGATAGAACCAACAAGACTTGCTGGGGGATTGCTGGACCAGAGGTGGGATATGAGAGAAAGAGAGGACACCAAATGTAGCAAACGAGGAAAATGTTGCCATTTATTGAAAGGCTGTAAGAGAAAGTGGTGTGCATGGGCTGGGGGAGAGGCGGCCGGATGAGGTGGTGGGAGCTTGTGGATGCTCTCTTCTGGTGGTTCCTTTTTTATTCTGTGAAATAAGAATCAAGGTCAGAGGCAGAAAGTGAGGATGGGGAGGAGGCCTTGGAGCTGAGGAGAGAGAAGGTATGAAAGAGCCATCCTAGAATGTGGGAGAGGGAATGGGCTTGCGGAATGTCTTAGGATTTGGGCCAGCACAAAGGGATCCCCTGAGGTCAGCTATAGCGTGATCCAGTTTACTGTCCTGTGCTCTTTCCTACTTCCTCTGCTCAAACCACCGCACCATGTGCTGTTATGTGGGGTTCTGTCTTACATTTTTGTCAGATACTTGGTGACTTGGGGATATCAGCTCTGCTTGACTTGGTTTCTAATTCCCACAGGACCTACCACAGCATCCCACCCATAGTGGGTATAATCAAGTGCTTCCTTAAATGTTCGTTAATTGACTAGAATGGAACTCAGCTTTTGAGCTTTGATTACAACACACATCTCTGGTCTTCTGCCACAAGAATGTCTTAGATCTCCCACTTACTGTCTGTTTATAGTAATCCCTTTGTTATTCAATTCCTTTTTCTCCCCAAGTAGACTGGTGGTGACTTCAGGAAAAGAAATTTAATTGAACTTGAAGGGAAGTTCAGACGTCTGTTACAAAATATTAGGGAAGCCTTAGAACACAGCCTCAAGGAAAGAAGTTTAATTAGTGCAGTTAGATTTACTTGGGAATTTGAATGCACAGATATCCATTTCAATTTGGTCTTTGATTCATGCATTTTGAAAACACCCAATTTGGGGCATAACTCATGGCAATGAACATGAGAAGCACAAACATCTCAACAGCCAGAAGGAACCAGACAGCCTGGTTAGGAGGCTGTCAAAATAACAGGCAAACAAGGATGGAACCCTGGAAGGAGAGGAGGATTTCGAGGACTGTCCTGAGATGTAATCGCCATGACTTGGTGATAAGGTCTGGGAGGTGAAGCTGAGGGACCCCGGAGGTTTCTGCCTCTGGCCCTGTGTGGGACTACTTGCTAGATAAGGAAGGGGAAATGTTGAACAGTGGATTTCAGAAACAGAATTTTTTAAATGCATGGGTACTAACTGTTCTCTTTCTGTTTACAAATGGTTGCAAATCAGGATTCCTTGGACCTCAACGCCAATGTGAAGTTGAAGTTTCTCACTGAATTCTAATGTCTGGCTTAATTCCAAGACTGTGTTCAACAGTAATATTCCCCTTTCCCTTTCCCTGCCGCGTTCTGTGCCTACAGGGCCATGGCACTGGGACCTTGTATGGAACTTTGACAAATGGTCAGGGCAGTGCTCATGCCAGCCTGGGTGCCAAGGCTTCTCTTGTGATGAATGTGCCCTTGGACATGTCTAGTGCTCT
Source organism: Miniopterus natalensis (assembly GCF_054644295.1). Taxonomy (NCBI): domain Eukaryota; kingdom Metazoa; phylum Chordata; class Mammalia; order Chiroptera; family Miniopteridae; genus Miniopterus; species Miniopterus natalensis. Next base: position 44,700,112 of record NC_142087.1, read on the forward strand.
TTTGTCAAAGTAGGTGACTGCTTGATTTAAATATGAACAAGTTAGAGGTTATGCAAAGACTGTGAAGATGCTCTGATTTATCCCGGTATTTTTTCTTAATTATTGTATTAGAAAAAAAAAAATTCCACAACATTGTTATTAACCTTTTATCTGAAAGGTTAAGGGGTTAAGGCAAATCCGAAAGAGTGGGGTTTGGCTGAATTTTTAAAATTATCTATTATTTTAACCCTTGTAGAAAATATTTTCAAACTGCATGAGACATCCCTTCCTTGATGACGAGGGTCATCAAAACTTTGAGTCTCTCGGGATCTCCCTTGTGGAACCATGTTGCAGATTTAGATGCTGAAGTTCTTGATAGAAATGTAGATGGTTTAAATATGAGATGGATTTGAATATGTAAACTAGTCTAGGACGTACCTTGGACGTGGCTTTTAAAACCAGTTATCAGCTTGTATTTTCAGCATGGGGTTTAGAATCAAACAGACCTAGGTTCAAATCATGGCTCTACTTTTCTGGCTGTGTGACCTTTGGCAAGTTAATTAACCTTTCTGAGCATCTTTTTTCTCAACTATAGAATGTTCACCTATCTTACAGGGCTCTTGCTTGACTTCATTTTTTTTTATCCATTTATACTGAAATCAAGCAGGAGCCCTGTCTTTCTGAGAAACATTTATTTATTGAGAAATACTATATGGTGGCACTGGGGGCCTAAGGTTACCTCTCACTAAGTGGTCAGTCTTATAAGTGTTTCACTCATCTGTTGTTGTGTAATAAATCACCCCAAAACTTAGTGGCTTAAAGCAACAAGGGTTATTTCTCACAATTTTGTGGGCCAGCTGGGCAGTCTTTCTGCTGGACTTGCTGGAGGGTGTGCTGGGGACAGCTGGGCATCTCTCCCACATGGCCTTTCTCTTTGAGGAGGCCAGGCTGGGTACTTCCCGTGGCTGTCTCAGGGTTCCCAGAGGGTGAGAACGGAAACCACAGAGCCCGCTGTGTCAGAAATCCTATGCCAGCACGTTCACTTCATTCCATTGGTCAAAGCAAGTCATGAGGCCCATAGTGATTTCAGTACAGGATCATGAAAGACAAACAGCTAAGGTAGAGGAGAGGAGAGGAGCTTGCACAGATTGGCGGGGAAGACCTTCCTACGAGTTGACTCTGAGCTGAGAAGGAACCAAGGGAAGGGGCATTCAGGCAGAAGAAGGTCCCGAGGCAGGAACGCACTTGTTCACGGGCATGAAGGCAGCCTGACTGCTGGGCGGCCTCGTGTCTGGAGGAGTAAGTGAGACTGTCTGGTGAAGCCCCCCAAAGCTACATATGGCATGAAGTTGAGCTGAATTTACATTTGTTCCTTTTCTTCTAAAAAATGGAAGGGAGAAATATGTTTAATTCAAGATTGTCATTCAAGGGAATCTATTAAATTGAAGTTTTACGGCACAAAGCTCAGATTTGAGGGGAAAAAGTGTTTTCACAGGAGTAGACATTAAAAGATTGTCTAGCCTGGCCAGGAGTGGCTCAGTGGTTGAGCATCGACCTAGGATCCAGGAGATCGGGGTTCGATTCCCGGTCGGGGCACATGCCCAGGTTGCGGGCTCGATCCCTGGTGAGGGGAGTGCAGGAGGCAGCCGATCAGTGACGACTTTCTCATCATTGATGTTTTTATCCCTCTTTCTCCCTCTCCTTTCCTCTCTCTGAAATCAGTAAAGACATATTTTTTAAAAAAAGCAAAGATTCTCTAAAAGATGTTTTGCAAACTGATGCCCACCTGAATGTTTCTTGGTGGCATCTCTGACTTCCCTGAGTATTTGTTTTGTTTCCCTTTAAGATGTAGTCTTCGGGGTTCCAAATGTCTATAAACCGTGGGTAACTCATAATCTGTTTTCATGACGGAAACCTGGGGGAAGGGAGAAACTGAGAAAGGAATGGAAGAGGGAGCCCCCTCTGAAAGTCTCTTCTCCTTCACAGGGTGTGACTGTAACTTGGAAGGAGTTCTCCCCGAAATATGTGATGCCCAAGGAAGGTGCCTGTGCCGCCCTGGGGTTGAGGGCCCTCGGTGTGATGCCTGCCGCTCAGGGTTCTACTCATTCCCCATTTGCCCAGGTGAGTAGGCCACACAGCATGGTGATTGGCAGTCCCCCAAGATAAATCTCCTCCTGAGGAAATGCAGAGGCTGTTTCTGGCAGAGATGTGTGGCCTGCAGTTTATTAATAAGCCCCTGACTTATAAATGTGCATTACGTGGGACTGTCTCCTCCCTGGGCAATGCCACCTCTCTTCTGTCTTTCCAACCCTACCCTTCCTCACCACGGGTGGTCAAGCACATGGGCACATGGGCTTTGGGGTCAGCTGCCTGTGTGCGTGCCCATCCTGGCCCTGGAGAGAAGGTGGTAACTGAGCAGTGTTTAGGAGCCTAGCAGGTAGGTAAGGGGCGGAGGCAGGGCATTCCTGGGAAAGGGACCAGCATACACAAATCCACAACCTCCTCCCTCCCCACTGTTGTGTGCCCTAGTATCCTGTCCTGGTAAGAGTCACTGAAGGGGATGGAGGGTAGGAGTAGGAGGTGGCTGGCCCTGTACCTAGAGCGTAAGAGGCGTGCCCTAAATGGTGGGTGAGTGAGCAAATGCATGAATGAATTTGCCCAAGTCCTGTTCCTTCGCCTCCTCCCCAATGCCTGCCACTGTTCACCCCCAGTGGTTGATGGAGGGAAAGGAAGGAGAAAGAAGAGAATACTATCAGTTGGGACAGGAACTTAACCTCTCCAGGTTATTATAAACAGGCAGGGACCGGCTGTAGGTAACTAGGTGCTAAACCATCTCTTAACGCTCAGGAAGCCAGGCCGGGCGCAGCTGTAGAAATGCTGGACAGGCCACAGGGAGGCAGCCTCCACCTTACTTTCCTCACTGTCTGATCTTGAGAGCGCTTCTTATTAGCAAAACCCAGTTGGCACCCAGACATCCAGAACCCAGCTCTGGGAGACTCTGGAAAGTGCTGTTTCTAGTTTCCCAGCCTCCGAACACAGGAGGCAGTTAGCATTGCTATTGAACAAGTTTATTCACAAGCTCAGCCGCAATAAGGAACCCTGTGTATGGGACAGGAGCAGGAAACACCCTCCCTAAGCTGGAGCGCAAAGTGGCCGAGAGCAAGATTTACACTGGCCATCAACTCGGGCAACTTTCTTAATCCCTTTGTGCCTCAGTTTGCAAACAGTGCCCGCCCTGTAATGTGCTGTGCAGGGTACATCCGCACTGGCATGCGAAGTTCCTAGAGCCGGGAAGCACTCACTCGTATGGTAGCTATTATTCCTTAATCCCCCCCTTCTCTCCATATTTCCCCTCCGTCATTTTAAGAGCCTGTAGCCCCAATCCCAGGTGATCTCTCTGTTTGCATAGATGTCTACGTGCCATATCCCAAGCTCCCTCCTTTTCCTCCTGGCCCCCAGCACACCCTGTCCATAGACCTCTAGTCTCTCAGCCTTTGTCTTCCTGGGGCCACAGAAGCTCTCAGCAGTACCTGTGCCTAGATTTGGTCACCTAGCAGGTGGGAGGGTAAGGATAGGAAGGGCGTATCTTTTCTTTCTCTTCTTTGACTTCAACCAGGGAAATTCAGTGTTAGAAGTTGAAATGCCTAATGCATTTCCCATGGAAACATTGTACAGGTGATGCTTAAATGTGGTATATCCATACTATGGAATATTATTTAGCAAAAGAAAGTATTGATATGTGCTACAACGTGGATGAAACTTGAAAATGTTATGCTAAGTGAAATAAACCAGTCACAAAAGACCATTTATTGTATGGTTCCAATTATATGAAATGTCAAAAATAGGCAAATTCATGGATGGATTTGTGGTTGCATAGGGCTAGGATGGTGGTGGAGGTGGCAGAGACGGGGCAATAGGGATTGACTGTGAGTATGGGATTTCTTTTAGGGGAGACAAGAATCTTTTCAAAATTAGATTGTGCTGATAGTTACACAACCCTGTGAGTATATTTTTTAAGAAACATTGAATTGTACATTTTAAATGAATGAGTTGTATGGTATAAAAATATCTCAATAAACCTGTTTTTAAAAAAAGATAATGCGAAAGGGGGGAAAATACAACACATTAAAGTAGGGTGTTTCCTCTCTAGATGCATCAGCCTATCTCTCTGCAAATTTGACGCCCATCTGTCTCTCCTAGTACCTTTAACAGCAGTGAGAAAACAATATGCATTAGAATTTTAGAGTTAAAGTAATTGAAATTACTTATTTTACAGCAACTGTTCTGAGACTCAGGAGACTAAGTAAAAGCTAGATAGTTGCAGGGTGACGAGTAATTCTCATGTTTCTCATGTTTCTTGATGCCCAACCTGGCTTAGTGCAAGAATTATATTCTCTTCCTTAAACACCTTCACACATCAAAAAGCAAGAGGACTTGCCTCCACACCAAGTTTTACAAACTTCAGGTCACTGTTCGTTATTGGATGGAGAAATACATTTAGTGGGTATAGACCAGCATTGAAGTGAAATAGAACAGACTGGAAATTATTAGAATGCAACACAAGTTGTAATGGAAAGAAGTGTTTTGTGAAGTTCTTGTTTATAGTTTTTATAAATAATTATGAATCTCCTGTGGGTTGCAGTGTAAAATTTATTTCTTAGTGTGGATGTGGCTAAAAATGTTTGAAAGCTAATGTGTTAAATGATCCTGGAGGATTTTTTCTGTGACTCTGAGAAGTTTGTCACTTTTCTTTCATTCTGTTCTTTAGCCTTGTGGCTTTGACTGAATGATTACTCTCTTACCTAGGAGTGTGCTGAAAGCCCTAGAATTTATTAGAGGTATCATCAGGGTGCAGGGGGCAATCACCTACACTGAATAAGGTTGAAAAGGGCCCTAGGATTTAGTTTATAGCAAGAGTTTGTTCCGTTCACTGCATCTCCATATGGCTTAATTTCCCACGGTTTCCTTAAAGGGACACTATGATTCTAATTTGTTTCTAGGAACTGTGATCATTTTTAATGCTCTACCTACCTAAACACAGATTTCTTTAATAAACCCCAAGCTCTAACCATTTTTTTCAGAGAAAAAAATAATTGTTTGTAAATATATGCTATAATTCTTTGAACTGCTGAGTATTATTCCACCTAGCTGGGTATCTGGCTCACGTATCTGGAGCAAAAGTGAGAGCCAAGCAGTAAGATCCCCCAACCCCTATTGCCTCCGTAAAGTCAAAAATCACACCCAAAAATGTGTGCACTCAAATTCATGCATTTCACTTCTAAAAGAATCCCATAGGCCCTCTCTCAGACTGTTCCCTTTAAATAATAATAATAATAATAGTACTTTAAAAAATAATAATAATTGTACTAAGTTTAGATATTCTTTTTTTCCAAGCCAAACCATGGCAAATTAGAAACAGAAAATTAGAAGGGAGGGGAAGTCGCTAAGGCAAGACACTAATAGTAAGGGAGGAAATAGGAAAGCAGACATGAAACTTAGGAAGTGTAGCTGTCTGAGGCCATTTAACGTCAGGCAAATGATCCTACCCAACTCAAGAGGGTACTGAGGGGATCACTTTTAGAATAAGTAAGTGAGCACTGTAACGACGGCTCTGGGTCATAGGGAAATGGTTAAATTAAGTCTAAAGGCCTGTTTCAGAAGGAAGGAAACATTTTAGTACATTTTAGTAAGAGTGCTATTTAGTAAGAGTACTTTTTAAGAGAGAACATTTTGATGATTAAAGAGTCAGTTGGGACTCTATAGTTTCATGTGACAGAAAACCTGACCTAAACTGGCTTAAAGCAAAAGTAAATTATTGGATGTAATGCAACAGTCCAGGAATATTTGGTTTCAGGAACAGATTCATCTAGCGGCTCAAAGGATGGTAGCCAGTCTGGTTTTTCCCCCCATTTTTAACTCTGCTATCTTCTACATTGGCTTCATTCTTAGGCCCCAGGTGGGGGTAAGAAGGTAGTCAATAGTTCTCAGACATACATTACTATGGAAGGAATCGTGCCTCCCTGAGTCACACAGTGACATCCTAATCCCCAATGTGAGTGCATTTGGAGTAAGGAAGAAATTAAGGTTAAATGAGCAGTGATTAGATAGGATTAGTGTCCTTACAATTAGTTATCCTTAGAAATAGCTTTTGTGCCCCTCCTCTCTCCTATATCTCTATCTCTCTCTCTCTCCCCCATGTGAGGACATAGGAAAAAGCTAGCAAGAGAGTTCTCACCAGGAACTGAATTGGCCAATACCTTGTCTTGGATTTCTGAACCTCTCCAGCTGTGAGAAAATAAATGCCTGTTGTTGAAGCCACCCAGTCTGCTTGAGCAGACTAATACATTCATTCTTCCAGGTTCAAATCTAGGGAAAAAGAGTATGCATTCCTCTAGGGCAATTCTGGCTTGGATTGGATCACATGCCCCTTCCCCAACCAGACCCCAGGCCCTGGAATCCAGTGCTCTGACAGCCAAGCCTGAGTCTCCCCACATTTACAGACTGGAGAGTGGAGTTGACATTGTCTGAATAGTGTGGATGGAGTGCTTGGGAGAGTAGTTCCCCCACAGCAAAATCCAGATGCCATAACCAAAAAGGGGTGGCAAAACTGTGTGCAGTAAAATCCTCAGCAATCTGAAAAAATTTAGTTCCCCAAAGGGCCCAATCCTAGGAGAGATGAAAAAACCTCTGAGGTTTAACTGTAGAATTTGTCTTCCTAAGAAGATAACATCTGGCATGAGAAGCTCTTTAATCAGCTACTGTGCAAGGAGATTATGCAATATCCCTAGTGTTAAATGATTGGAGTCAGGATTTTAAAAATAACACTTTATCCCGGCCAGGTGTGGCTCAGTGGTTGAGCATTGACCTAGGATCCCGGAGATGGAGGTTTGATTCCCAGTCAGGGCACATGCCCCGGTTGAGGGCTCGATCCCCGGTTGAGGGCTTGATCCCCAGTCGGGGGCATGCAGGAGGCAGCCGATCAATGACTCTCTCATCATTGATGTTTCTATCTCTCTCTCTTTTAAATATATAAATAAAGATATATTTAAAATAAATAAATAAAAATAAAATAAATAAATAAATAATAAGACTTTATCATCTCATTTATATTTTTGGTAGAGCTGGTTTGGATCTCTGCTTCCAAAGGTCTCCCAAAGCTATCCGACCTCACTGGCCAGCAGATGATGAGGAAGCATGAGAGGGAGAAACTGTGCTGACAGCCACCTAGGCATGTGCCCTGACCCTTCCAACCCTTGACCCTTTGATGTACTGGACAGCAGTACAATTGAGCCACAACCGCCAGCGCACTTTTGTGATCTTTTAAAATTCTTTCCTTGGAGGGCGTCTCTAAGACTAGTGGCTGAAGCTCAGACTCACTGAAATCTGAACTTGGTCTAACATCAAGGTCCAATCCAATATTTTAATTTATGATCTTTTTTAGATGAAATCGATTGCTTGGCCTATTGAAGTTTAGAATCAAATCAACATGACCCCCAAATGCTACATCAGATGGTTCAGTATATTCTAGCTAAAAAATGTTCTTTTGGCTTTATTCTGTATTGCTTTAAAGATTTTAAGACTCTAAGGAAAGAAATTTCTAAACCCTTCTAAATTGTTCTTGCCAACTGCATTCATGTTTTGCATTAATGTAATTTATTCCAGACTCCTCTTAGTACAATACCGTATTCTTCTCATTTTCACTCACTCAAGTGCTCTGTACTTTCTTGCAGGTGTAAATCAATATGAGAATTGCCTGTATGTATTTCTAATTTCTAATTATGTTGATGTCTGGCTCAGTTCTTGACAATCAACCAGAGAGTACCACTGTGACTAAGTTAACTCGGTCATTCTGGGGGGTTGGCTCTTCCCTTTTCCTCGTCCCACGTCTCCTTTCTCTCCCTTCCCCATCCCCCCTTCGCTGGTGCGATTTGCTAGAACAGAGGCTCAGAGGGTGGGAATGCGGGAACAATTGGCCCTCCCTTGACAAGGAACAGAAGGTGGGTGAAGTGCAGCTGCCCCCAAACCTCAACCACAGGGCCACATCGACCCCTGAGCCAGGGCCCAGAACTGTCCCCATTGGAGGTTGCTGTGGTCTTTGGGTTGTGGTTACAGGTGTTTTCATAGAAAACTCCTATAAATATGTTGCCAGTCCAATATTAACCTCCTTCTATCTGTCAGTATATTATCATGAATCAGACAAACTAGCCAAGAGAAGAGGCCGAATGCTCCCCCCAAAGGTGAATGGAGCTGGAGGGAGGGAAGGTTTCTGGCTGGGTATGCTCCTGGGACAGCCCTCCCAGCCTTTCCAAGGAGGTAAATAGGACCCAGAGAGCTGGATGTGGAGGGAAGTCTGAAGCCAAATTCTGTGCTATTATAGCTTGAACTGGCCCTTCACTTTGTAATGCAGCTTTTGTCTAGGAGACATTTGAGGTGGTTGGTTGGAAGAAGCCTTAGGATTTTCTGTACATTGAATCTACCCTAAGCCCAGTTAACCAGAGAGATGGATGGTGGTATCATGGAACTTACTGTTGGCTTTGTGGCTTTGGCTGAAGGAGGTGCCTTCCTGCTTTTCCAACAGACGGACACACTCCAAAATCATGGGCAAAGAACATTCCTGAAACAATAAGGTGCTCTGTTTACCATATAATTTACTTATGGATGGAGAAGAGGGTGGTGTCACTCATAGCAATACCTGTCTCTTAGCAGTATCTCAAGAGTCAATGAGAGGACACATAGCAAGAACCTATATGGGCTGGACCAGTAGAAGGGTTTCAATCGTTGCTTATTCTTTCATTTAACAATATCTATTTGTCATGTACGAGGGACCAGGACTCTGTTCGATTCTGGAAGACATTGGGGAACACAGCAGACAAGCTGTCTGTCACCTTGGACCTTTTTATCATTATTTTTTACACTCTTTGGGAGCAAAAATATCTTAAAGCAAAAGCAATGAGCAGATGAGAAGTAAAATACTCCAGAAACTTCAAAGGACCTGGACCAAAACAAAGAGCAGAATTAAAGAATTTGTAAAGCCTTATAGTATTTCCAAGAGTGAGAAGAGGGCTGCCAATGTTGGGGTTTGGGGTTTGGCAGGCTTCACTGACAGTTGGAATGAAATAAGGAGGGTAATGCCAGATTGAGCAATTCACAATTTAAAACAAAGTTTCTGCGTTTAAGGCTGAGTCTTTGTTTTCATCTCTGGAGTGTAACTGCAACTCCTGTGGCCCTAGGAGTCAGTGTAGATGTCACTCACATTCTGACCAGAGCTGCCATCAATACGCTCCAGTTCCTATAGCTATTCTCTGCCTGCATGAGTGCTTTTCTCTCTGCATTCACTTTCCTTTAGGGCAAAAAGAGCCTGTATTAGTTGGGCTTCTCAAGAAAAACAGAACCAAAAGGCTGTGTGTGTGTATATACATATAGAGAGAGTTATTTTAAGGAATTAGCTTACAAGATTGTGGGGGCTGGCAAGTGCAAAACTGCGGGGCAGGCCACCTGGCTGTAGACCCAGGGAAGAGTTGATGTTGCCACTTGAGTCCCAAGGCAGTTTGGAGGCAGAATTCCTTCTTCCTTTGGGACCTCAGTCTTTTCTCCCTAAGGCCTTCACCTGATTGGATGAGTCCTACCCACAATGTAGAGGGTAATCTGCTTTATTCAAGGTCAACTGATGTAAATGTTAATCACACCTTAAAAAACCAAAACACCTTCACAAGAACATCTAGACTGGTGTGGACTAAACACCTGAGCCCCATAGCTAGCCAATTTGATGCATAAAATTAACTATCACAGAGCTCAGGGACATTTCCTCAGATTGATCTCTGCAGACAGGCCTGGGGGAAACATGGAGCCATGAAAGAACACATGATATGATGGCAGCAGGAGATCTGAGTCCTTGTGCTGCGTCTGCCAAGAGCTGGCTGAGTGGCATTAGGCAGGTTTCTTCATCTCTTTTAGAGTTTCTTGGCAAGAGTGGGTGGGGGTTGATCCATACTATGTCAGTAATTCTCTAGCCCCTCTTCTGGATTTTTAGCTCCCTGAGGTTAAAGCATATGTGTTTTTCATATTTACCTCCACCCCAACACCTAGTCATGGCTAATGAACACAGTAGGCATTTAATCAAAGTCTGCTTAATGGATGAATATAAAATAGTGTGGCATGGTGGTAAGTTCTCCAGGTCTGCCATTACCTAACTGTGCCTCTCGGAACAAGTCACATAGCCCATTGAAGTCCCAGGTAATTTGTAAATGAGAAAACTGGCTAACTTCCCTTCCATCAGGGGGAGTTTATTTTAGGATTCCAGTGACAACATGGGCAAATGCTACCATTATCATTATCATGAAAAAGCACTATCAGAGTAACTCACCACAATGGGTCTGGGCCAAGCCCTGTCAAAGAGAATGGCAATGGCATGGTCTTATCCCTATGGGAGCTCTGCACTCCAAGGCTTGTTATGGAGCTTTACAGATGCTAAAGACACTTGAAATAAATCATCAGAATTGACACTTTATCTCATGAATCTTTTCTTTCCCAAGAACCTCAACAAGTGTGGAATCTTTGAAACCTTGCAACAGGTTACATATATATATATATTTTTTTTTACTACATGCACTGAATATAAATTTGAAAGTCAGGAATATAAATCCATTGATTCCCATTTATGCAGCGTGGAATCATGCATGTACCGAGCACCTTCCCCAGCACTGGGCACTTGGGTGATCACAGTAACAATGTTAACGAGAGTGGACACTTACTGAGCACTTCCTTTCTGCCAAGCATCATGCTCAGTGCTTTTCATGCCTTGTCACTGGGGATTCTCTAATGGCCTCATGAGACAGGTAGTGTCACCAGCTCCAGTTTACAGAAGAGAACACCGAGGCTTAGAGGCACCGAGCCACTTGCGCATGATTGTCAGCTAAGTGGCAGAGCTGGTACTTGAATCCAGATGTGTCTGCCCCAGAGACTGAAGCCCTGTGTTGCAGACTAGCATGTGACCTTGGAACTGTCACTTAATTTCTGAACTTTGTTATGTAATAATGGAATTCAACAGGACAATCTCTCTAGTTCCTTCCTGTTCTTAAGGTGAGAAACCCTCCAGCTCAGGAAACCAGTGGGCCATCTCCACTGCTCATCTCTGCAAAAGCAGGGGCCTTGCAGTGCATATGGGAGTGATGCTGAGTAACTGTAACCTGACGGAGGTTAGCTACACAGACTGGCAGGAACCTGGTCCAGTGGGAAAGGGAGCAGACAGGGGAATGGCCAGTCTGTTCTCTCCATCCACATGTGTTTAATTTCCCTATTTGAGGTGGGAGAGAGGAAACTGGGATGCTTTTCCCATCCATTCCCAACTCTGCTTGCATAACTTTTTCCATGATTATTTAACAACACTAGACCTTGAGAAATCAGGTATGAAGAGAGGTTGACAGGGAAAAAAAGAGGGACAGTTGGAAGCTGATCTGGACTAAAATGGTTTACACTTGATCCCTGGTGGGGCATGGGATTAATGTGTCCCCTTCAGTGAGTCACACTTCTCATTGGTTTTTTTCTGTCCTTCGACGACCACCAATTACTGTATGCAAGAGGCACTTCCAAGCCCTCCTTCGTGGTCAGCCAACCTTGCCAAATAATGAAATTAACAACAGCAAAACCAAAACCAAAAAACATGAGCACTTATTGAGATACACACTGTCCCCAGCTCCTTTAAGTATTATCTTATTTAATGCTAGCAACAATCATATCAAGTAGGTACTAGTATTATTCCCACTTAAGGAAGAGGAAACTGAGGCTTTGGGACATTTGGCCAGATTGTTTCAGGTTCCAGGTCTAATAAAAGGTGGAGCTGGGACTTGCATTTGGGTCTTCCGGCCCCACCCTGTGCTCTTATCCAGGTCCTGTTCCCCACCACCCTGGGTCTGACTGAGGTCTTCTTGTGCAGCCTGCCAGTGTTCAGCGCTTGGCTCCTACCCGACGCCCTGCAGCCCAGTGACTGGACAGTGTGAATGCCTGCCGGGGATTACAGGACAGCGGTGTGACAGGTGTCTCTCAGGAGCCTATGATTTCCCCCACTGCCAAGGTAAGGAAGACATCAGAATGTTGGGGGGGGGGGTGGAGATTCCTCTCTGAAGTGTCTGCAGCCAACCTCACAGAGCAGCCTGCAGACCCCCCACAAACCCCCCACTGATCACATTCATGTTTGACCTTAATCTGCCTGGTTCCTCCCCAATTTGAGTCCATTCTCTGAGGACTCCAAAAATGATTTATTCCTAAACTTAAAAAAAAAAAAAAAAAATTCCACATGTTTTAAATTTGTCTTTCTTGATTCCCATGTAAGTTCTATGTGTGGTGAAGATGACCTCTTTTAGCTAAGCCCAGTGTTTCTTTGCCCCTTTCCCAAGGCATCCTCGCTTCTCTTTGGATCCCGGCTGTGGCACTGATGTTGGCTGCTTTGTAATCCACCCCCCCCCGCCCCCCGCCCAGGGGTGCTCCAACAGACCCTCTTGTGGGCAGGCTGAGCAGGACCTTTGCTGGGTTTCTGCCCCTGTCTCCTTGCCCACCACTGGTCTCCTGGGGGACTGTGTCATCACACATCAGCATAGGAGTGAGGAACAGGGGACTGCGTGTGAACGAGTCTGTTTGGTTTGGAAAGAGTGAGATAAGGAGGAGACATTGCCATGAGTTGTCAGCACTCATCCCTCGGCTGATTTGAGAGATTGAGAGTCTGTCTGCATGCTCCTTGGCTAAGGTCATGGACATAAGATGCCCGCAGAATCGCACTATGCTCCAGGTGTGTGCAGCCTCTAGTGGAAGTAGCTCCTGACTGTGGCTTTCAGAGAACCCTTTCTCTGTTGGAAAGAGGTGTTTGTGAAAGGCTGAGTCAGGCTTTCCATTAGGAGAACATGGTTTTCTCAGACCCCTTCTGGCTCCTCATAGTGCTTGGAGCCTTGCATTCAGAGCCATCTGAAGATAGGGCCACAGCTCAAACTGGACCCCCAGAACCTTCGTCACCAGAATCCTCAAGAGACCAGCAGGCAGGGGGTGCTGCTTGCCTTTTGAGAAGGCCTGAAGGTCCCCATAGCGCAAGGCTGGCTGGGCCCGGGGCGGGGGCTGCTCACCGCAGGGCCAGGAGAGGAAGGGAGCGCTGTGGAAGGTGCTGTGGCAGGAGGCAGTGGGGCTGGACAGCCAATTTCTTCAGAGCTGGGTGGCAACGTTAATCAGCTTGGGGAGGAGGAGCCCCAGCTGGAAACCCACAAAGAGTGAGAAGATTGTGTTGACTGTTACAGAAGAAGGGGAGGGAACATCAAAAGAAGAGAGAGAGGGAGAGAGAGGTTATGAATATCATTAAGGAAGAAGCTGAAACAGACCAAGAGGAGACAATAAAGGGGGAAAAAAAATCTAAGGAACAACTTGTAAGAAAGCAAAATTATATTATGCATTTACTTAAATTATTAGATAAACCAGGCTCAGAGCAGGCTTACCCAACCTCTTCATTTCTAATGCTGTATAATAGTAATACTGAGCGATTGCAAAATCCCAATGTATTGAAGAGAGGTTATATTGGGCTTGTAATACTATAACTGACTAAGGCAGCAAACAAACTAATTTTAGAAATTATTGTAGTACAGGTGAGGAACAAGGGGATTGTAATATTTAGAGAATTAGGTCTTGGTTAACGAAAAAAATGTACTCACAAATTCTGGAACTTTTTCATTGGACAGTAAAAAAATCTCTTGGTACAATGTTGCCCTCTTCTGGACAATCCTAAAGATGCTCAAAATTCTAGTGCCTCTTTTCCCCCAGTCTCCTCCTGCATCATCAGTTAGAAATGAACTTTTATAAATTTTGGATATTAACCCTTGTTGGATGTATTATTGGCAGTATTGTCTCTCATTCGGTAGGTTGTAGTTTCATTTTGTTGATGGTTTCCGTTGCTGTGCAAAAACTTTTTAGTTTGGTGCAGTCCCATTTATTTATTTTTTCTTTTGTTTCTCTTACCCAAGGAGATATATCAGAAAAAATATTGCTAAGAGAAATTTTAGAGATTGTACTGCATATGTTTTCTTCTAGTTTTATGGTTTTGAGTCCTACGCTTAAGTCATTAGTTCATTTTGAGTTTATTCTTACATATGGTGTAAGAAAGTGGTCTAGTTTTGTTTGTTTATTTATTTGTTTATTTATTTATTTTTTGCATGTATCTGTCCACTTTTCCCAACACTATTTATTGAATAGTCTGTCTTTACCTCATGGTATGTTCTTGCCTCCTTTGTCAAATACTAGTTGACCATAAAGGCGAGGGTTTATTTCTGAGCTCTTTATTCTGTTTCATTGATCTATGTGTCTGTCTTCATGCCAGTACCATGTTGTTTTGATTACTATAGCCTTGTAGTATAGCTTAATATCATGCAGCATGATACCTTCAGCTTTGTTCTTCTTTATCATGATTGCTGTGGCTATTCGGGATCTTTTGGGCCCGTGTCCATTGCAGTGTTCTTTACAATAGCCAAGATATGGCAGCAACCCAAGTGCCCATCCATAGATGAGTGGATAAAGAAGTTTTGGCACCTATGTACAATGGAATATTATTCAGCCATAAAAAGAATGAAATCTTACCATTTGCGACAGTGTGGATGGACCTAGAGAGCATTACAAGTGAAATAAGTCAGTCAGAGAAAGACAAATACTAACATGATTTCACTTATATGTGGAATCTAAAGAACAATATAAATGAACAAGCAAAATTGAAACAGACTCATAGATACAGAGAACAGACTGATGGTTGCCAGAGGGACTGGGTGAAAAAGGTGAAGAGATTAAGAACTACAAGTTGTTAGTTACAGAACAGTCATGGGGATGTAAAGTACAGCATAGAGAATATAGTCAATGATATTATAATAACTATGTATGGTGCCAGGTGGGTACTGGAAATATTGGAGAGGAACACTTTGTAAATTATATGATTGTCTCACCACTATGCTGTATACCTGAAACTAATACAAAATAATATTGAATATAAACTGCGATGGAAAAATAAAATTTTAAAGAGAGATGAACTTTTAGTAGTAGTCAGGGACTAGAGTTGTTCAGTGGCAAAGGGGGTGACTTGGGAATTAAGACCATAAAGGGGTGTCTTTTTCTGAATTACATGCAATATCCTTGCTGGCCATGTATCAAAAAATATAAATGTAGATGCACTATTTTTAAAAACAATTAAAACTTTTAAAACTTGAAAACAAACAGAGACGAACAAACATTAAAACCCCAGACGTTGAACATATTTCTGAATTATACACAGGCTCCAGCAGTTCCTGTGACCTGGCCGGTACCCTCGACTCCAGTTTGGTAAGTGGAGAATTATAAAAGGATTGCAATTCTAACCATTATTCTGATACTTTTTAAAGACTAACACATTTGGGAGCTTCCTGAAATTAAAGTAAATTAAAATAAGGCCTGAGGCCAAATTGCTTAAAGAGGTCATTGCTTATTTTCAAAATGCATATGTGATATTGTGATTTTATTCAAAAACAAAAGAATAAGGTTTATTTAAACTTGAACTCTAGAGTCCTAGATTTTAACTGTTATTGTCAGTTACTCTCAGGATGTTGCTACCATAGAGCCCTGCACAGAAGCCTGACAATACATAATTAAAATTAAGAAAATCGAAGGCCAATTTCACATTAAATAAAGCTGTATGTGTACAAAGTAATTGTAATTTATTTGATATTACTCCAAGAAAATACTACAACATTCTGATTCGTTTTCTAAGCACTTTAGAAAATATCTGTCTTCTTAGCCCTGGGGGACAGTGGGAGAGGGGTTCTGCATCCTTCCTATGAGTCTCGATGATGTTTCAGCAAGGCATGATGCTTGCGTGTTACAAAACATTCAGATAAGCATACTTTTCTACTGATTCTCACATGTTAAGCGTTCAGATATTTTTCCATTTAAATTTATAGTCCAGGCTGTAACAGAGTCAACAATGACAGTATTATAAATCACAGTGATTTTAACATTTTTCTGTATTTTCTAATTTTGTTTTAACCAGAAATATGGATTAGGTATACAACAAATAAATGGGCAAAAAGACAGTAAATTAAGCAGACCGTTGAAATCAACCCAGTACTTTTATTCCCCTTGAATACAGTTAATATACTTTTCATGATCTAAATATATTTCTGTGACAAGCTTTGTTCAGAACACACGTTTGAAAACATGTCTTAATTCTGAGATGTCAGATCTTCGTTTGATTTTGTTTTGAAGGGGTTCTGCCAGTGCAAGCTTCACGTTGAAAGTCCTGCCTGCAACACCTGTAAGCCATTATATTGGAATCTGGCTAAAGAAAACCCCAAAGGATGTTCAGGTAAAGTTTCTTATACATAATAACTCACTACACTGCAGCTTCCTCATAATTTTCTCTACCTCAGTGACTACACCCACAAAAAAGCTATTTAATCAGTTCAGTTTGTCTGAAATTTTTTATAAATGTTTTGATGTTTTCCCCCCACATTTGGCAGAACTTCTGTCATTTTCAAAACCTCAGCAAGGGATTTATATCCTGTTTCCATATGTATTGTGGTGTTCGGGAAGGCAGCTACTTGATAAATGGTTTTTACTTTCTTGTTTTTACAACCCATTCTTTCTAACTTAGTATTATTTTCATTTTATGCTTAGACTGAAGTCAGGACAGGACTCAAAAACATCGAGCTAAAGGTGGCTACGTGGAGTGAATAACCTTAAATAGAGTATGTTTTCACGTAAGCACATCGGCAATGACCTTGACATTAGACTCATTTAAAAATCCCACGATGTTGCAGCTTTTGTTTAGAGTGCTCAGAAACTAGCCGTTATTCCTTGGAGGTGGATGGCGTTGATCTGGCTGTTCTGATGCAAGAAAGCAGCCCAAGTTTAGGCTTCAGCAGAGCAAGCTGGCTTCCGGGAAGTGAGTGCACGTGTAGGGCTGCTGGTGCGTCACGTTCCCAGAGCCGGGAAACTGTCCTTTGTGTAACCTTGGTCCAAGGACGCTCTCTTATCTTCACAGAATGCCAGTGCCATGTGGCGGGAACAGTGAGTGGAATTGGAGAGTGTGGGCAGGTAACGTGAGCTGATTTTTCATATGATACCAGTAGCAGCTGATTGCGGGGTTTCTGCAAGAGGGTGTTATATTAGGGCCTCTGTAATTGGCCTGCGTGTGGTCATCTTTTTGGACATTTTTAGATCCTGACTACACTGCTTCATATTACACAGTGAGCCAGTTTTAAATCTTGAAGCTTGGTGAATTCTGCAAGCTTAATCCAATTTTGTCACCTGGCTCATTGTTCTGCAGCAAGACGGTGACTGTCACTGCAAGTCCCATGTCGGTGGCGATTCCTGTGACACGTGCGAGGATGGATATTTTGCTTTGGAAAAGGGCAATTACTTTGGGTGTCAAGGTAACTACACCTGGTGGGTCCTGAGTAGAGCAAAAGTGTTGGTGGACAAGACGGCCAGGATAACCTTTATTCTGAATTCTTCATCTTCCTGCAGACTTTCCGATGGGAGGGGGCTAAAAATTCCCTCCACGAAACTTGCAGTTGAAACTAGTAATAACTGCAAATGGGGTTGCTTCCGCTTCTCTTCTACCAGCACACTGTGGGTTTAATTATAAAAAATATAATTGGGGTAGGGGGAGTCACTGTAAATAAAATCAAGGCTTAGTCATTTTAAAGATATAGTTTGTATTATCAAAAACGTTCACACCAGGTTTTTAGATGTTATATTGTTTTAAACAATAAAACTGTAGGAGCGGCTGTCCTATAAAGCTACTCTTGTATCTATCATGCCCCCTCTTCTTAGCACACACTGTTTACAATAGCACTATGTTGCTAAATCATTTTTAGTTCCCTTTACCTTGGACAACTCTGTGGGAGCTGGCCTCCAAGTCACCTCCAGTTTGCTAGTGGACTTTTGGGGGTCATGCCATCTCAGTTTGGGAGGTTCATACATATTTCAAACACCTGCCAGATAAAAGATAGGCAGGGGAAAGAAGGCCCAGCACTACGACCCTGGGTTTACCGATTTCCATTCCTAGAGGCAGGGAAAGCATCCACCGTGGAGATGCTTTGGTGGGCAAACGCTGCTGTTTGCTGACTTTCAGGGTGTCGATGTGACGTTGGTGGAGCTGTCACCCCCATATGCAGCGGGCCCTCTGGAGTATGTGAGTGCCGAGAACACGTCGAGGGGAAGGCGTGCCAGCGGTGAGTCTTCGGGAGGTTTCTCCCACACTGATGTTTGGAAGACTCTCTCAGAGTCCTGTCTGTGCTGACAGTCCTGGTGAGGAGACGAGCCATCCTCAGGACAGAGGGCAGAGGAAGCTGCACTGTCATTTGTGATCTGGACCTTTGTCCCTGAGCCCTATTAGAAGAGGAGGTAAAGTTGCCCATAAAAACTGTTCCACTTTGCAGGCTATGGAGCAGCCTCACTGGAGAGTTCCCACAGGTACAAAAAGTCAGGTGGCCGAGACTAGAGACTGGGCCTCAGGCTGTTTGAATTTAAAATGTCACACAAGCATCGGAATATTTTTGATCCTCTGTGATTTCCACTATCAAACTGGTGAAATGAATCCATTTATAGGCACATAGTTGAAGAGAAAAAAAGGTATAGAAAAGTCATTGTAATGATCAAAAGAATATATAAATGTAAGTGTATCTAATTTGTAAAGAGCATATAAATTGTTCAGCATTGTATCTATAGTAGTTAGCAACAGTTGCTGACACACAGATATTAATATCTGTGTAGTGAGTGGATATGAGTTTATAAGCGAGTGAATGAATGAACGAATCTAGAGAAATAACCTAATCTCACTTTGCTGAGTCGTTGGCGCCCGTTGAGAATGTTTTAAAGGGTTGTGCTAAAGGATTTTCTCATTCTACTGCTTCGAGCGAGTAGGTGTTGGGTATGTTTTATGTGAATGTTTACACGCGTGAAAGCAATCATTTAGAGAAAAAGCTGCAGGCCTCTGTCACTTGTCCTTGTGTAATGCACTCTGTCCATTTGCTGGGAGTTCTTTCAGTCGTAACTATTGGGGTTAAAGGATATTCATATTATCCAGGAACCCAACTTGTCGTATCCCTGTTTACCTTTTGTTTATCAAAGACCCGAAAACAACTACTATTTCCCGGGTTTGCATCACATGAAGCATGAGGTTGAAGATGGCACTGTACCTAGTGGAAGAAAACTTCGATTTGGATTTGATCCCCTGGAGTTTCCTGAGTTTAGCTGGAGAGGATATGCTCAGATGACCTCCCTGCAGGTACGCAGCCAGTGGGAAACAGCTGCACAGCAGAGTACCCCTATGCTTACTCGCGGCGCTCTCAGTGAGTCCCACGAAAGGTGAACTGTCCCCAAAACTGATTCTAGGGTTATTTTTCTCCTAGGGGGAAAAGGAGGGGGGATAAATGGGGCTCTGGGTAGGGTTGGATTTTTGTTTGTTTCATCCTCACTTGAGAATGTGTTTTTATTGATTTGAGAGAGAGAGAAACATCGCTCGGTTGTCTCCTGAATGTGCCCGGACCAGGGATCAAACCGCAGCCTACCTGAGCATGAGCCCTGACTGGGAATCGAACCTGCAACTTTCTGGTATATGAGACAATGCTCCAACCAACTGAGCCATCCGGCCAGGGCTAGGGTTGGATTTTGACTGATAAACATATACATCAATTTCACAGTTTCTTATTACTTTAATTTGGTCGCCAAATCAGAAAATGAGGGGATTAAAGAAAAATGGTACTTATCTCTGGAGACATTTTATAGGAAATTTTCCAAACAAGATTAGGCTATATTTTAACATGAGACACCTTTTTCCTTTAAGCCATTTGTGGAAAATAAAATAAGTTGACTTAAATAATTCCAATAAAGCTTGTGTTGCTATTTTATGACCAATGATATTTTTTTACTTTCTAAAACTCTAAATTACTATATAAATAGAACCTAAGATAAATGAGGAGTTTTAGTCAGTGCTATTTAATTTTTCTTTCCCACATTTCCCCTTTTCTTCAGTCTTCTCTACTGTATCCATCTCTCTTGGCTTTGTATTAGAATAATTAAGAAATTTACACTTTACCTTTAGAACTTAATACTTATAATGAAAAATTTCTGTATACTCACTGAGTATTTGTATTCTCAGAATTTCTCTTTGAGGCTAGTCTCTTCAAACTGTGTTTCTCAGTGGAGAAATTTAGAGTAAAAGAGGCAAACTGATGACTATGGCAACCCAATATATGTCCTTAGCAGATCCAGAACTATACTTGCTATTTCTATCTCATTTAGCCTTTAGAGAAACTTGACCATCAGCACCCACTGATTCTAGCACTGCTCTTGCGTGGACAAAAATCCCCATCCAGGCTGCCTTTCCCAAACCATCCTGAGGATCTTAAGCTGCCTCACTGTTTTCTCCTTCCCAGATACAGCAATTCAGTTTCTTTACTTCCCTGATCTTACCTCATTATTCAGGAAAAAGCAGTGCATTCCATTGAGTCATAACAGGATGTGAATGACTGAGAGCCCAATATATACCTTCCCAGAGGTATTTAGAGTTTGCAAGAATAGCTGGTTAACACTAAGGAATGACTGCCTAATGATGAATTCCCTGTAAGTATTTTTAGTCAGAGGACCTTGGTGGTGTTGCTCACATCACCACTAACTTTACTCTGCTCCTAATACATTTTTGCATTTTTATTTTCCAACTTGGAACTAATATTTAAAGATGAAGTGAGTCAAACTGAGAGGGCGAGCTGGAGTTCCTCAGAGTGGGCCAGCTGCAGCTCCTGATCCCAGAATAAGGGAGTCTATCGACCCAGTCTTTTATGTCACAGATATCTCCTTCAACAAACGTCCCTTCGTTTTAACCAAAGGAGCTGTGGGAGAAACCAAAACAACCACTGATCTGGAAATTTCCAAGTTTCGTGAACTTTCCTTGGGCCACAGCTGGATTTGAACACAGAGTCTGTAGTTCAGACTTAAAATACTCTGCTCTTTCCTTCAACACCATGGACTCAGCAGCACTTACGAACCACTGTGTGAGCACCAGGGGTTGGTGGACAGCAGGACAGCCCCACATACACCATCTAAAAAGCCCATACTCTCCTTGGATGGGGACTGAGATACATGTCGTATGACTTAGTAAGCATATTTTACTTACATCCAGCTTTCATCACTAATGTGTTTGGGGTCTATAGCCTTTCCTTAGCCACCACCAATTCCTGTGTCCATTCAGAGTTTTTTATATGTGAGGTGGACCCTGGAGTGTTCTCTCTATGGAGGGGGGGTGTTAAATAATATACTTTCCTTTCTTTCTGTTCCACCTTTTTATTTCTCCCAGCCAGTGGTGGTTGCTCTGTCTCTGTGGCTTTCCCTAACTAGTCCGTCTCTTTCTGCTGTCTGCCTGGTCACAAAAAGTTCGAAAGAGGATCTCAGTTGCCGAGGGAGTGCGTTTTCACTGTACCTTTCATTGTAAGTGATTTTAATTCATTGTTAGGCCTGCCTGTTTCCATCTCCCACAGAGTTAGTTCCTCGGTGCTTGTTGAGTGGGTATGAGTGCGTGTGAGTGTGTGTGTGCGTGTGTGTGCATGTGTGTGCGTGTGCGTGCGTGTAACTACAAGCCCAGTAGTGAAATGTGAATGAAGTCACTGTTTGGCTAGCATTTCTTTCAACCAGTTGTCTCTTCTATACTTTATGGCCTTTGGTATTTTTCAGAATGAAGTAAGGATCGTGCTGAATGTGGGGAAGTCAAGTCTCTCTTTGTTTCGTGTCATTTTGAGATACGTTAACCCTGGAACTGCAGCGGTAGCTGGCCATGTAACTATTTATCCATCCTGGGCTGAGGCAGGTAGGTGCATTTTCGAGCCTCTTTTTTGATGAAAAAACAATGAACTAGTGAAATGTTTTCCCCAGTTTTCACAAAGTCGCCCCCTTAGAAATCGTTATGCCTGGTGCGTGGTCTGATTAGGACAATGCCCTTGGTACCCTGTCCTGTGCTACCTCTTCCATTTCTAAACATTCTGCTAAATTTAGCTATTAAATTTATCATTAACTGTTCATTTAAAAATCAGGGTAACAACCTGTGTACCTTGGCTGAACTCCAGGGGTTATGAGGTCACCACAGGGTGAAGCTCGTTTATAACTCATTCACTGTAAAGTGGTGTTATTTGAGAGACCTTGGCTTCCTGACTTAAATTCTCCCATTGTTTCAGACAAAGCAAATAGTTCAAGGAGAACTGGGTGAGGATAGGAATTTTAAGATGAGTACTGTAAAGCAGGAAGCCCTCAAGAGCTCCAGAGAGGAGCAGGCCGGCCTCATTCAGGGGGAGGATTCCTGAGGGCTGAGGGGAAGTGCAGTCAGAACGCGGATCTCACTGTGGTCTGGAGCTGAGAGGAGGCCTGGAGTCTGTACTGCAAGCAGTTAGGGCTCCTGCCAGTCCTGGGAACCTAATTCAGACAGAAGTCTAGGTGTCTGTGTATGGCGTCCACAGCAGAGTCGGACCTGGGGGAAGAAATGGTGTTTCCACTTTGCATCAGCCAAGTTCGTGAGGCTGGAGCTTGATGAACTAGTAAGGGATAGGAGGAACTAGCAGGCTCGCATTAACATTTCCAGAGGACTTGGCATCCATTCCCCCACAAGATAAGAACTTGTGGGCTGAGGAGGCTTGAGGAGGAAACAGCGCTGAGAGGTGTGGTAAATTGCCTAAGTACTCGGCCGGCCTTTGTAGACAAGTCTCAGTCTTCAGATCCCAAACTTTTTAATAGGCCCCGGCCCCGCCGCTTCCTACATGACAATCCCACCCAGTAGCGATTTGCCCTCTGTGTACTCGGACAGTTGGAATACATTTTGGTTTGTTTTCTCCTGGGACACCATTCCTAAGCCCCCATATCTGAGTCAGGAGCCCCGGTTGTGTATTCCCGAGGTAACCCACCCTCCTCCCCGACGCCACTGGCCACGCGGAACAGCATGCTCCTGTTCTCTGGCCTGTAACTGCTCCCCTCCCATATGCCCGCTGTGGGGACGCAAAGGCAATGCTGGCCGTGCTCGCTGCCTCATTTCTAGAACCTGGTTCCAGGCTTGCTACATAGTGGCCCATGTTTGTAGAACAGGACTTGGAGTCAACATTTCTTCTGAAGAAAGTGTCTCAATGGGACTCAGATACACAGTTTTGTTTGTTTCTGAACCTTCTACAGAAGGTCCTCTATTTGTTTAAGGCAGAAGAAAACATTTTAGATCTTTAAACAGAAAAAGAAAACTTTTTATTATTTCAAAATGAATGCATGCTCTTCAATAGAAATTAAAAATTTCAAATTACATATAAACAAAAAGGAGAAATAATCTAATATCAAATGTAATATATTGAATACTTAGAGAGTACAGAAGCAAATGAAACCCCCTATCTGTGATATTAGGTACATTTCCTACCAGGTTTTTTCCCCATGCCCGGTTTTTAAACTTAGTTAGAAATCATACTCGACCTCCAGTTTTTTTATCTGGCTTCGTAAACTTCCCCCGTATTATCCCACCAGTTACACCTTAAGTTACTTTCTTTCCTCCACTGTTTGATATTGAGGGTGTTTCCACTCTTGTTTTCTTTTTCTTTTTAATCCTTACCTGAGGATTTGTTTGTTGATTTTAGAGAGAGGAAGGGGGAGGCAGAGAGAGAGAGACAGAGAAAGAGAGAAACATTAACGTGAGAGAGAAACGTTGATCGGTTGCCTCCCATACGCCCAGACTGGAGACTGGGCCTGCCGCCTTTCGGTGTACGGGACGGTGCTCCGACCCACTGAGCCACCCAGCCAGGGCTCCACTTACTGTCATGCAGCAGTGAAAATCTTCACCCATAAATTTCTATCTACATTTTGAAACACTTCCACAGGATAGATTTTAGAAGCAGAATCACTGGGCCGATTGATAAGAAAGTTTTTAAGAACTTTGAAATTGTCAAAATGGTTTCCAGAAAAGTAGCACCAATTCCCCTTCTACCTGAGTGTTACCACATTGCTGGTTTCATGTCCAACACAGCCTATCACCACCAAAGAACTCTGCTGACTTGATGAGTGAAAGTTATATGTTGTCCTTATTTTCATTTTCATTTATTTGAGTGCTTGTGATATTGAGTTTTAGTGTGTTTATCTATTTTCTTTTTCCTTGTGAATTGTAATTACATATTTTTTGACAATTAAAAAATGTGCCAAGAACTTTTCTAAGCAGTTTATCTATATTAGTATACTTAATCTTTAACAAATTAAAAAGTGACTCACAATCCCAGCATAGATAGCCACTGCTAACATCTTACCAAAATCTTTCTAGTCTATTTTATACATATGCATGTGCATTCATACAATTAAAAAAAAATAAGGTCTGTACATATGATCAGTAAACTAGCCTACACTTTTTCAGATGTAAAGGAATATTCAAAACTGATTATCTAAAATCATAACACTGACTGCTAGAAAAACGCCCTAAGCAATTCTTTGTATTTCTGACAGGTGTTGCTCAAAGCAAAGAGATCATCTTTCTGCCAAGCAAGGAGCCAGCCTTTGTCACCATCCCCGGAAATGGTTTGGCAGACCCATTTTCAATTACACCAGGGAAGTGGATTGCTTGTATTAAGGCAGAGGGAGTCCTCCTGGTACGTGGTAGCTCTGAGTGGAGATTCTCTGCCCCCCCCCCCAATGGTCTCATCCACAGTGACCCACAATGACTATAAGATATCAAAATCATAGCTGGTTGCCTTTTAGACACAAATGATGGCAGCTGCCCTCACATGACGTAATGACATAGGAACCAACTTAAAATATCTTCTATAGTCTTCCAGCCAGCTTCTCAAAGACAAAAAAAAAAAAAAAAAAGCATACCAAATTATAACTCATAATGACTTGAAGTTATAAAAATAAACGCTAAACCTTAATGAACATATATGTCCCAGCCTTTCAAAAGTTTCTTTGGGATTTTTCATCATGAATTAGAGGGGAAGGGCATCTAAAAAACTCAGCCTCTCTGGGAATTGTGCAGAACAAATCAAAAGAAACCAGAGGAAGAGAAGATGCTAAAAATCAGTGAAGTTCTTGGTGGTGGAAAGAGAAGAGACTAGAGGAGCCAGTGCTTCTCTGTGATATTCTTCCCAGATTGCTGCAAAGCTGGCAAACCCTCTGCCACTCAGAAGCCGAGAGCTCTGCTCTTTGCTGAAGAGCCGCATAGCTGAATTTACGTTGTGGGCTTCATTTGGCACACTCGGTGGAACATGTTCTTCCTCTCGTATCCTAGGACAGGCAGTAGGCCAGTTCTAATCTCTGATTCACCAGGACCACAAAACACCACTTTTTACACCAAGCCAGTCAAGCACTGCTCTGGTGTGGGAATGAAGAGCCATAATGAGTGAAATGCAACCAGTGTTTTGTAGTGATGAAGGCACCCGTATTTCAAAGGAATGTTTTATCAATTGGCAGTAATTATCTCTGTTTATTTTTTAATTTAAAACAACCCAGAAGAGACAGTAGAATTTCCCCTGAGATTTGAAAATTATCAAGTTCACCCTGCCCGAGGCACTTATCTCCAATGTTTACAGTACCTGCGTGAGTTAAGTTGGGTGTCTGGTGAGTCGGGGGCAGAACAAAGCAGGGGATGTGGAGAGTTTAACTAGTGAGATTCACCTAGTTGTTATTAAATTAACATGTTTGGCTATTTTATTTCTAAAATAGGACCACCGTCAAAGTGAGTCATTGTCCTTTTGGTCTTTATTTCCTAGGACTACCTGGTGCTACTCCCCAGGGACTACTATGAGGCCTCCTCACTGCAGCTGCCTGTCACAGAGCCATGTGCCCCTGGGGGACCTCCCCACGAGAAGTTAGTATGGGCAGGGCTGTATCATGGGGGGCCTCTAATTCGGGAGAGTTTGGTGTAAGGATTTGCAGTAGGCCTCAAGGTCACAACTGCAGTGGGATGCTCTGGGTAATTACTTGACTGATTTTTTTTCTCTGTAGCAGTTGACCATCTTTCACATAAGAATCACAAAGCACTTTGCACACCATAGCTGGCACTTAAGAGTGACTCTCACCCTCTAGCATGTGGAAATGCTGATGCATGCCCAAGTAATACCCTCAAGGTCATGCATCCGGTTAGGGGAGGGGCTTAAAATAGAAAGTGGGTGTGTGGACCTTGGCTTCTTCCATTCCTCATGCTGATGAAAGTTTACTCCTGATTCCTGTAGTAGGCACTCAGTGAGTTTGTTGGAGGAATGATGTATGGATGGAATGGATAAGACTCATTGGGGATGCACTTTGATGCTCTGTGTTTTGTTCTCCGTTGTAACTGTTGTATTTTGTTGTTGTTGAAGTTGCTTGCTTTACCAGCATTTGCCAGTGACCCGATTCCCCTGTACCCTGGCTTGTGAGGCCAGACACTTCCTGCTTGATGGGGAGCCAAGACTCTTGGCAGTGAGGCAGCCCACCCCCGCACACCCAGTCATGGCGGACCTCAGCGGGAGAGAGGTGGGGCAGCCTTTTATTTACTGTCAAAGCTTTTACCTCCCCATCTGTGTCTGCTGAAAACCCTTGGCTTTAGTTGCTTCTCAGATTCAGGGGAACCTGGAAGGATTTCTCAGAGGTATTCATTAAAGGTGTACTGAATTCTCTGATTGGGGTTGGGGCTGGGCAGTGTACCACATCGAGCCATGATAATGTCTTGGAGCACCTTCTAAACATGGCAGGAACATGGGTGACCACAGAATTCTTTCCTTTTGATTCCCTGAACTTTAAGGGGGGCCAGCCTGTTGTGCCCGATTCAGGACAAGACCTCTCTAAAAGGCCTCCAGGAACTACACAGCTTACCCTAAAAGGATACAATGCTCACTGACTGTTCAACCCTTTAGGCTAGGTGATTTGTAAGAGCTGAATTCCTTGAGCTCAAAATCTGGAACTGCTACACCCCAGGGTATCTCCCTCATGGCTTGGAGGACAGGTTACCACAGGTCTTGGCATTACTTTTCTTCCAGGAGTTCTTTGAGCCTCACAACAACTTAAGACTATACTAATTTAAGATTTAAGTTAGAAGATTTGAGTTATCAACAATAACAGTAAGAACACACAATGCAACACCTCAAAATGAAGACCCTGCACAAAATTTCCTCCATTGTATTTTCATTTCTTATTTTCCATAGCATTCTGTTTTGTACCTTTGAGGAAAATGTTCATTTCAGGGATTAAATTTGTGGAATGAAACTATATGTGATATTAATTTTCACTGGACATTTTGATGTGTACCTTTTTAAAAACTACACTCCCAACATTTTATGGTAGCAGTTGTAGGATTTTAAGGATATTCATAAGTTCAGTCCTCATTTTATTTTATTAGAATTTTTATTTCACAGAAGAAGTTAATACTTGTAACAAGTAAAGCAGTGTAGATATGCATAAAGAAAAGTGAAATGATCTTCCACTCCATTCTAATATTAAATTAGCCCACTGTGTCCTTCCCTACCCATGCTGTGTGTGCATGTGAATACACACGAACACACACACAGAAACATGCATTTAAATACATATATATATATATATATATATATATATTTGTATTTTTCCTCTGTATGTGTATGTGTACATATATATATATGTACACACATACATACATACATGTGTGTGTGCTCCCTAGGCAGCAGGAGGTACAGTTGAGAAGGGCTAACCTACAGGAAGGGATGCAGATGATTCATGAGGAGGTGTCCTTGCCTCTCACTTAGCTCAGAGCCTTAGCACTGAGCTATTATATTTGCATGATGCATAAAACTTAGCCCTGGGCTGTCCAGTTTTATTTCACAGTCCATTTTACTGTGTGATCTAAATGCTTACAGACTTGTGCTGTCTAATACAGCAGTCACTAGCCCTGTGTGGCTATATACATTTGAGTTAATTAAATTTAAGTAAAGCTAAAAATTCAGTTCCTCGGTTGCAGTAGTCACATTGCAAGCACTCACTAATCACACGTCTAGTGACCACCCTATTGGACAGCACAGGTTAGAGAAAATTTTTGCCATCACATGCTGTAATAGATCAGTGTGCTAAAATTCAGGGACTAATGGTGTTAGAAGAGGTCTTAGAAATCATTTTATTTCCCTGTTAGTGAAGGAATCCTTTTTACATTTTCCTTGTAAGATATTCATTTAGCCTCTGTTGAATACCTAAATTGATGGAGAACTCACCTCTTTTAGAGGTAGCCTGTTCCATTTCTAAATAAACCTAATTATTAGAAAGTCCTTTTTTTAATATTAAACCAAAATCTGGTTCATTCTAATGTCTAACTTTTGGCCATCATAAGCCACCTGGAGCAATGCAGAGTAACCCTCCCTTCATTCTGGTGGTTGAGTCACCGGTAACTAGCTGTGAAACCTCCCTAGGCCTGAAGTTACTAACATACAAAATGCAGAGAATAGCAGCAGCTGCCTCATGGGTAATATTAGGTAAGATAACCTATGAGGGGCTCTTGTTAGGATGCCTGGCACACAGTTATCACTCATAAACTGTTAGCCATGTTGCTGTTAATGTGCTCTTGTTGGGACTCTGAGCTGAAAGGAAAAGCAACCCACCAAATGTAGCTCATGTGAAGGGGTGTTTTTTGTTTTTCTAAGAGACAGAGAGGACTGGCAGGGCTCCAAGATCAGGAACTGAGTGCATTCAGGTCTCCCAGGAATCTGTGAAGGATAGAACTACCTGGTTCTGGCAGAGGCCTCCCCTTCTCTCCTTGTGTTTGTCTCTCCACCCCACCTCCTACTGAGTGGCCTCCTTTCCCTACTGATAGCTCTTTGTCTCACACACATGCCCCAACCACTGCTCTGGTACCATTTCTTTGTCACCTCCTAGTTCCAGCATTCACTGCCACCTGAGTCTCCCTTCTTTATTTTCTTTGAGAAAGAGAATCTGGGTAGCATCTTTAAATCAGCCCACACCTATCATACACCTCTGTCTCTTGTAAACAAAGACATAGCTAGATTGGGTTTTGTATTTTAATCTGACCATTTCTGTTTTACAATGTGACTTTAATAGATTTATATTTATGGTGGTTGCTGACATATTTGGACTTATTTTTACCATCTTATTTATTTTTTTACTACCTTTTTATTTACCTTTTTTTTAAAAAAAAATCTTTTTCTGATTTCTGTTTGATTGATACAGTTTTCTCCATCTCCTTGATTGTTTGGTAGGTATAGATTGTTTTCTGGTTCTTCAGGGGTTACCCTTAACGTTTGTTCTTAAAGTATAAACTTTCAACAAAGTCTAAAGTTATTTAGTAATTCTGTTCTCTTTTTGTACTTGACACAGACTTTAGAATGCCTATTTACACATTGTAAACCAACGTCCAACTTTCTGTTGTTTTCTAGAAATTGTATTTTTATCTTTTCCCCTCAGACCTTCAGATAGATCATAAATTCCATCTCAATTCAAATACATCACATATCCTTTCTTCCTTTTACTCTCCTCCATTTCTTCTTGGAGACATCTCTCCTGGGGTCTTTCATCTCTCTTCTTTACTCTGGATGAAGTCTCTTGGCCCAAAGAAGGCAGTCATTTCCTGAACATTCTCACTGCCACATCACCATCTTACATACTCTTTTCATCTCCACTGTGTTGGATCCTTTCTTCCTGGCCATTGGAACTTCCTTTTTCTCTTTCTCTTTTTTAAAAAGTTGCTTTCTCATTTTGGTAGATATCCTCCAATAGTTTCCTGAGAAAGTCCACATAGGAGGTACTTTTTTTTTGAGACTTCATGTATCTGAAAATATCTCTTTTCTACTCTCAGTCTTGCTTTTTTTTTTTTGGTTTGGCTTAGAATTCTAGGTTAGAAATCATTTCTCACCAGAATTTGATGACATTTCCCCAGTGACTTCTAGCTTCAAGTGTTGCTGTTGAGATGTTACATTCTGATACCCAGTTCCTTGGATGTCACCTGCCTTTCTTTTTGTAAAGTTTTAGGGTCATCTATTTCTTGTTTTCTGAAGTTTCACAAGGATGTGCCTTGATATAGGTAGTGTTTCAGTCAGGGTGTTGGTCTCTCAGCAGACTCTTTTAGCCTGGAAACTTCTACCCATCTTTCTGGGAAACTTGCTTGAGTTATTTCTTTGATAATTTATTTCTTTATTTTTAACCCACCTTTCCAATCTCTTTATCTTGGGAGATTTCTTCAATCTTTTCTTCCGATCCCCATTCCAACCCTGCATGCCCCCCCACCCCCCCGCTCCCCCGCCCCCCCACTTAGGTTTCAGCTTTATCTGACGCAATTAGTTAACATCCATTTGCTTTCCAGCTTCCAAAATTTTGTTGATTTCTCTGATCTGTTCTTCTCCTCTTTCCTATTCCATTTTTCTTTGTGGGTTTATGATTTTTAAAAATTGACTCTTATTTTTGTGAGAGGGAAGATTAATATGTATTTTAACCCATTATATTTAACTGGAAAGTCCTAGGATGGACTTTTCTTGAATATCTCCACTTGCCTCCACTTGTCTTTCTTATTCAATATGCCATCATTTTTATAAGGATCTCTGCAGTAGCCTCCTAGTTAGCTCACCCACATCAGTTCTTGCCCATCGCATCAACCAATCCATTCTCCATACTATAGGCAACATCCTCATTCTGATAGAAATATCTAATCATCACTCACCCTCTCACCCCACCCTCACACATGCATAATCGGAACATTACAATAACATCTTATTGCTCTTAGGATAAAGACAAAAAATGTCAATGGCCTATAAGGCTGCTGCTCTGACCGCCCAATTTTGTTACACCTCCCCTTGCTTTCTGCTCCCCCCCACTGTGGCCTCCTTCACTCTCCTGGACTCGCACTGTGTGCTGCCTCCAGGATTGTGCGTTACAGGGCAGCCTCCTGCTGCAGGCTGTTCCCTCGGCCTGAATGCTCTTCTCTCCCCTCGTGGCCTGGTTATCTGTTGCTTGTCCTCCCGTGCTCAGCTAAGTTATTGCTTCTTTAGGAAGACTCCCTTCTCTACTCATCTCTCTAACTAGCTCCTGCACCCCTCTCAGCACCTCTTCCAAGCATTTGTCATACCTGTAATTTTGCATTTTACTTATCTAACTATCTAATTATCTGATTAAAGTCTGTCTGAGGGCAGAGAGCAGGTCTGTCTGGTTTCCCGTTGTATACCCACTGCCTTATTGATAGGCTGGCACAAAATAAATGTTTAATAAATGTCTGTCTACCAAATCCTTTTGAATGCTCACCTTGGCATCTGACATGTTAGTCATCTTTGTGGAAGCAGCATGTTTGATACACCACCTCTTATGTCTTTATCCTGAAACACCGGTAGATAGATGAGGGCAGTTGGGTGCCATAAAACTGGAAAGAACCCTCCAGCTTGACACTGGTTTTCTTAAAGTTTCCCTTTTTGAAAAACAAATAACTGATAATAAAAAGCAAACAGTAAAGTTTCTCTTTGCCATCTTTTATGTCTTTTGTCTGACTTTCTCAAAACCCACCTTTGCCATCAAATGTATTCAAAACCCTTCCCACGAGTCTTCTAAAACTCAACCCCTAGAACTCAGAGTGGAAAGAGTAATAGGAATTTATAATAGTTCTGTGACAGAACTGGCAGCCAATAATAACTTCCAGGAGAAAACTCAATGCATCGTTGGCCTGTGTGTGGGGTGAAGACAGACAAGCCCTCATTTGGAGATGCCCAGAGGAGAAATGCTTGTAATAACTTCTCCACATGGGCCAATGGCAGCTTCATATTTCACTCTGTAACATGGAAACGTGGTGTGGATAAGCCACATTTTTTCCCTGAGGGAGGTCTTTCTATTATTTAAGGGATAGAAAAATCACTGTGGAAAACGGCAGTTGTGTGTAGTTCAAAGAGTAAATGTGAATTTCCTGAAGGCAAGGGGCTGGAGGATTTTAATTAGATGTCATAAAGTTTGGCTGGGCCTGAGCTTATAAGCTGCAGTGGGTTAAACTGCTAAAAATGTAGTTCAAATGTTGGCTCAGGCATTAAATATGCACATACGCTTTGACCTAGAAATTCTATTTCTAGGAATCTTAGAGAAATACTAACATAATGAGATAAATATGTATGTATATGTATATATGTGCATGTATATTATATGGGCAATCATGTAACATTATATGTTATAGGGGAAATTAGAGACAACCTAAGTGTCCATAAATAGGGGATTATTAAATAAATTATTTTACATTCATATTACGGAATGATAGGCAGCCATTAGAAAAATGAAGTACATCTGTATGTACTGCTATAGACACATGAAGTACTGTTGAGAAAGAAAGCAAGTCATGGCAAAAAGCAATAATCATAGTTATAATCATTACTGTTTATATAGCACTTACGACATGCCAAGTACAGTTCTAATGGCTTGTCATGTATGAATCCATTTAATCCTCATAATAATTTTAAGAGGTGGGTACAATTGTTACCCTCATTTTTACACAGGAGGACACTGGGGCACACAGCGAGAGGTCACAGCGAGAGGCAGTATGGTTCCAGACTCCAAGTTCTTAATCAATAGGTGGTATCAGGGACAGGCATACTTTTTCTGTAAAGGGCTAGACAGTGAGTACTTTAGGCTTTGTGGGCCATTGTGAATGCATCCAGGATTGCCTATTATGATTACAGTTTTTCTTTTTTATTTAAAGTACATATACATATGCATTTTCAGACATA
Source organism: Miniopterus natalensis (assembly GCF_054644295.1). Classification (NCBI taxonomy): domain Eukaryota; kingdom Metazoa; phylum Chordata; class Mammalia; order Chiroptera; family Miniopteridae; genus Miniopterus; species Miniopterus natalensis. Next base: position 44,732,781 of record NC_142087.1, read on the forward strand.
CAAAGTGGTTTGCGAGTATGAAAACCAAGCTATTATTTATCATTATCCCAGGAGTAGGGTGTATGTATCACTTTACATTATTTGCATCCATATAATTTAAAGTTTCTTTTTAAATTAAAGAACAGTTAAAAAGCCTCAAGGCTTTTTATCTCCCATTCTTCTTATCTTTCATTGGAAATTTCTTTTTACTTCAAAAAGGAATGGAGTGTGGAGTGTGTTTTACCTTGAGAAAAAAGGCAAATATATGAGTAGAAAAAGTAGAAGTTCCTAAATGTAGGGTTGCCAGATTTAGAAGATAAAAATACTGGATGGCCCATTAAATTTAAATTAAAAATATTCAATAATTATGTGTTGTTTATCTGAATTTCATATTTAACAGAGCATCCTGTGTTTTATCTGGCATCGTGCCTATAGATGATGACATAGAAAACTGTTTCCAGGTGTCTAGTAAGCCCTGTTTTCACCATTGCCTGTGTAAACTCACCCAGTACATCCCACGTCTGTCTGCTCGGGCTCTCTGACAGGTGGAACTGCACCTGCAGCTGCGGGTCCCGCAGGTTGGCCACTACGTGGTCATGGTGGAGTATTCCACGGAAGCAGAGCAGCTGTCTGTGGTGGACGTGCACGTGGAGGGCCCCGGGTCTGTCCTGGCCGGCCAGGTGAACATCTATAGCTGCAAGTACAGGTAATCAGTGCTGCCCTGGGGGTGCCCTGTAACTGAACAGTCAGGAGGTCAGCTTTGGGAACTTTGGTTTTTATCTGGATTTGGAAAGCTGTTTCCGTTTTTAGGCTGATTTTGAAAAGAAGCAAGTGCCTAGTCGAGTGATCCAACATCACCATACAGTATGGGTGTGGGGAGGTTTCTCTGTTGGCAGGGTCTGGAAAATGTTGCATTTTCTCTAAAAGCTGTATGTTCTACTTACCATTTGGGCTCAGATTGGCATGAAGCAGCGCAACCTTTATATTTTATTCTCTGCCACCCCCTGCATGGCGCAGTGAAGTCAGTGCCCTCACATCAAATGCTGTGCAAAGTGCATAGGTGTGTAGCATAGGGAAAAAGTCTCGTTCTCTGTCGCGCCTGCCATCCCAACACACCCTTCAGAACTGGAGATCGTGAATGTTCAATTTTCATCAGGTGAAAATAATGGGACAAAGGATTTTAACATTTCACCCTGATGTTCCCCTCTTCCAAGAGCTCTGATAGGGATTTATTAAAAGTTGTTTCCTTGGCATAATATTTCAAAATATAGGCAAATATTCAGAGCACGCTTTAATTACAAAGTCAGTGCAAAGGGTGTTTCCACATGAAGTTAATTGTTCTACTTACCATTTAGGAACTGGAAGTCAGAGGCAGCAGGTGGAGAATGGCAATGCGCCCACCCAGGTCATGGCTAAGGCCTTAAACACTTTGCCGCTTCTACTTTCATGTTGCTTTTTGTCACACCCAAGATGACCTGAAGTAGTTGGACATTTTCCCTGTTTTGCAAATAAAAGAACTTATGAAAAGAGTTACTTTTAGTAGCTTAGAATGGAAAGTACCTTATGAGACTTGATGAAATGGTTATTGAATTAACATCACACTCTCAGCAACCCTAAAAAACAAACTATGAAGGCTTCCTTCTTTTAAAAATATTTTTGAAAAAGTCTAATCCACCTCTTTCTCTGGGAGGATGATTTAAAAAATAAGGAATATAATCATATTTGGATTTTTTAATAGGAGCGCCAGATGGGCCAAAAGTTCCCCAGAATGTTCTTTCGTTATCTGAAAATGTTAGTTTCACCTATAGGTGACATCAGCAACCACTGGAATGTACACTCCCAGATGGGTGGGTCACCCCTCCACATGAATCCTGATGACTGTTGGCCACAGGGCCTGGGGCAAGGCTTCTTCACACCCTGTCTGTCCAAGTCCACCCTCTAGATCAGCTCTCCTTCCAGGTCACATGGCCTGATCCCTACTCCACGGGATACAATGTAGAGATGGCTAAGAGGACACCAGGAAGCATTCCAAAGGACCCTGGTAGCTCTCTGAATTATTTCGGAAGAGACTGAGAATATCTATGCCAAGCAGAGGAGTGATTTCAAAACCAAAGGAAGAAAGGACAGCCTCCCAGGATTCCATAAGCATTGTGGCCTTTGAACGACACATTAGGGGAAGAACTACAAGATATTCTGCAGATCATTTTGGCTGTGGACATGACAGCACCAACGTTCTCCACCATCAGCCTCCATGACTAGAGTTCCAACACAGCATTGCTTTAGACCAGGAATCACTTTTATTGTACTTAACCACTCCCAGGAAGGTCCCGTGGTATTTATTCACTTGCCTAAAACATTTCCCTTTCTCTACTTTGCCTGTTATGTGGAAAAATGAAAATGAACAGGTTACATATACCAGAGTCCAACAATGTGCAATTGGAAAATATTTGACCCATAAAAACCTATTTCAAATGGCAGGCCCTTTCAGCATTGCAACATATCCTGCTGAGATTTGAAACTTTACCAGCATTTCTCAAGTGAGTTCTATGTTGTTAAAAACAATATCCCAGCAGAAAGGTAGTGGTTCTAGTGGGAATATCATTTTTCAAAATAGTGCTGTGATAAATCCAACCTGCCCTCCATAAGAGGGGTGATCATTAATGATTAAATCAATCCAGTTATTACTGTTAGTCTAGTCTTGGAAGGAATTTAATAGAAGGTCAGGATAAATCTAAACCTAATTGAATTACTTAATATATTTAACTTTCAGGATCATGCTTGAATCCAAAAGGAATGCACTTTAGTTGACACACACTCATACCTCCATACACATGTACAAAAAGGAAAAGGAAATGACTGTTTATTGAGTTTCTAATATATGCCATGAACTGTATTTAGCTCCTTATACACTGTCCCATTTTAATTCTCACCCCAAAAGTCATTGCATAAATTATTTCAAATACAGGGTGGGGCAAAAGTAGGTTTACAGTTGTGAGTACACAGAGTTTATTCTTTTATTATTTATTAATTATTTTATTATTTTCCATACAAACAACTGTAAACTTATGTTTGCCCCACCCTGTGTTTCCTAGAGATGGTCATTTTGTTTTAGAGTATCACTTGTTCCAAATTATATTTACAGACAGAAAAGTTGCTACAGAGGTATGGAGTCAGAGCATTCCTCAAAAAAAACTTCCTTTATGGGTTTTACCATTACGGTGTATTCTTGGTTCAAAACTGTGACCTTTTAAATGTTCCTGATGGGACTGAGGGAAGGGGGACCCCTGGTAGAAATGAAGAAGGAAGTATGAGAAGGAGCAGACTGGACTTCTAAAGGCAAAATGGGTAGCCCACGACGTTGTGTGAGGCCAGCCACGCTCGCTGATGTCCCGTGGGACGGTGGTTGTGAGGCCCATGGACAACTTTAATTGCCAACAGTACCCAGGATGTTGGTAAATTTCCAAGAAGCTGTCTTTAAAGATCAGACACTATTGACCCTGGGACTCGTTCTCCCGCTGACTGAACCAAGTGCATATCCCATAAAGCCAGTGGGAAAGGTAAGCAAGGCGTTGAGCCCCTCGAGGTGCAGCTCGGACCGTGTGGGGAGGCTCTTTCCCCGTGCATCCCTCTCAAGCTCACCGTGCAGGAAAATTCAGCGTTGGCCACCGGGTCATAAACGGGAAGCTGAAGAGCAATCAGCCACCCCGCAGGAAGGCACAAAGTGAGGGAGACCAGGGGGGTCAGACTAAGAAAACTGTTTCCTCTTGCAGTGTCCTCTGCCGGAGCGCTGTGACCGATGGCAGGAGCCGCCTGGCCACTTACGAGCTGTTAGCAGATGCAGGCATTCGGCTCAAAGCACGTACGGCCCGATTCCTTCTGGTAGGCCCATTGGGTTCTAGAAGCATTTGGTTGATATCTATGTTTTCAAAAAAGCTTATTAAAATTTTGGCTGGGTTTTTATTACATCTATAAAAGTAACCCTGTGAAGAATTGCCAGCTTTATGATGTTCATTCCCCCCATCTAGAAATCTATCTTGCCTGGTCTTTGTTTGAGCCATTTTTATAACACTCAATAAAATTTAATCATCAAACTTGAGCACATCTCACAAACCCTGTTTCATTAATTTTTATTCATTGTTACTATTATGAATGAAATAACTTTTATCATTAATTTCCTAGCTTATTATTATTGCTGGTGTAGAAAAGTGCATTAGTTACTGTTTATATTCTTTCTTATTTTACTATTTTATTATATATATTAGCTTCTTGGCTGATTCTTTCAGACTTTTAAGGGTTATAATCCTCTGGTATTTTTTTCCAGACTACTGTTCATCTATTTCAAAAGAACATTACTCAGTTAATTTGATATATAATATTAAGACTTAAAATGACAAGTTTGACAGATTAAATATGCTTCAAGTCCACCCTTTTTAATAGCACAACTTAAATGTTGAGAATTATGATAAACAGAGACAGTGAGATCTGGGCTAGGAGGGAGTGGCCAGATTCACAATAAATATCTCAGGGACATAAAAATATCTAAGTATGAAGCAACTTCCTGTTACTGCTAATATTAAGCATACATCACAACCTGGGGAATGCCCAGCAGCCTGTTCTAATGTGTTTTAAATATTTGTGCTTGACAGTAGTAAAACCTTTGAGCTTTTGCTAAAGCAGTACCTAGAATTCAATTTAAAAAATTACTCTATGAAGTATATAATAATTTAAGACTTTCTTTTTAAAATTATAAATCTCTTTTTAAACATAACAATCCAATTGACTCAATCTTTTCATCTTTAGAAGTTATAATGGGCTGAAACTTAATCTTTTTTTTTTAATACTCACCCAAGGATATGTTCATTGATTTTATTTTTTTAGAGAGGAGGAACAAGGGAGGGAAAGAGAGAGAGAAAGAGAGAGAGAGAAACACCACTGTGAGAGAGAAATACTGATCTGTTGCCTCCCGTACAGGGATTGAACCTGCAATCTAGGTATGTGCCTTGACCAAGAATCAAACCTGCAGCCTCTTTGGTGTATAGGACAAAGCTCCAGCCAACTGAATTACCCGGCAGGGGCTGAATCTTCACCTTTGAAGCATAAGTTTGCGCTTTTTGAAAATAGTCAAATATCATTCAGAGTCAAGGCTGATAGAATATAAGCTCCATAAGGGCAGGGATGTTATCTATCTTGGTCTTGCAGGATTCCCCAGTCTCAGTGCCTGGCATATAGTAGATGTTCAATAAAAAATTTTGTTGTTGATACTGAATAGCTCTATGATCAAACTGGTAATACAGTTTTGATTTTAAATGAAATATGTTGGTAAGTTAATAACTGAGTTTCTTGTATGACTCAAAAACTAGCTCTGGAGGCAGTTCTTCAATGAAATCCAAATATGCCTGAGAAATGAGTCATCCTCTATTAAGAATTAAGAAGGATTGTTTGTCGAGGGAGCAGCTGTCTGAATAGCAGGCTCCCTGGCTGCCCACTACACCTCCCCCTTTCTCTGCTAAGGGCTCTGAAAAGCCAGCATCTCAGGGCCGGAGAGGGAAAAAAGGCACCAAAAGTCACTGACGAAGAATTGTTTTTGAACTTTCACATGATTTTGTTTATTTATATAATTATTCCAAGAGCATTTCAGCCACTGACCTTTAATAACAGTAAAAAGGATTTGTTGCACAAAATAATACCATAGGGAGTACCATCGTGCAGTTTTTACTACTTTAAAATAACCATTGTAATTTCTCTGGATGAATTCTTTACTTAATAGCTTTTTTAAAAAGTGTGTTTGACCTTATCACCGGTTTTGCTGATAACTGCAATGTATCTTTTTGCATTGTATTTGCTCAACAGCATCAGATTTGTATCATACCCATTGAAGAATTCTCAACTGAATATTTGAAACCTCAAGTAAAATGCATTGCCAGTTATGGGCCATTTGATAATCAAAGGTAATGTGTTCTCTTCCTTTGTCCCTTGTTTATGCTCCTAGTGATACTGTAATGCTTGCAAGGCGCAACTTTATACTTCACTTCAGAAGTGACCATAGGTCAAGGTGCTAAAAGCTGGTGATGAATTTAACAAACAAACAAACAAACAAACAAACAGCTAAATCATTTACCCCAGAATTCTCTTCAGAATTCTGTAAGATCAGGAAGCTGACACAGTAACAACTGGGGGAAATGGTTAAGCCCAGTTCTCGTGGGCAGTTACTCTGACTTCTATTCTGAGGTCTCGTAGACTCACTTTGTCTAATCCTTTAATCCTTGTGTCTGAGGCTCTTCATTTAAAAAACCATGAATATAATGACCTACTCCACAACCGTGTTATGAGACTTTGCTAACCAATGTTTATTGGGGTTTTGGTAGAGCTGTTTTGATGTAGATTCAAAAATAATTTATAGACACAGTCATAAAATCTGTGCACATGGTTAGGACTATGGAAACTAGCAAGGCAATGAAATCTGGCTGTGCCTAAAGAAATGATGTGTGCTTGCTCCTGTTTTTACACAGTTTTATGTCAACATTTATGTTTAGAGGTGAATAATAATGTTTCGTTGCATTGGTCTCATTTAACAATTTTAGTTATAGAAAAGGAAGTTTCAGAAATTTTATGTGTAGTTTATTTTCCCTCAAAATTAAGGTTTTTCTTTCTATTTTAGCTCATTGTATTGAGAAGGTGGCTGGAATACACTGGCCAGTATAAAGATCGCCACAGTCCTATGGTTCCCCCAAGACTGGAACCTCACACAGTCTTATGTTCAGAATCTGTATCTTCACCAATGGGCAGTTCTCCCTTTTTCTGGTTATTTTTAAAATAAAATTTTAAAATATTCTATTTTTCAGAGCCACTTGTGTCTCCCTGTCCCCTGAAACTCCTCCAGCAGCATTAATTTTAGATGTCCCACATGGTGGTTCTCCCCCTCTCCTGCACCAGGATCCTTCACCTTCTGCTGATGTTGTTACTGGCGTCACCTTGATGGCACCACAGGTAGGAATCCCCGAGTGTGTTGTTTCTAAGGCAGTGGTTCTCAGTGTTGCCCTGAACCGGCAGCATCTGCATCACCTGAAACTTGTTAGAAATGCAGATTCGCAAGCCCCACCTCAGTACTACTGAACCAACAATCTGTGTTTCAACAACCTTCCCAGTGAATTCAGATGCCCCTAAAGTTTGAGAGCCTCTACTCTCAACTGTGGAGGATCCAGACCTGCAGGCATCTGGTTAATCTTATTTATGACCACCCCTTCCTGCTGCTCTCTTTCCCTCCTGCATCTCTGTCTAAAGCATTTGGCCAGTTCTCATGGCCCATCTTGTGACACCTCATATTTTCACGGGCCATTGCTCTTTAACACTATTGAGTTTATTATCTTCCCAAGTTGGAATGTAAGCACTTTTAGAATAACTGCTGTGTCTAACAATTTTTTTTTGGTATCACCAACTGCACAAGCACAATTCCTTGCAAGAAAGAAATTCTCAATAAACATTTAGTGATTGATTAGTTTTCTAGAGCAGTGATTTTCAACCTTATTCATTTCATGACACACATAAACTAATTACTAAAATTCTGCAGCACACCAAAAAATATATTTTTTGCCCATCTGACAAAAAATAGGTATAGTTTTGACCTATTTAAAAAATAATAGTAATAATAATAGTAATTATCTATCCTTTTTGCTCCAAAGTGACTTTTTAAAAAAGTAGGTGCTTATACTTATATATAAAGATTTCTGGTGCCAAGAATTAACCAAGCAGATGCAACCTTATTATTCAATGTGACCAATAAGATGCAACTCTATTATATGACCTATACTATGTTTATGGTTCAGGACAGGGCATTCACACTAACCAGCTATTATTGAGTTGACTGTTATCATTTTTTTTATTTGACAGTCTAAGGGAAAAGAGGTCAGTGGCCCTGACTAAATAGTCAGGTATTGCATGTTTTAAAAATTCTTGTGGCACACCAGTTGAAAATTGCTGATCTAGAGCATGAAGATGAAGTAGTAGGAGAAATACAATTTTTTTCACTGTAAACTACAAAATCACAAGACTTCACATTTGTTCTGATGATATTATGTCCCTATAATACTAGAGATGGGCTGTGTCCATTCCCATTGAGTTGAGTTAGGAAATTAACAGACCTGAGAGAGAAAATGTAGTAAGATCTCATATGGGAAGGGAAGCCGAAAATAGTAGAAGGAAATGAATTGAAATCAAGACAATAGAGTTCTAGTCCCGGTTTGTGACCAAGTTAGTGTATAACCGTCAGCAAGTTACTTACCCTCCCTGAGTCACGGTGCTCATCTGACAGGTGAGGATAAGCCTTAGTTGTTATCCTTGTGGGGTGTTTTTGAGGGTTTGAAAAGGCTTCTTACATAGTGAGGCTTTCTGGGGAGAAGGGGGCGCACACCCAAGCTTTTACGAAGGAACGGAGGGGTGTGCCTGGTTTGCAGAGTGATTGGATGGGCGTGGGGCTGGGGAGGGGTCTCGGGGGAGGATCCCTCTCCAAGGGCTAGAATTGGTGTGGTTTGAACTTCCCGCTGTGCCAAGGGATGCGCACCTGGGCTTCCTTACTGTCTAATCCAGGCGTGGGGCCCAAGACAGAAGGGTGGTGATGATCTTGGAAACCGTCAGTGGTCAGACATGCAAAATGGAGTCTGACTTTTATTACACAGTTGTTACAAGTAGTAGTTGGACACTGAGAGCATACTCCTACGGCCTTTTGACAAACATATTATGCATTTCTGATGGGTAGGTATTGAGACCTGCAAGTGCTCAGTTATATGTTCAACTTTGGCAAAACACTCAAGACAGTTTCCCAAAGTGATTGTACCAGATTACCCCCTCTCCACATCGTCATGGTTGTACCACAGTGGGTTTACTTGTTTTGCAACTGAGGAACATTTGGGTTGTTCCCAGTGTTTGTGATTATAGATAAAGCGGCTATAAACATTCCGGTGAAGGTTTTTACTTAGCTTGGGTAAATACCTTGGTTGTTTTGGTTTTTAACCTCAGAATATCCTGTGATTCTAATTAGTCGTAGCTCTGCAGCTTGAGGAGTTTTTCCCCTCTCCTTTTTCCTTCTAGAACCAAGTGACCCTGAGAGGACGCGTGCCACGCGTGGGCCGGTATGTTATTGTCATCCATTTTCATCAACCGGTGCACCCCACGTTTCCCGCACAGGTGTCTGTGGATGGCAGGCAGCTGTCGCCAGGTGAGCTGCAGGGACAGGCTCGTGGTTGCCTGCCTCACTAGGCCTTGTGGTGGTGTGACAGGACCTCCTCTTTCTGCCCAGGTGTCTTCCGTGCCTCTTTTTGCCCCCATGTGCTTGGCTGCCAGGACCAAGTGATGGCTGAAGACCAAGTGGAGTTTGACCTCACAGAGCCTGAGGTGGTTGTGACTGTGAAGGTTCCAGAAGGAAAGTCCTTAGTATTGGTGCGTTCTGCTTGCCCCTCTGCTCACTCTTCACATGATTGCCTTGGTCAGCCACTCTGTGGGTCCGTTTGGCTCATGACAATAATTCCTCCAAGGAAATGAAGTTATATTTATAGAAAAATGTTTAAATTTTGCAGCTGTCTATTACAAAAAAGAAAGCATGTGACAATTAAAATCAAACAAAATAATAGAGAGTAAATAGGAAGAAAATACTCCCGTGCAAGCTGTGGTGAGCGAGTGCCTCACGCTCTACCAGCCCTTCCTCTCCTGACCCCTCCTCTGACTGGTCTCTCTCTGAAGAATTTAAGACCCCTTTGCTCTTAAAAACTTTCTTTTTGTGGCTTCCATGGCTGTGTTCTCTTGTTTTTCCTCACTTTCTCTAGTGCTTTTTCTGTGGTTTCTCCTTCCATTAGTCCCCATATGTTGGCATTCCCTCAGGTGGGACCCTGGGCCCTTGTTTTATCATTTCTCTCCGGGTAACATTATCTGTGCCTGTTGATTCTATTCTGTCCTTGGTGAGAGTGTCACCCACATCTGTGCATTCATCTCTGATTTTTCCTGACCTCCAGACCCAGTATGGGACCATCTGCTGCATGTCTCTATCGCCAGAGATCTCATAAGCCCCTCAAACTTGTCCTGTTACCTGCACAGGCCCATGTGCCCCCTCCCCTGTTCATCACTTTGGTTGATGGAATCACAGTCACCCAATGCTGGTAAAGCCTTCCACAAAGCCAGGCAGCATTGCCAGGCCCTGCTCCGGGGCCCTCTAGTCCTTGCTCGCGCTCCTTCTTTCCGAGAATATCATCTTGCTAAGGACAGGGACCTGACTTTATTTATTTGGTCTCCCCTGTGCCTAGAACACCACCTGGCACATGGTGCTTGGCAAATGTTTATTGAATTGAGTAATATGAGATCAGTAGTCTCTCTATAAACTGTATGCTGGTGAGTAGTTGACAAAGATATTTGAAATTTCCTACAGCATTTGTTACTAGCTTAGTCTCATTTGTACAGGTTCAGAGAACCAAGCAGGACTTTTAAAAACTGGGGCTATAATTATTCACAATAGACTATCTGATATGATTGAAACTTCAGGGGCAGGCCATGGTATGAGTTTCCCCATTGGTCCTGCCATTTCAGTCTGCTCACCTTTAAAATACAAAACAGCAACCTCTGTGGTTCCAGAGGCATCCCAGGCATGAATCCCATGGGGCCCTGGGAGTCCTGACAGGACCCTGCATACCCCCCAGATCTCCTGTCCCCACCCAGCATTCCAGGCCGCTGCTTCTCTAAGCTGCTGCTCCAAGGGGTCTGCCCAGCCCTCATCATTTCCTACATAGGATCATAGACTGAGCCTTTAATACTGGCTTAGGGGTGTTCTTGTGATTCTTCTTTTCATAAATCCTATTACATTTGGTCTCAGGCTTAACGACAGAGAACATTGATCTTGGTACAGAGAGTATAATGCATAGCAGTGGCTGTGCCCTGTTGTTGGAAATCCAAAGACATGTATGTTCACTGTTTCCATTAGGTCCGTGTTCTACTGGTGCCTGCAGAGAATTACGACTACCAAATACTTCACAAAAAATCAGTGGACAAGTCATTCGAGTTTATCACCAATTGCGGAGGAAATAGTTTTTATATTGAGTAAGTATTACTTTGTGAAATGCATGAGGTTCTCCCACATTCCCGCCCAGGGCAAGGCAAGGGAGCTGCTGGCCCTTGAGTCTGCTTTCTCTCTGCACCCAAGGGAGTGGCAGTGAGTCCCATGTCCAGGGAAGGAGGTGCTCTTCTCTGCACACTTTATATATATATAAACAGGTCTTGTCATGCACATCTGGGCAAGATTCCCACCCTCAACTGGGATCTCAACAGAGATTCACCCTCCAAACTGGGTTTCACGGGCTGCTCAGGAGTTTCTCTTCCTCTTTGCTGCTACCTATTGTCCAATTCAGTTTCCTAAAAGATACCACACAGGATACTCTCCACTGGGAGGCATGTCAGGCCTGATTCCCACCCTCTTTTGCCATCTGACTGAGTGGGGAGCATCAGAGCAAGATAGGCCTCCCATCCTCCCTCCTGCTCCTTGAATGCCAAGAGCTGAATGGGGCCATGAGAATCTGCTCCTGTTCTCTTCTTCAGACCCACCTGGCCCCTGTAGGTTTCCTGTGGAACCCAGGTGCTCCAGGTGGCCTCGTAGGCAGAAGCTCCCTGTAGAGAAAATATTAAGAACAAAGGCTCTGAAGTCAAACAACTATGATATGAATGCCTGCTCAGCCGCTTTATAGCTCTGTGACCTTGGGAATGTTGTTTAACCTCTAGGAGCTTCAGTTGCCTTATCTGTGAAATGAGGTTGTGAGGTTAAGTGAGATGTAAGAAAAGCTTCTAGCATGCACCATTGAATAATTGTTGACAATTCACCTCCTCCTCATTATTGTTATTGGCATATCATTACACATTTAGGTGTAATTTTTTGGTAAGTTCTTTATTGAGATATAATCCACAAATCATACAATTCATTCCATACGTAAATTCTTTCCTTTTTATTCCAGCCCCCAAAAGTTCCCACCACCAGTCTTGTGTGGTGTTCAGGAGTGGATGGCTGGGGGGAAGGGTGGTTGTCACTGGCTATGAGTCCAGGGATGGGATGTTCTCCCGTTTTCTCCAAGACTCCAGAATCAGAGCCCCTCCCCAAAGACCCTGCTTGGTGGGTAAGTGGGAAGGGGATGGTAGGACCGTTTCTGGGCACACCTCCTGGAATAGAACCATGAGTTGTTTTTGTCTCCACAGCCCCCAGACAGCCTCTGGATTCTGTAAGAACTCTGCCAGGTCTCTGGTAGCTCTCTACCACAAGGGTGCAGTGCCCTGTGAGTGCCACCCTGCCGGGGCTGTTGGTCATCACTGCAGCCAAGAGGGTGGGCAGTGCCTGTGTCGGCCTGGTGTCATTGGTCGACAATGTACCCGCTGTCAAACGGGCTACTACGGATTCCCACACTGCAAGCGTAAGTGCACGTTCAGGTCATTTGGGATAGTCTCTGGTTCCAGGTGGATGGTGCTCATCTAGGGCAGGACTTTCTCGGAGTTCTCTGTGCTAGAGACTCATGGGGAAGGGGGGAGGGGGCCTTAAGGAAATGCAAATTCTGATACAGGAGGCCTGGGCTGCGGCCTGAGGTTCTGCATGTCTAATAACTACTCATTATGTCCTTGCCATGTAAATAGTATTAAGTATTAAAATATTGGATGGCTCAATTTCATTCCTAGTGGCAGCCTTCTCAGCTTTTGCAACACAACCAAAGTAAGGATGGGAGGAGAAGTAGGGTCAGAGAGCATACTACTCACTGAACAAGAAGCCTGCAGACCATTATCTAAGAACCGTCCTGCTGCCTAAGACGCAGGGTCAGCTCAGGCCATGTCATCAGTGAGGGGTGCAGGTGTGGTGCATACAGAGTCCCCACATGGAGACCAGCCTTTGCGTAATGGGGTCCTGCTCCTGAGTCCTGCCCTGACCCTGGACTCAATGCACTGGGGTGATGTGGAGCCACTTCAGTAGCCCAAGAGGAGCAGAACCCTCTGATGAGTGAGAGGCCTCACACTAGAAAGGCACAGATAGGCAGCTTGGTGGGTTCCTCTAAGTGGCTATCTTGGAGCCAATACAGCAATCACACACTGTATGATATCCACTGTGAGCATTTAATATGGTTGATCTTGGCCCTGAGAAAGGGCCTTTAATATCAACTATGATCAATAATGCCATAATGAAGGAAAAGCAAGACATTTCTCCTAGACCCCTTGGAAGCTTCTGGAAATCCTGGCAGTTGGTACCGTCCTGCTGGAGGCTGGGAAGCATCTAACTTTCACTATCTCTCTTTATCCCCTGGCCAGCATGCAGCTGTGGCCGGCGCCTTTGTGAGGAGATGACGGGGAAGTGCCTCTGCCCTCCCCGCACGGTCAGGCCCCAGTGTGAGGTGTGTGAGACACACTCCTTCAGCTTCCACCCCTTGGCTGGCTGCGAGGGCTGCAACTGCTCCAGGAGGGGCACTGTTGCTGGGGCTGCCACCCTGGAGTGCGACAGGGACCACGGGCAGTGCAGGTGAGCTCAGGTGCATTGACCTACTAGGTCCTGTTATGGGAAGGAATGGCACCATCTGCCCACTCACCAGTCATTACTTCCCATTTCTCACGGGTTCAAGGATGGCACCATGTCCACCTCAGGGTGCAGTTCCCACTCCGAATGGCTTCCTGTGTGGAATAATTTATCCCCTCAGGTAACCCAGCAGAGCCTGGGTGGGCAGATGGCCACTGGCCCGAGGCCACAAGCTGCCTTGCCTATTCACTCCAGCATTGTTCTTAGTGTGCATAAAGTTATTTACATGCATAAAGTTATCAGTTTCTTCCACTGGGTCACCTTGTGGTGGACACCTATACATTTGTATTTAGGGCTGGGCTCCAAACCTTCAATCTGGGATTAGCTGGAGGTTTGCTTAAGGACAGTGCATGCCGAAGTCTGAAATCCTCAGCCTGCCTCCCTCACTCAGGCCAGCTGGAAGGGGTGATAGACTGTGTACTTTCTCCTGCCTGCTGCCTGTCTGAGCCAATGTGGGGGTTCATTGGGGGTTGTTTGGGAGTGGGGAGGGAAACAGGGCAGGCAGGTACCTGCTGGAGAGCCTGCCTGTGAGTGGGGCTGCCCCCAGGAACAGCAATAGGTCCAATGTATAATCGCTAAGAGGCAAATGGCAAGCATTGGCTCAAACAGGTGCAGGCCAGGCTCTGCATTAAAAACTAGAAGCTGATGCCACATGATTGCAAGTGATCAGCCTATCTCAGCAGGACTGGGGAGCAGTGACAGGTGATGGAGAACGGGAGCCAGCCTCCTAGAAGAGAGGCTAGAAGAATTAAATAGTGGGCTGTGTAGCAGGGAAACTGAGCCAGAGCTTTTGAAGGCCAGGCTGGCATGGCAGTAGGCAGGAGAAAGTATGTGGTTCACCACCCACCCTATACTCGCCTCCCCCCACCACACGCCCAGGCACATGGCTGTTTCAGAGTCTGTGTTCCTGTAACTCAGGTGTGAGCCAGGAGGGGCTTCTGCTGGTACTGGAGGGCAGCTGTATTCATTTTCTGTGGCTACTATAAAAAATTACCACAAACTGGGTGACTTAAAACAACAGAAATTTATTCTCACACAGTTCTAAATGCTAGAAGTCCAAAATCTTAACTATGTCATGCTTCTTCTAAAGGCTCTAGGAGAGATTCTGTTCCATGCCTTTCTCTTACCTTCAGGTGTTGCCAGTATTCCTTGGATTTCCTTGGCCTGTAGATGCATCACTCCAGTCTCTGCCTCTGTCTTCACATGGCATTCTCCTTTCTGTGTGTCTGTCTTTTCTTTTCTTATAAGGCCACCAATCATTTTGGAGTGGTACCCACCTTATTCCAGTATGACCTCATTTTAACCTGATTATACCTGAAAAGACCCCATTTCCAATTCCAGTAAAGCCACATTCTCAGGTAGTAGGGGTTGGAACTTGAACATATATTTTTAGGGACAAAACTCTACTCTCTATAGCAGTGATGTTCACTTTTCCTAAGGAAGGGCCCTTAACCACACCTTAATTGTTGCCCAGTGCCTAGCAACTCCTTTGTACTACTGGGAAGGAAGCTGAGTGAAAACCTGAATCATGAAACATTCCAAATCTTTAACTTCACAGGTCTGAGTCCTTCCTGAGTCAACTCAGTTGTTTATCTTTCTCAAACTATGAGTGTAAACTGGATGTGATTTGCACAAAGAATTTTGAGGCGATATCCAGAGTTTTCATCACAATTGATTAACACATATCAGGTTCCGTTCCCTCCGGTGTTTAGGCTGTTCTCTGGAAGGAAGCCCGGCCCTTAGTTCACTACCGAAGGCTCTGCCTTGTGTACCCGAGGGCACCCATGGGCCTGTGAAAGTGTCTGATTTATTTCCAGTCGGTTACTGATGTATGAGGAGGATGACACTTGGTGTGGAAGCACAGGCTCCCGGGAGCCAGTGGGAATGCTGCAGAGCGGAAAGATGCGCTGAGCCCAGGCGTTGCTTACAGCCACGTTCCTGGAGAAGATGTCTAAGTGGGAGGCTGCAGAGGAGCAAGGTGTGCCAACCATGACCCCATCAACTTTATAGACAGCAGAGAGGAAGAGGAGTTACGTGTCATCTTGTGACTTCATTATTGATCTAGATGCGCTTCTCCAGGAAAAAATTGCTTCCATCCATCTGTTTCAACCCTTGGTCCAAAAAGGAGCTGGGAAAGTGGCAGAACCTTGTAGATTTGGTCCACTAGGTGGGATGCGGCCTAATTTCAGCTGGGCTATTTGGCATTGCTCCCAGCATCTCCTCTACTCTCATCTTCCTGTCATATAGCTGCCTTTGCTCCCATTACCTCTCTTTATCTTCTATTCTTTCACTGATGGCTGTCACTTTTTCTCTCCCAGCTAACACCCCCATGATGATTTTTGTCTTTTCTACATCTACAAGGGCCTTCCTCCCTCCAATGGCGATATTCACAATTATTTCCCATCACTCCCTTACCATTGACCTTTCCCTTTTTATGTTCCCATCAGTGCCATCTCCCTTTCTTGAAAAACAAACCCTTTTATTGGCAGGAAAGTGATAGTCATAAACATTTGAGACCAGAGCTCCAGAGTATTTGTAAGCAAAATGTGTGAATCTTGATGGAAATATCCACAAAGATAAGAAGAATTAAGCATTTCTCTCCATGAAGCTAAGAGAGCACCACTGACACCATTTGCCATCTTGGGTTCAAAAAGGTGGTCAAGGGAGAGTTAGACAACTGTCGAAAGATGGTCAACCAAGCCAGTTTTTTCGCAATTGAAATATTTCAATCCTTCTGCAGTTTCTCAGTCCTAAACACACACACACACACACACACACACACACACACACACACCACCCCCCTCAAAGCTCCCCAGGACATCCACCAGATCAGAGGAAACTGTAGAATTAGAACTGACTTCAGAAAAGGAAATCTGGGGTATAATAAAAAGGGAAAAAGATTGACTTAGGAATAATTGTTTTTCTTTTAATATATTTGAAGAGCAAATAAAAGGAAATAGTTCAACATCTTTATGTGAAACAGGTGTGTGCAAATCCTTCGGAAGAAAGAAAAGTCTGACAAATAAGTAGCATAAGCAGGGAGCGAGGTTAAAATCCTTGACTCACTCAAGGGTGTTATAGCAGGAGTCTGGATGTAAGAAAGGCTGCAAGGACAAGATTCCATTTGAACAGCAGAATAAGCAATGCATAACCTTGTGAATACGAAGAAAAAACTAGGCCGAAGAGCAGGAGAGGAAGGTAAACAGGATGCATGCAATAGTTATTAGGAAATAGAAGTCCCTGCAGAGAGGGAGCCCAGGAGTCTGCAGTGGCCTCAGTCACAGCTGCATTAAGATACTTAGAGCCCTAAATACTGAAAACAATATAGTGCCCCCATATATAATTAAGAATAAAAACTTAGTAGGCCTCAAAATAAGTGCAAGGAAGTACAACAAAGTTCTGTTTTTCCTTAATGACTAGTTTGGTTTTTCTTTTGAAAGCAGAACATCCAAGTGAAGAGTTCGGCGCTGAGAATGGAGGTTTGGGAACCAAGGGCATAGATCAGAGTGAATGAGGACCCAGGAGGGGTGCGGACACGCAGGAGGAAAGGCCAGTGGGGGTCCTGGAGGGAGTACTGATGTTTAATCCTAGGAGGCAAAGGAACCAAGGAAATGGAGAAGCAGTTTTTCAGCAGGAAGAGAAGCAATAGAATTCACTGTCTGAGGACTAGCAAGAGAGTTTTAAAAGGGAGTAGTAGCTGGTCAACAGGATACATTGCTGTGAACACAGTTTCTCAGCACTGCAGAGAAAGAAACCAAGAACATATTAAAAGTTGTAAAATCAGTTAAGGCACCTTCTTTGATAGAGAGATTTATCAGAGTATTTTTATTTTACTTAAAATTCTAAGGACTGTTTAACAAAACTTTACAGTGACAACTCATAGTCTGGAAAATTCCTAACTCGGAACTGAGACATGTCCTATAGTTTTGCAGAAACCTGAGGGAGCATCACAGGAATGGAATCTCATTGACCTGTATCACACTTAACCCAAGATGTGATTGTTTACTTGACATTACCACAGAGACTGTAATAACCTCATGGGATGACATATCCATTCATGATCAAAGTGGACTTGTTATGAAAGGGCCTTTGGCAGGTAATGTAAGAAAATCTTTCAGTTTACTACATGGCTATAAATTGCACAAATTGCTCACAGTAACTCCAGAGTTTGTGCTGAAAAAGCTTTTAATTGCCTGAAAGAATTATTTCCTTAGAAAATATTAGAGGGATGAATGCTATTTTTCACCCAGAAAATTTCCTAATGAAAATGAAGAATGTGTCTAGGAGAACCTAAAGTTTATAAAAAGAAATAATCAAAGATACCTGGGTGATGTCACCATACTACTGCTCTCCATGCCTTATTTCTTCATCGGTAGAATAGACATACTGGAGGCACCTCCCTCTTGAAGTTCTTTTGAGGATTAAATATCCTTTGCAAAAACCCTTAGAACAATATCTGAGACACACCAGCACCCAACAAGTATTAGCTGTTATTCTGCCTTCTTCCCTCTGTACTTTGCCCCGTGGACACCCCACCTAGTCCCCTGGCTTCCACCCTCCTCCCCGACTCCTGGGTGGTTCCTACATCCAGAGCTCCAGTCCTGGTCCTTGAGGGCTGTCTTATCCCACCTTCGCTGCAAATCGGTTTGACCTGGGTTCTCTTACTGGCTTTACTTAGGTGATCTTGGACAAGTCCCCTAAGTCTCTGAGCTCCTGTCCCCTCACATGTATAACAAAATATTAGACTAGATGGTCTTTAAGGGCCTTTACAACTTCAAAAATTCTACACCTCTTACCTCATATCCAAAACCTGCACCATTGTTTTGCTTTTCAAGCCATTTCTCTCTTTGGATGTTTAAAAAAATTCTACTTAATGGTAACAGCCTCCTCCCAGTCCTCAAAGTCTGAAACTCCAGTATATCTTAGAACCAGCCTCTTTTTCCTACAGTTGATCAGGTGTCAACTTCTGGCAAGGTAGATATTGCCCCCCTCCCTCCCCATGGTTCCCTGCCAGCTGCTGCACCCAGTTCAGTCCTTCTACCCCTTCCTGTTTGAGTGATATTGATGATCACCTGATTGACCTACCTTTTCCTGGTTTGTAGTTTCTTTTCTTTTTTTCCTTCTCTCTCTCTTTCTCTCTTTCCCCCTTGTTGAAGAGGAATGTGTTAATACAAAATCATACTGGGATTTAAAGATCTATTTTCCGTATAATTTTGTCATGAATACATAGAACTATTAGTCTACAAAACTTGAGACAATGCCGATGAATTCATGCTTATGATTTTATCTTCTTGTATGTGTCTTTTTAAACCATGATGAAACATTCCCCTCAGTTCATTTTTTGCCTTAAATTCTACCTTGTCAGATATAAATATGTTTGATTGCTCAAACTGTATCTGGTACCCACTCCAGTTCAGGTGCTGTGCCTTGTGTAGAAGGCACACATGCTGTCCCAGGTCACAGCTTGATAGGGGAATCTCTACTCACCAACAGTAATCTGCGGTGTGCTGAGTGCCAGCCTGAGTTGTGGGCTGCTGTGGGGACACATGTCTCTGCACAGCACCACTCCCATCCATCACTCTGCACAAAATCCTTTCTCAAATCCCGATTGTCTGACAGGATAAAGACCAGCTTTCCACCGACCCTAATGAAGCCTTCTTTTAGCCTTCTCTGGCTTCGTTTTCTCACTTCCTCTAAACATTGTTTGCACATATTCAGTTCTCCAGCTATGAAGGCCTCCTTCCCCCTCTTCTGTTAGCCCCAAATTGTACTTATCCTCTGAGGATTGTGTATTAAAACTCAGAGAAAGCATGAAGCCTTCTAGAAGTCTGCGGGGACATCCTCATCATCTCATTGCCTAAAGCAAGTTTAATGTTCAGCCTTCCGTCTCTCACAGGATTACCTAGTATTCTGCATCTCTGTGTCCTGTGTCCTCAGTGAAAATGTGCTGAGGTCAAGACCAACCTATTTTACTTTGTCCCTTCCTTCCCAGGTTCCCTACACAGGGATATATATGTCCCCAAAAATGTATACACACACTTTTAATAATTATGAAAGCAGTGTTTATCAAAATACATTTCATTTTCAAAATTAAGCTATCATCTATTAAAGTGTGTAGACATTATTTTTGGGGATACCATATATATATATATATATACCCATATGTATATGGCACTCGATAATTATTGAATGAATGAATGAATGAATAAGGCAGACTTTGGATTCTAGATTAAAGCTAGAGTTTGATGTGAGTGTGGCTTAAGGGACCCACAGTGTTTAATGAGCAAAGGATAGAGTTCAGCCGAACACCTGATTTTCTGATTGTCTGTGAGGCACGGCGAGCACCCACATGCTCGCAGATGTTATTACGTCACGCTTGGCTGGGAGCCCATTGCCGTGGAGATGACTTCACAAGACCTGCATTCTTAGGGCTGCGGGTTCTGAGCCTCCAGCCGGCACCTAGAACCTCTTGCCTTCACCGTGAGGGCCGCTCCTTGGATAGCGGAGTGTCTCTGGAGAAATGTGCCAAGGTCAGGGTGACTTTAGGTAGTTTTAAAAGGTATTCAGCCAGACTTTGCAAAGGAAGTTTACTTCTGATTCTCTGTTGCCATGGTACCACCCCAAACTCCTTTCGTTGCTTTTTTGGCACAGGATTTGTATACTGAGTGCTCTGAGCATTGCATTGCTGAGGAACTGAGACGTCATACTCTCCATGTTTTGGTTAACCCTTGCCTAGCCGTCCTAAGGGTTTCTCAGGGTTCAGCTCCTAGGCCATTGCTATGGCCACTCTTCGCAGCTTTTGCTTTTTCTCCTTCACTCCTGTGTTCAGAGCTTTACCTTATCTTACCGACGTAGCCAAGCTCTCTCAGCCCAGCCCTGCTTACATATGCTCTGAAATAAATAGGCCAACAAGTAATGAAATTGCTTCCAGTTCTAGTCTCAACAAGCAGCTTCCACAGTTGCCTTCATTGCAAAATACTCCTTTTCTTTCTTTTCCAATGAAGTGAAAATATGTAAAATAGGTTCCCATCTGCTTGTCCTCACCTTCAAGGCCCAGGCCCAGGTTGTGTAGGTGCCTTTTATCTGCTTCCTCCATTCTGCCTTTGACTGTCAGCACCCTGTGGGCAGACACCGTGTCTGTTTGACTGGCTTTGTACAGCAACTGGTCTGCTGCAGTGTTAAGTGGATTCTAGAACTGTCTGGAGATGATGAGAGCTTTTGCTTCCTCTGCTTTGGGTGTAGGTGCAAGCCCAGAATCACAGGGCGGCAGTGTGACCGATGTACTTCTGGGTTTTACCGCTTCCCTGAGTGCATTCCCTGCCACTGCAACAGAGAGGGGACGAAGCCAGGAGTCTGTGACCCGGAGACAGGGGCTTGCCTCTGCAAGGTAAGAGCGAACATGCAATGCCAAGGATGTCAGCCACTGATCAGTGTGGGAGGTCTTCATGTCGAGTCAACATATAAGAATACATGGGAAATGGGACTGACCTGCAGTAGATTTCCACCATATGTGTAGCATTTTATAGTCATTCTCATTTGATAGAAATAGAAGGGAAGACCCCTCTTACCCCTCCATCCTTTGGAGAGGCAGCAAACCCTCTTAAGAATCTGATGACAGGTGCACATCCTCTCCAGAAAAATCAACACAAACTTCTATGTACAATTTCAGGAGATTTAAAGGTTCCCTAGAAGCCTATTCCTGGCGCATCTCTGCCACCAGGGCTTCTGCCAGGTGGTAGCAGAGCTCCCAAGTCCTAGCAGATGTTTTGAGGTGGTGGTAAGTGGGATGAATTTATCTCACCATATTGTGAATCCTTCTGGTTCTAATTCCCCTACCTTCCAGATGCCAAGGGGAATCATATAAAATTTAGGAAGTTTTCTATTTGTATGTGGCATAAAAGTTTAAACAGTTAATGCAGTATAAAAGCTTAACAATTATATATCTTAATGTTCTGTTAGCATCCATGTTCTAACAGCTTGTATTGGTATTTCTTTTGTGCAACTAGCTAGCTATCTGCAATCAGGGAACCTTTAGAAGGAATGACCTCTTGTTCCGTGTTTTTTAATAGGAGAATGTGGAAGGTGCAGAATGCAATGTGTGTCGAGAAGGCTCATTCTACTTGGACCCTGCAAACCCCAAGGGTTGTACCAGCTGCTTTTGTTTTGGAATAAGTAATCACTGTCACAGTACACATAAAAGAAGAGCTAAGGTATGCAAGGAGTGAGAGTCTATTTGTTTTTGTTTAGTACTTCCGAATGAGGGAGGAATGAATTGGTATGAAACATGAAGGGTTGTGGAAGTTTTTACGTATTACTTTGTTAAAAAGTTAAGCATGGCTCACCTGTTCCTGAGCCTTCAGTGTTCTTTCCACAGATGTCCTCACTCTCCGTCCCTCAGTTTGCCAGGTGTCTCATGCCCACAGGGGCCACCCTTCACCACTCCCTATGAAATAGCTCCCCCCGGTCACTCTCTGTGTGCTTGCCCTTCTTTGTGTCATGTACTCAAAAGCATTTATCACTCCCTGCCATATTTTACATTTAGTTCTAAAATTTTTTTATTATCTGCCTTCCTCCCCCACTAGCACGTGAGCCCCTGATTTATTCCCAGTGCCTACATCAGCATCTGGAACATAGTAGATGCTCAATAAACACTCGTTAAATAAATGGCCTTTGTTGCTCTTCCCCCTTGTTTGTTCTTATCTGCTAATCTTCTTCCTGTTTTCTTTGCCTTCTCATATATTTCACCACATCTTTTCTTTGGCCACTTTTTAAAATAACTCCTTTAAATGAAGGAAACTTTTGCTGCCTTCACTATTCCTTGAACCAGTAGTATAATGCTTGCTTTCCTTATAGAGTAATGTCTTATGTCCAACAAGTATTCAAAGAAAGATTTTTTACACATTTTACTGCCTGCCTCCTAAAAGGAGTGCAGGCTTGTAATTGGAAAAATAAAAAAATTAATTTGTAAATCCACCCTGAAGTCTCCTCTCTTTACCCCCAGGGGACCCAGGAGCATTATTCCTAATCTATGCCTTGTAAGCTCCTTCTTTCTCTTCCTCTCATAATTTAACTCCTGGCCTCCTTTGTGACCAGGGAAATATTTAATTACAGCGCTCCATTTAGAGCAAAATAATGATAGCAGATTGCTGTCTTCCACATCACATTTTGTATAGAAGAAGCTGCCCATTAAAATGTGCCCACTGTGCTAGTTGTTATTCATATACTTATTTATGTGTTATTTGAACATTTATTGGATACCTATTAAAAGTCAAGAACCAGGATGTGTGCTAGGACACAAAGATAAATCCCTCATTCTGCCTGCCCTCTGAGAATTCCAAGGGCAAGCCGAGGGGAGACACAGAAAGGAAGCCTTCGAAGCAAGGTGGCTGCCCCATGGCTCTTTCTATTCTGCATAATCCTGCGTCACCAAGAAGTCACAGGCACACGTTCCCATTCCTTGCTTTTGTATTCCAGTTTGTGGATATGATGGGCTGGCGCCTGGAGACGGGGGACAGAGCAGAGATCCCCATCTCATTCAACCCTGGCAGCAGCAGCGTGGTTGCTGACCTCCAGGAGCTGCCCTCAACAGTTCACAGTGTGACCTGGGTGGCACCTCCTTCCTACTTGGGGGACAAGGTAATGATATCCTGTTGTTCTTCCAGGCCCTCGCCGGGCCTCCTCCCTCACTGCATGAGCGTTATTTACTGGGTGCCTGGAAGGAAACATCAGGAAGTTCAGGTTACTAAAATGGAAGAAATTAGGTTAACTCCAAATGCAGGAGAGATGCTGCCTCCCTCTGGGAGGGGCTGAGACCATAAGAAACCCATGGACCCCACATGCATTATTAGCTCATTAGCAGAGGAAGTCATGCACCATGTTTTTCTTGATTTTTTTACTTAATGCCAAAGGAAATAACCATTTTCGTAATATCTGTTGCAAATGGGACATGTATGCTTTGTAAATGCCAAGCTGGGAGTTCTTTGTTTTAAAGCAGAAGAAAGGCCCCTTGTCAAAAAAACAAAAGCTGAAAAGTGACTCGGGAGCTCATTTAAAGAAGCCCAGGATTCTGTGGCAGTTCGACTTTCATTAGGAGAATCACGCGCGGTTAGTTAGACACTCCCACGGGAGCTAACGCACTGGTTGCTCTTACTTTGCTGCATAAAATGTTATTCCAGAGCCTGGCCAGCTGCACTAATTCATAAGGACAGAAGTGTGGGCCTCCTGTGGAAACACCATCGGGTGACATGCGCACCTGGTGGCATAGGGTAGAGCAGCTGAGAAGGGGAGGATTTCATAGGGCCAGCTCAGGTAATGCCATATTCTCACCTTCAGAATGACTAAATATTAGGGCTTTGTTGGCCTGAGGTCCCTAACTCTGCCTTCTGGTTGAAGGATTATGGGTTTTGACCTTTGAGTGTGGGGACTGTTGCTTCTCTCATATAACCCTCTTCACCTCCACAGGTGGGCCCATGTACTGTTATCTATTACTGTGTAACAAATTACCCCACAACTTTGAATCTTAAAACAAAATACAGTTATGATCTTGCATAGTTTCTGTGGACCAAGATCCAAGAGCAGATGGCTCAGAGTCTCTCATGAGGATGTGGTCATCTGGGACTAGAGGACCCACACACATGGTTGTCAGCAGGTCTCTGATCCTTGCTGGCTGTAAATTGTAGGCCTCAGTTCTCCATTGCATTAAGCTCTTTCTCCATAGGTTGCCTGAAGGTCCTCATGACCTGCCAGCTGGCTTCCTCTAAAACAACAGATAGAGATGATAGATAAATGATAGATAAATAGATAGATGATAGATAGATAGATAGATGATGATAGATAGATAGATAGATAGATAGATAGATAGATAGATGATAGATAGATAGATAGATAGATAGATAGATAGATAGATAGATAGATGATAGATAGATGATAGATAGATAGATAGATAGATAGATAGATAGATAGATAGATAGATAGATAGATAGATGATAGATAGATAGATAGATGATAGGCTCAAAACAGAAGCCACAATCTTTTTATAACCTAATTTCAGAAATGACATAACGTCACTTTTGCCATATTCTATTCATTAGAAGCCAGTCATTAAGTCCAGCCCACACTCAAGGAGAGGGAATTAAGCTCTACCTCATAAAAAATAGGATATCAAAGAATATGGGACATGTTTTTAAAACTACCTTAGCCATCAAAAAGGCCATTTAGTTGACCCTTGAACAACGTAGATTTGAACTGTGGGGGTTCACTTATATGTGGATTTTTTTCATCTTATAAACAGATGACATAAACTTACATTATCAATAAATATATACTGTACTATAAATGTATTTTCTCTTCCATATGATTATCTTAATATTTTCTTTTCTCCAGCTTACTTTATTGTAAGAGTACAGTATATAATACATATAACATATAACATATGTTATCACTCAAATATTTATATTATCAGTAGGCTATTAGTAGTTAGGGTTTTGGAGAGATAAAAGTTATACACAGGTTTTCAACTGTACAGGAAGGGGTGTCAGCACCCCTAACCCCCACGTTCAAGGGTCAACTGTACTCAATAAGATGATTCAAGATGTTGCCTTAGAATTCTTCCAGACTTTAAGATCATAACTCTGTAAAGCTTTGTCAGATTATAGATTCTAGGGAAAAACTTGAGAGGATTGGGAGCCCAGAAATGCTGCTCCTTCCCTGCTGCAAGTTATTTGCACTCTCCAATAGGGGGATTTTGTCCTGCCTGCTCTGATGTTATATTGCCTCTGATTTTCATCCGTTAGTCACCCCTTCCTTCTTGGTTGGTTTTAGCTTTAAGGGTGGGAGGTATCAGGACCAGAGGTGAAGTTGCTGTCAGGAAACCATGACCATTCACCTCCACATCTCCACCACCCTTGCGCTACTTATGTGCCCTGAGAGAAGGTCCGTACACCTAAGGGAATAGTTAGACATGGCTAATACTCAGGAAAATGCATAATCACTTAGGAAATACTTACCATCTGCTCTCAGGGGAAGGTTATTGAAAATTTACTTATAGAGGTTCATTTTGTAACTGATAGATATTAACCAATTTTCTCAGTTAAGTAAAAAACCAATGGCCTAGATTTCTTAGAATAGCCGTGGACTAAACAAACACTTTGGTTTAGCAGTCATCTAGAATAAAAGAATCTTATTTGTTTCTGCGTGACTATTATTTTTCTTTTTAACAGAAGTATCTTTTATTTTTTATCGTTGACACTATTACAGGTGTCCCCCCCCCCCCATATCCTCCTCCACCCAGCTCTCACCCTCTATCCCTCTGGCAATCACCACACTGTTGTCTGGACTATGCATATATGTTCTTTGGTTAATCTCTTCACCTTCTTTTGCTTGTAAAACTCAATCATGTTCATGTTAAACATTTTAATTGATATAAAATGGTATAATGTATATCGTTAAAATACCATCTTCAATTCCACCCTCTAAGGGTGACATCTGTTAACAGGTTGATTGTGTATCTTTCCAGATCTATGTGCCTATGTAATTTTTATATGGGCTAATGTCGCTATAGTCTTTTTTAATGTCTGTGCTATTGATCATTTCATTTCAATTTTAGGTTTCCTCCTATGGTGGCTACCTCACCTACCAAATCAAGTCATTTGGGCTACCTGGTGACATGGTTCTTCTGGAAATGCAGCCAGATGTGCAGCTCACTGTAGGTATCAAAGCCTGACCAAGTAACAGGAAGACAGTTACAGTTGGTGCTGATTCAATTTTAGGACCACTTCATAAGGGTTCTACAAAACATTTCGATTAAGTCATTTCCAATATTTTTTAGAAACTGAAAGAGGAGTTTAGACCATGTAGCACCTCCTCAGGATCCTCTGCCCCTGACCATCCCAGGCCCAAGTGGTTTCTCCTTTGTCCCCTCCCAATGTACTTAATATCTCATAAGTTGATTCTCATAAGTTCATGTTAAACTTTTTTATGTTTCTATCTTTTGATTTAGTTTCACAAATGTTTTTGAACCTTTCCTATTTACAAGACCACATTGCTGGGCTCATAAAGGATAGGTAATCCCTATACTCAAAAAAAGAGAGTGTAATCTAAAGGGGAGAAAAGAAAAAAAATGCAAATAGCTACAATCCACTGAACAGTAAGCATTTGAGGCAAAGTCCAAACAAGGCTGTGTGGGATCTGGGATCCAAGTGGAGACTTATGTAGTTGAGAGGCCCTCAGAAGGCTTCATGGGAAAGGTTAGTTTTGAGCCAAGCCTTTGAACATGGGCATGAGAGGAGAAACACCCTTCCAGCAGCAGAGAGTGAGGTAAACTGAGGCAGGGGGCAGTGCGTAAGGTGTGACCAGTCCAAGCTGGCAGTATCATCATTGTGGATCATCAAAGACAAGCCTGAAAGGGTAGGAAGGAGGGTGTTTAATGCTATGATAAGAATTTGGCCTTATGTAGATACTGGGGAGCCACTTTGGTTCTTTGAGAGAAAAGTGACGTCACATAGTGTGTGCCAGACACACAATACAGAGCTACAGTCTAGAAAAGTCCTGAGGGAAGGGGCAATGTCACATCCTGCACTGAATCCCCTGCAATGTATGGCTGGGGTGCCAGGGCCTGAACTTGACCCTGCTTCTGCTTTGTATGCTGTGATTAATGCAATGCAGTCACAGCTTCCTGAAGGGTGTCTGTGTCACTCACTGCACAATAGGGACCAGCAAGTCTCACACACCTCAGCAGAGGTGAGGGCCTCACATTCTGGTGGATTATTTGTGTTCAGGCACTGCCGTGATATGTTTTGTGTTTACTGGCACCCAAATTTATTGAACTATTATTTTAAAAATTCAAAGAAACCTTTTCAAAACACCTTGATAATGAAGCACCAAAGGTTTTAAAGTTATAGTTGAAGGAAAAAGAGCTCCACAATAAAAATACTGTCATAGCAGTGCTTTATTTCATTTTCATTTTTATTGCAGAGTATCTCAAGTTCAGGCCATTGGTTTACCTATATTTTACTGCCAAAGAGTTTATTATGCAACCTGTTAGAATTCACGGAGAGGTGATGATCAGAATTTCTCCTTAATTTCACCTTCAAACATAGGAGAAAAATTAGGCTCATGAAACATTACTCTGCTTTGTTCCAAACTGCTATAGTGGAGAGCCTATTGGGGCATGTTTCCTAGGTTAAGGTTTTAAATGATTTGTTATGGCAGATAATGCTCTTCTTTCTGAAACAGTGGTTCTAATGAGTTCCTTTCGGGTTTGGTGATACAACAGAAAAGCTGGTGTGTGTGTGTGTGTGTGTGTGTGTGTGTGTGTGTGTGTGTGTGTGTGTGTGTGTGTGTTCAAGGTGGGGTGCTGATGGTGAGTGTGACTTTCCTGTTGTGCCTGTAAGGAGTCCCTCAGGGAGCGGGGTTCAGAGGCTGAGTGAGTGCGGCTGGGCCCTGGAGTGTGGGGGCTGTGGGGCTAAATCCCGCCCCACCAGCCAACTCCGAAGCTCCCTGGCCCTGCAGGCTGCACTGCGGGGCCCCGCTAACCTTCCTGCCTACCCCGCCCTCCAAAGCGCTTTCTTGCTACCACAGTCAGATCCTGTAGGCAGTAATAGAGGCAGCACCTCATGCATTGACTGCAAGGCATGGTTTTAAAAAAATTTTTCTCCATCTTTTTAGACATTTTCAGTTAAACGAAAATTAGGGTTTCCTATTGGTGAAAATGCACTCTATTTGGTAGTATCATTCTGCTTCCATGCCACTAATCCTTTTGCCAGTCAGTTTATTTTCAAACAATTTTTTAGAGTCAGGCACTTCATGAAATGCAGATCCATAGAAATTTGTTCTGAGCTCAATCTAAACTTCAACACATCCCAGCCACAGCACTAAAGCATTTGTGTTTTTCTTTAAACAGGGTCAGCACATGTCCATCATCTACAAGGAGCCGAATAACCCACGGCCGGACAAGCTGTACCATGGGCGAGTGCAGGTGGTGGAGGTACATGCATAAGGGAGGAACATACATGAAATGGTTCTTGATGATCTTTTCTGTTCTACAACTTAGTTCTGTCAAACAATTATGCTTTTTAACTTATTTTATGAATTTAAAATGTTAGTTATCTTAATCACATTAATATAAACATACCATATATATAAATTTAAAACATAAATTATATAAAATATACAGTTTCATCTTCATAGGGCTTTGTTTGTACTGTTTTTATGGCACTAAGAACTATCTGTCCTGTTTATAGTTAATTATCCTTGTCTCATAAACCGTGTGATCTTCTAAGTGCTAAGATGCAGCTCCCTCTCAACCTCAGGCCTCCCTCAGTGTCTGGGATTTGATGAGTGCCCAACAAATGTTTGGGATGAATTGATGGAAAAGCCACAAAGACGTCTAGCATCAAAGAAATAAGAGTAGATAAATAGATAAAGGAAAGATCATTGAATCATAAAATATTTTATTATACTATACCTACTTGTTTACAACTATTCCTTTAAAATAGTGTTCCATTTGTATTTCTAAATACTTTCAATGCTTCAAGGTGATCCTTTTTCTAGTACTCTGAACTTGCAGACATATTTTAACATTTCTGTACAGATCCATCATACAATGGAAAACTGGCAATGAATGGAACAAAGTATTGATGCCTACCACAACTTGATGAACCTCAAAAACATGATACAGAGTACTGATTTAAAGAAGCAAGACACAAAAGATCACATATTGTGAGATTCTTTTTATAAGAGAGAGCTGACATCAGCAAAAATGGTGGAATAAGAACCTCAAAAAATTCTTTCCTCTATAAAAGCAATGAGGAAACTGTCCTAAATTGTCAAAATCAACTATTTCAGAACTCTGGAAATTAAGCAAAGGCTTGCAGCAATCTGGAAAGCATTTATTCAAGAAAAATGGATGAACTTTGGGAAGAACAATGAGCTTTGTGGCTGGTATTTGACTTGCTCTATTTCCATCCCTCCACCCCAGCTCCACAGTAGACCTGAAAATCAATAACCCACAGCCCACCATCAAGGTAAAAGCCAGTAGCCCAGAAGCCACCAGAGGAGAAAGAGTGGGATTGGAGCTCCTACAAAACCTCATTCCCAGAGAATTGTCATGATTTGACCTGTCTGGAGGGTTTCTGGATGATCCCACTTCCAAGACTGTCTTTATCTGACCTGACTCAGAGCTCTCCCAGTGTGAAAAGCCTTTCCCCTGGGAGTGTTGGAAACATTTAGGGGCAATCATTGCACTTCAGGGTTGCCTAAGGTGGTGGATAATAGTTGGAGCAATCATTAGGATAATCACAAAATTTAAAATAAGAAGTTGGGGGATATGGTATCCATAAAGGCTTTGAAAAGATCCAGTACAGTCCTGGAAATACAGAAAGACTTACATACTCAAGGATGTATGCATTCTCAGGAAAGACCTGAGAAGGCCCTAAGCCTTCACCTCTGGCTGACCTTGAGGCTCTGTGCAAGCAGGAAGTAAAGGCTAAAGCAGAGTTATCAGCTGCCTGGTTAGTCCTCCAACATGTACACAGAGCCCTTTTGCAAAGACTAGGAGACTTTTTGTTTCCAAGCATTTGTAAAAATTTCTGTCCAGTCATTAGCTGACTACTAAACCAACTTTAATGGTCACTCAGGACAAAGATTACAGACTTTACAGAATTAGTTCAGAGAAGTCATTAAATAAATACAGAAACAGAAACAAATCCTTCAAAGCAGGAAGGGGGGGAATGATTTCCAGAGTTGCCACATTATATTATTTTAAATGTCCAGTTTTCAACAAAAGTTATGAAACATGGAAAGAAATAAGAAAATGTGGTTTACACACGAGGGTGAGGGTGGGAGGAACAACAAATAGACAGTGTCCCTAAGGAAGCCCAGGCATTTAATTTATTATAAAAGACTTTAACATTTCAAATATGTCAAAGAACTGAAAGACACCATGTCTAAAGAACTAATGGAAAATATGAGAACAATATCTCACCAAATAGAGAATATCAATTAAAAAATAGAAATTATATAAAAGAATCAAATAAAAATTCTGGTGTTAAAAAGTATAATAACCAAAATGAAGAATTCACTATAAGGGCTACTGTGGACTGAATTGTGCCCCTCCCCCCCACAAATTCAAATGTTGAAACCCTGATCCGCAGTGTGGCTGTATTTGCAGTAAGGAAGTGATTAAGGTTAAATGAGGTCATAAGGGTGGAGCCCTGATCCAATAGGATGAAATGTGTCCTATAGTATGGCCTTAAAAGAGGACACATGAGGAAGCTCACTTTGTCTCTCTGCCATGTAAGGACACAGTGAGAAGGTGACTATCTGCAAGCCAGGAAGAGGGTTTCTTACCAGGAGCCAAATTGATTGGCACCTTGATCTGGGATTTCTAGCCTCCAGAACTGTGGGAAAATAAATATCTGTTGTTTAAGCGACCTAGTCTACAGTATTTTGCTGTGGCAGCCAAAGCTAAGACAAGGGCTCAATAGCAGGTTTGAGCAGGCAGAAAAATCATCAAACTTGAGGAAGTTCAACTGAGATTACCCATCTGGGGAACAGAAAGAAAAAACAAACAGACTCTCAGAGATATTTGGGAAACCAATGCATCAACATGTGCGTAATGAAGTTCCAGAAGAAGAGGAGAGAGAGAGAAAAGAGGAAAAAATATTTGAAGAAATAATGGCTGAAAACTTCCCAGATTTGATGAAAATCATTAATCTATACATCTAAGCTCAATAAACTCCAAGTATGATAAATACAAGAAATCCACATACAGAAACATCATAGTAAAGATGCTTGAAAGACAAAGATAGAGAATCTTGAAAGCAGTATGAGAGAAGCAGTGCATCACATACAAGGAGTAGAAACCATGGAAGTCAGAAGACAGTGGGATGACATTTTCAAAGTGCAGAAAGAAACATACTGTCAACAAAGAATCACATATCCAGCAAAATGTACTTCAAAAATAAAGGAGAAATGAAGACATTCTATTATAAACAAAACTAAGAGAATTCACTAACTAGCCCACCCTCCTTATAAGAAATACTAAAGGGAATCCTTTAGACTGAAATTAAAGGGCACTAGACAATAACTTAAATATGCATAAGAAACCCAGCACAGGTAAGGGTAACTACATAGGTAAATATAGAAGGCAGTATAAATATATCTTTTGTTTATAACTCTTTTTTTATCTCCTATCTGACTTAAATGACAACTGCATAAAGAAACAATTATAAATCTGTGTTGGTGAGTGTACAATGTATAAAAATGTAAGTTATATGACAAAAGCACAAAGGAGCAGGGGAGGAAATGAAGCAAATGGAAACCAAATTTTGTATGCTACTGAAATTAAGTTGGTATTTATATAAATTGTCCAGCATGGGCAAATCCATAGAGACAGAATATAGCTTAGGGGTTGCCTGGGGCTGGAGGTGGGATGGGTAGTAACTACAAATGGCCGCAAGGATTCACTAGGGGGAATGAAAGTGTTCTAAAATTACATTGTGGTAATGGTTGCATGCCTCTGTAAATTTACTAAAATTTGTACACTTAAAATGAGGAAATATTATTGTCTGTGTACCTCAAGCTGTTAAAATAGAAATTAAAATTATATAAGTATTATATTAATGTGTTAATAATAATTACCATTTATTAAATGTCTGCTATATGCTAGGCACTGTGTTGAATACTTTAAGTACATTATATCATTAATCTATTTTAATCCTCATGATAGTCCTGAGAGATTAGGAATTATTACTATGGCCCATTAAAGAGATGTGGAAAATCTTCAAGGAGGCAACAGAATCTAGAGGTTAAAAGTGCAGGCTTTTTATGTGAAAAGATACTTAACATCACAAAATCACTAGAAAAATGCAAATTAAAACTATGAGACACCACCTCACACTCATTAGAGCAGCTACAATAAAAATTTTTTAAATTAAAAAACCAACAGAAAATAACAAGGGTTAGCAAGGATATGCACCGTCGGTGGAACTGTAACACAGTGCAGTTGCTGTGGAAAACAATTTTGAGGTTCCTCCAAAATATTAAAAAATGGAATTACTATATGATACAGCAATCCCATTTCTGAGTATATATCCAAAAGGAGTGAAAACAGGATTTTGCAGAGATATTTGCACACTCACATTTATCACAGCACTTACAATAGCCAAGCAGTAAAAACAACCGAAATGCCTACCAACAGATGAATGGACAAAGAAAACAAGGCATCTACATTGAAATATTATTCCACCTAAAAAGGAAGGAAATCCTGCCACAGGCTAGAACATGAATGAAACTTGAGGACACTGTACTAAATTAAGTAAGCCAGTCACAAAAACTAAATACTACATGATTTTGCTTACAAGAGGTATTTAAAGCACTCAAATTCATAGAAACAGAAAGTACAATGGTGGTTGCCAGGAGCTGGGAGGGGAGGGGGCAGAGGGGGAGGAAACGGGAGTTATTTCTTAATAGGTATAGGGTTTCAGTCTTGCAAGATGATAAAGTTCTAGGGATCTGTTGTACAACAATGTGAATAGAGTTAACAGCATGTAGTGTGCTTTTAAAAAGGTTAAGGTGATCATTTTTATGCTGTATGTTTTTTACCATAATAAAAAATAAAATAAAATAGTATGAGTGTGCGTGAGCAAGTAAAGATTGCACTTCTGTCACAGTTGTGTACACAGTGATCTGAGCTGCATGACTCGGCCAGTATCCATATGACTTCTCTCCTGTATCTTTCTCACTTAACTCTGTGCTTACACAAACAAAAGTTCATTTTAAAATAAGCATAACACTGGAAAATTCTATTTCATTTTATTGTTCCTTATTTCCTGCCTTCATTTTTCCCCCTTTCGTGTGGCTCTCTCTCTTCTTGGAAATAACCCAGGACATCTGACTTCTGAATGTAAATTCAATATCTTACACTTACCTGTCTTATTTTCTTTTCTGTTAGATATCTTAAGTGTCTTTTCTTTGACTCATTCTGGGTGCCCTGCCTCTTTGAAACCCCTGGAAGTGAGCTTGCCTCTCTGTTTTCACCTGTAGGGAAACTTCAGACATGCCAGGAGCGGTGCCCCGGTGACTCGGGAAGAGCTGATGACGGTGCTGTCTAGACTGGAAGATGTGCGCCTTCGAGGCCTCTACTTCAGCGAGACCCAGCGGCTCACCCTGAGCGGGGTGGGGCTGGAGGAGGCCTCTGACACAGGGAGTGGACGTAGAGCACATAATGTGGAGATGTGTGCCTGCCCCCCTGACTACACTGGTGACTCATGTCAGGTAGGAAATTCTCCTGTTCCATAAAATTCCCCCAGGGCACTCCTGACTGCTGTCCAGCACCCTGGATGGTCTGAGGCACTTGATCCATTGTACAGGTTTCTGTTCTTACCTGGACTACCTTTAGGTATTAAATATGAAAAGAAATCACAATGTCTCAAAATCCGTAGGAAAGCCACAGGAGCCCAATAGGTCCTGGGGGTTGTAAAAATCAGGACTTCCCCAGAGGTTGGAAAGAGCCTGCAGTCAGCACCCCAGTATCTGAGCTACTGCTTTCCCAGTAGCTGACCCAGGGTTTTCATGACCTTCTCTAATCTAGCCCCCCCTAGCCCCGCCCCAGTAGAGTTATAATCCCAAGTATATCCTCATTCTTTGAGGAATTCTATCAAATTCCAATTTTCTAGCTTGCAGCAGGTCTCACTTGAGGCCCAGCCCACCTGACCTGTCCTCAGGTGATTAAAATGTGCCATAAAATGAAACGATTTCATATCTCAGAATTTAAATCTGTTTTCTTCCTAAAGGGGGGGGGGGGGGGAGAAACACATTGATTAGTATAGTTATTAGGAAATAATTATCATTCTGTGTCATAGATATCCTTCATTCTCTCTCCTGATGCCTTGATAGCAGAAAACCTCAAGGTGATCTGCACATTAGAGTTTTGTGGGGGTTTTTAAATTTACAAACATATTACCTGCAGTGGTTTTCTGGGGACTCCTGTTTTGTAACATTTAGCCCACAGGTGCCTACATTTGTCCACCTTCCTTCTATCTCTTTTCTAGCCCAATTAAATAAAATACATAGCTCAAGGGAAAGAGTGGAACCTCTGGATTATCACCCTACAGCCCAGGGCGTGTTCTTCGCCCATGACTCAGCCTGTGATTTACAGCTGCCCTAGTCCGCCAGTGCCGTCTGGCTGTGAGGCGAGGTGGGTAGAAGGTGATGCCTGCCCCACCTCGCAGGGATTAGAGAGCGGTGCGCTTCCCGGTGGAACTGTTATGTGTGCTCTCTCACAGGCTGACTCATGGGTGAAGTTTACAGGTGGGGCCTCCTGCCGCAGACAGCCTGCCTTACCTGAGTCAGGCGGGCCTGGGCACCGAGCAGGAAGGGCTGGTATAAGAGGAAGAGGCAGAGGTGTGTGTGCAGCCAGCAGGACGCCCAGGGACCAGGATGCCCCCAGCAGTGAGGTGGTCAGCCCAGGGTGCGCGATGGCTGTGGATCTTCTGGGCAGCCCTGGGGCAGTGTCTGGGATACAATTCACAGCAGCAAAGGGTAGCTTTTCTTCAGCCTCCTGGTCAGAGTAACCTGCAAGCAAGTCTTGTGGAGTTTAAACCCAGCCAGGTAATGTCCCTTTTACATTTTGGTTCGGGAGGGGGAAGGGTTTCCAGCTTTGTGACTTTTTAAGTTAGGGTGATAAATGAGTAATGGGTGGGCTGGGGGAGGAGCCCATGGCCTCCCCCTCCCACTGACTGGCAGTGTTTACTGCAGTGCCTAACAGACTGCTCTCCTGAGTTGTTAACCGCAAACCCTATAAACATCAGCCCCCTGGAAATGCCGAGACAGCTAAGAGTTCGAATATTTGTGGGATGTTAATATGCTATGAAACTTTGTGCCCTTTCGAGAGTAACCCAAGCCTCAAGAAAAAAAGTCCAATGCCTATAGGTTTTCAGATTCTGCTTGGAAGAAAAATTATCCATAAAGTAAAATTTTAGAATCAGTGAAATCTGTGTTTTAAAAAAGTGATGAGATCAAGTTTGTATAATACCTACCAGACAAACTTTACTTTGCCAGGCATTAAATACTTAATACATTCTGTTTCTCTTTCTTTAAACTTCCTGGATGTTGCATCTATATTCACAGAGAAACAGATCCTATAACTCCGGGTATAGCCTTGGAAATCTGATAGAGACATTTTATCATTTGTGCTATAAAAGTTTATTGGAAAAGTTATCCTGAAAAATTATCACTTAAAAAGTGATTAGCTGAAAAGCCCCTTTGCTGAAATAATATATTAGCATACATTCACTGTCATTTAAAGTAGGTCTTTAATACATTCTTAATACTCAAACTGCACTTTATGTAAAATGTGAAGTTTGTGTGCTCTGTAGAGGTGAGAAAATGATTATACTTCAGTAACTGACAAATGTTTTATCTGAGAGTCACAGGACACACAACTCTTGCAGAGTACTTCTGATTCAAATCAAAAGCAAATTAGGATGGATGATTTAATTTTAATCAGGATAGACTGTCCTTTCCTCCCAAAGCATGTTTAATTAAGGCTTTTACTTACTTGAGTAGGTTGTCGCAAGCGAACCTGATATACTTAATTATTTGGGTAGTTTGTTCTTTACCAAATATGATTATGATATATGTATGTAATGTGGTATATGGGGATAATTATAAGGTACTTGCCCCTTATTAGCAGAGATTATCTGTTTGCAGATATGATCATACTATCGTCAGCTGAATTTCGCTCAAACCTCTCAGTTGTGCGTTCAGCTAAAGAACATTCCTTTCATACTTTGATTCTCCTTTAGACAAGCCTATTCATATAACACATAAAGTAATCTCATTTTTTGCAATGTGTTCTTTTGCCTAAACATGGTTTCTGATAGCTGAAGGAAAAAGGATATTGAAATTGTAGTCTTTTATTGTGTACAATATTGTGGAAGAAGCTCCTAGAAGCAACTGGAATAGTCCACTCTGGGGAGTACAGCCCTATCCCATTGGCTTCTTCCTCTCCCCCATTTGGCCAGGGTGAGACCTTTATGGCCATGGATGAATCAGGATGAACAGTTCATTTCAAGATTTCCCTGCGCTGTAGTTTCAGAGTCTTACAGACATACCTGCTGTTTAAAGAGGATTGGAGAAAATATCTTTTATCTTGAAATAGTAATTTTTCCTGATGCTTTAAAGACAGGGCATACAGCAGACCAGTGAAGGAAACCAGGGACAACATTTTATTTTTACCAGTACACTGATTTGCTCTGCCAAAGTGATGAAAATGCCTATAATTCTATTTAAAGACACAAATCTAAATAATTTTTAATTGCTGGTGTAAGAATAATTGATTTTTTTTATTGGGGGCTTTCTTATCTAGAATACTTTTAAAAAGTATATCAATTCATCAAAAAAAGTATAATTCTTTTCCTCCATATGAAAAATGATAATCTGTGTTACACTGAAAAGAGACAATATACTGGAGATAGAAATAGTCAAGACGCTATTGAACAGGAGATCACAGGGAGGAGGTTTCCCGGAGCTGGGTCTTCGTGTGCTCGGTCAGAACCAACTATCCCGCAAACTTCCGCATGAGAACACAGCACGCTCCTCTCCCCTGGCTCTCTGTTCTGCCCATCGCTGGTGACTGGCAGTGACATGATTCCACAGTCCAGCCATGACTGTGTAGGTCCCAATGAAGACTCCTTGTCCCCACCCCCATACTGCCTCACCAGCCAGCCCAAATCCATACTTGGAGAGGGAATGGCTACCAAACAGAACTTGAACTTGAAGGGTTTTGCTTAGAGGCCCTCCCTATTTAGACGGAGGTCTGAGCCCTTTGCTGTTTCACTGCTTCCCCCATCCACTCACCCTTGAAAGGACTGACATGAGGAGAGCAAGCCACGTCCACACCCACCCTCCAAACCTCCCCTTTCTCTGGATTCCCCACCACGTCTCCCACTGAGGCACAAACACACACACATATTCCCACCAGGGTGTGGAAACAAAACAGGAGGTGACCAAAAAAAAAAAAAAAAAAGCAAGTGGGGCTGGCTAGTGTTTGAAAGTAGAAATTCACAGAGACTAAAGGAAAAAAGATTTGAAAGGGGAGTGCTTGATAGTCAGAATTGTCACATGCTTTGGATGATAATTTTCTTTCTTTGTTTTGACGGAACACTTTGTTTGAAAACAGAGATGTAGCCCCGGATACTATCGGGATAACAGAGACTTATATGGACGGTGTGTTCCCTGCAATTGCAACGGACATTCAAATCGATGCCAGGATGGCTCTGGAATATGTATTGTAAGTACATTGATGCTATAACACTACCAGCAGGCAATCTATGTCTCCCTTGTCCCCCCCTGCTGGGCCCTGAGACATCAAATGTCACCTCCAACCAAACCCTAAGTGGAGGCTCCAGCATTATCAAGCCAAGTAATTTTACACTTCACTTTTTCCTCCATTTTAACACGTCATCAGAGGAGAACACTTGTCTGAACCGTTAATTTACACCTTAGCGTCTAAATCTCTGCTTCATTAAATGATATTAATGGGTGGATCCTGGACTTAACTCTTGCCAGGATCTAATAAATCTCAGTCATTACTGTGGGCTCCAATTTTGTTGGGTGGCAGGAGGTTGTGGGAGGGGAGCGTTGCGACTGTTGGATGAGCAGTAGCTCAAGAAAACCACCAGAGGAGAAGGAGATGCTAAGAAAGGCTTGCTGTGTACACTCAGTCAGGCACAGCCTTCCACAGCTGACAAGGCGAAGTGGGTTTATGTGGGAAGGCAGACCAGGGGCCATCCCTGCCATCTATGGCTTATCCACTGGAAAACACTCTTCTTCTGGAATATTTTAGAAAATTCTCCCATAGAAAATTCGATTCTCAGGAAGCTTTTCCTTTGTATCCTGAAGCAGAACATTTTTTTATTCTGCTGACTTCCTTTTCATCAGAGTTTCTCTCCCTGGGAACCAAGGCCTCCCCAGTTAGAAAGAGAATGGACAGTTCCAAGGAGAAGAGAGAGCGCGGGTACCTGCAGGAACACAGAGCCCCCCACTTAGGTTGTGCTGGGTGGAAATGTGTTCTTCTGGCATGGCTTTCCTTCGCAGTGTGTAATGCGACGAGAGTGTTTCACTTATTTGAGTTCCTAGACTGCCTTAAGCCAAGTCAACATGTCCCAGGGAGCTGCTTCCTCTGCAGGATGGGACAGGCCAGGACAGGAAATTGTTGTAAAGAACCAGAGAGAATATTTTGTAGGATTTTAACCTTATAAGTTCAAAACAAATAAAAGACATTGAAAACTACCATTTTTCAGCTCGTACATATTCTTATATAGTAGTTTATATTTGATAATGTGTGTTGTGTACAACACAGGTAGATGCGTTAATGAAGTATAAATATTTATCCTGTCTGTGAACCATTGCTAGATGTTCAGTCTACTTAGAAAAGCTGCCGAAGAAGAAAGGGAGTTTTCTCTATAGTCCGTTTACCTAGTGAAAGGATCACTAGTGAGAGTTATAATTCACATGTTTTAACCAAACAGGTTTTCTTTTTTTAAAAATTTATCTTTATTGTTGAAAGTATTACAGATGTCTCCCTTTTCCTCCCATTGACCCCCTCCAGCCCACTCCCGCTCCCTCCCCAGGCCTTCCCCACATTATTGTCTGTGTCCATGGGTTATGCGTATATACATATAAGTTCTTCGCTTAAGAGATTAACCAAACAAGATTTCTTTCCCATTTCCTTTATGACTCTGTCTTCACTTGTCCCTAATGCCCATGCAGCTTCTAGAAACTATTCATTCAGGAAACCCTTACTGAGCATTTGCTCTTGTGGGAGGGACTGAGCTAAGTGCTGAGGTTGAAACCATCAGACATAACCCCCACTCTCACTGGCGTGCTGTCTAGTGGAGGATGTGTGCGTGCACACATGCACGGACACACATCCATTCACACACACGTACACACACACAGGCACGGAGCCCGTGTCTGCACTCACTTTCTGCCTGGTGGCAGAAACCGAGAGCTGACACTACTCTCAAACGTCAGAGGCAGCAGCCCTCATTCTCAAAGGGCAGTAATGGGGAAGCCAAGTTCCTTCCACTATCAAATGGGCTGGCTGCTCTCAAGGGCCAAAATCAATTTCTAAAATCTGGGACCGTCACACATGTGCAAGTCTCCATGTCTTTTCAAGAATAACCTTTCACCCAGCCAGGTGTGGCTCAGCGGTTGAGCATCGACCTAGGATCCAAGAGATCGGGGTTCGATTCCTGGTCAGGGCACATGCCCAGGTTGCGGGCTAGGCAGCTGATCAGTGACTGTCTCATCACTGATGTTTCTTTCTCCCTCCTCCCCCTCCTTTCCTCTCTCTGAAATCAATAAAGATATGAAAAAAAAAAAAAGAATAACCTTTGAAGTTTGAAAAGAAAGTAACCCAACTCCTTGCCAATAAAGCGGGATGTGTCCAGTTGAGAGGCAGGAGTAGGAGGTGCTGTGGCCTTTTGGTGCCACTGGCCGAAGGGACCTGTGATGATGATGGCCCCCTCTCCACTGACGCCCTGCTTCCCCCTCTCCTCCCTGCCCACTTTCCCTCCTCTCTCCCCATGTCCGCCTGTTTCCCATCCCCCTTGCCTTCCCGTTTCAGTCACCCACATCTTCCTCTCTGTCCCCATGTTCCTTCCCCTTTCTCTTATCTTCTTCCTTCCATTTTCCTTCTTATTTCCTGCCACTGAGCCCCTTCCCTCCTTCCCACAGAATGATTCACGTGAAAGCCGCAGGTCATGGTGCCTGTCCAGCTGCACCCTTCCGCCCTTGCACTTCACCCTCCAGGCTACCAATCGCTTCACGTGGCCTGCCCGTGCTGCTGGGCTCCTGCAAGACTGGGGATCTGTGCACACTGTTCCTGGCACCTGGAATGCCCTTCTCTCACTTTTCCACCCAGCTAGTTCCTCTCCTTCTATTTTCCACGCAGGAGGCATCGCCTCCAAAAGCCCTTCCTAAGGCTCCTCTTGCTTTAGGGAATGGG
The DNA here is from genome assembly GCF_054644295.1 of Miniopterus natalensis. NCBI lineage: Eukaryota > Metazoa > Chordata > Mammalia > Chiroptera > Miniopteridae > Miniopterus > Miniopterus natalensis. The sequence goes on from NC_142087.1 coordinate 44,773,346, forward strand.
GCACATCTTTTTACTTTTCGCATTGCATTGTATATGTCTGTCCACAGGGTTCTGTCTGTCCGAGTCAGGTGCCAATCTGCTTTTGCATCCTTGTATCTAGCATAGTTGAGCATAGAATAAATGCCCAGGAGATGTTTGGTGGTGTGAAATGGAGCTAGGACGGCACGTGTTGAGGGAGTGGATGTGGATTCATTCATTCACTCACGCATTCATTTATTCACAATGAAGCACAGGATATTTGATAGGCAGATGCCTCAGATTTGCAGGATTGATAAAGACAAATTCTAGGGTAGATGCTCTCAACTGAGGGTGAGGGGCTGTTTGAGACATGCTTACAGGACTGACAGGTGCTGATCCTCTTCTGTGACCCTCTCCCTTTCCCCCTCTGTGGAGGACCAGTATTCAGGGTGTTTTTGGTAGACTACAGATGACCTCACTGCAATTCTTGTTTCTCTATGTTCTTGCTTCTCTAGTGTTTTCAGCTCAAAACTAAGTAGTCACAGGACTAAAATATATCTGTTCAGGCATGTCTTCTTTAAAATTGGCATTTGGAAAGGAAACTAATGAATTCAAAAGATGGATATTTTCTGAGAGAGTCAGGGCCACCAGGCAAAGCAGAGGTGGAGGAAGCCTTCAGCACCTCACCCGACACCCCTGAGAGACCCCTCTGTGGATCCGACACAGCCCAGTGTAGATTTGTTCCTACAGTGTTCGTGCCTACGGGAAAACCCCTCACAGCAGTGACATTTTGGGAAGGAGGGAAGGATTCAGGACAGGGGTGAACTTTCTGGTGATCAAATGTTTACATGTAAGCAGCTTCGTACTTGAAAGACCCACCTAGTTTTCTGATATGCTTACTAATCCCTTGTGTTTGTAGCACAATTTTCTAGCTGGACAAAGTAGAAAAAGAGATTTTAACATCTTAGTGGATTGTGTAATTCTCAGTTATTCAAAGGTTTGTGAAGGATAGATCTGCTTAAGCTGAACAAACCGAGGACCTGTGTGACTGAAGGACGGTCTTGGCTGTTCAGAGCAGTGCCTCTCCCACTTAAGATAGTCTGCATATTGTTTTTCCCAACCTGATTTCAGATATTACTTTAAAACTCACATCCACTAAAGTTTCCTACTCAAGTACTGCCCCTGCGTACAGAGGTATCATATATAAGAAAATTATTTTTTTAATTTTTTATCTTTATTGTTGAAAGTATTACAGATGTCCCCTTTTTCCCCCAGTGATCCTCTCTACTCCACCCTCTCCCCCCACTCCAGACCTTCACTGCACTATTGTCTGCGTCCATGGGTTATGCATACACACATATAAATTCTTTGGTTAATCTCTTCCCACCCACCGGTGCCTTCCCTCTAAGAATAAGTACAATTTTTTAGACTGTACTTATTCCAGGCTTTATCATTAACACAATGTATCTCTGAGTTATCAAATGCCCACAGTAAGAAGTGTTTGCCAGGCTATTTTTGTGCATTAAGATCTTTATTACTAGAATAAAGCCAAGAAAGGTTATACTGGGCAAAAAGTCCACAAACTAAGTAAATTTGACACAATCCACTCAGCTTTGTCTCAGTAGACTGCATGTAGACTGCATAGTTGCAAAGTTGTGTCATTCCAGTGCTTTACTGAAGAACAGCTTTCACTAGGCATTGACTTTCACATGCACATAATTAGATTCCCATAAACTCAAGTGTAGATAAAATTAATGCTTTGTTTCTTTGAGACATTGGAATTAAATTAAGTGTTTTCTTAAGATAATGATGCAATTTTTGTTGTTTTAACAAATGTCATATGTTAAAAACTTATTTCAATTTTATTGCTCTTCAGTATATCATTGTAAATTATGAGTTAATCAAGTTAATTTTCATAGAAGCCATTCTAAGGGACAGAAGGAAAAGGGCAGGGGTTACATTTGCTGAGGCCCTGTTATACTTTCCCATCACTACCGTACTTTTAAAAATCCTCCCAGCAACCTTGGAAAGTGGATATTATTCCAACTGTACATTTTAAGAACATTAGAATTGTATGTAAATCATCTACCAATAAAGTTGATTTATAAAAAAATGCTGAGCATCAGAAAGGTGAAGGAACTTGCTCAAGATCTACAGCTACGAAATGACGGAATGGGATTTGAACCCAGCTGGTCTCTCTCCACTTCATACCTCCCAGCGTTAAACACCAGATAGCTGATGGAAGGACACTTACCTTTTTTCTAGCACCAACAGTGATTGGATGGACAGGAAAAATATATGGTTAGAGAAACTGCTATCACCATACAGAGACAGAGGACCTGAGTAATAATTGTATGAGTAATTAAGATGACACTGTTCTCAATAGTAATAAATGTAATCGGCTGCTATTAATTGTATTGTTTATCTGCCCCAAGAGCTGCCAGCATAACACTGCTGGGGAACACTGTGAGCGCTGCCAGGAGGGTTTCTATGGGAACGCCATCCAGGGATCCTGCAGCGCCTGCCCCTGTCCTCATTCAAACAGGTACTGTGGAAGCTTGAAAATAACCTATTGAGACAGGATGTAGGTTGGCGGTTGCCTAGGACTGGGGTGGGGGTGGAGGGAAAGTGGGAAATGCATGCTAAGGGGTATGTGACATGGCACTTCTTTGGGGGTGATGAAAATGTTCTAAAATGGACGGTGGTAATGGTTGTACAATTCTGTGACTATACTAAAAGCCATTGAATTGTACACTTTTAAATGGGTGAATTGTATGCTATGTGAATTCTCTCAATAAACAGTTATATAAAAAAAGAGCAAACAAAAAGTGCAAAACAAAGCAAACAAAAACAGTCTTTGCAAGCTGTACACTTCTGGGTTTTTCCTTTCTCTCTTTCCATGTGCCATTCGTTCAATGACTAAACAATCATTTACTGAGCACCCATTACAGGGCTAGGCCTTAACCCTATCTAGATGCTGGGGAAGCTGCAGTAAAAAAGACCAGCAAAGATTCTGATCTCATGAGTATGGATGGGGAGAATTGTCCCACTCAATAAATATGTGCATAAATAAATAAGAAGAATGCTTTCAGAAAGAGATGGGTTATGCAAAGGATTAAAGGGTTATTCGATTGGCAGTGAGCAGATTCTTTAAAGAGGGTGATAGGAGGGTTTTCTGGAGCCCTTGGGCAGGGACCAATGAATGATGAGGTGGAGGAAGCCATGACCAATATCTTAGCAATGCAGGTCTCAAGCAAGGAAAAAACAGAAGAGAAAGCCCCTGCGATAATGTGTTTGTGGACAGTGAAAAGGCAGGAGTGGCTGGAGTGTGGTGTGGGAGAGTGGGGCAGGGGACCAGGCTGGCGGGCAGGGTTCGGATCCTATAGGACCTTGCATGCTGGAGTAAGACTCTTGGATCTTACCTGCCGTGTGATGGGAGCCACAGGACAGTTCTGAACCACAGCGTAGTGTGACCTGCATCCTCATTCACTCCCAATATGGCCAATAGGTTACGCAAATAGAAAGCCACCTTTTTTTTTTTCATAGTAACCCATGTTTTGTTTGGACTTGGCACCTTGCCGCATTCTTGCTCCTTATGGCGTGTTCACTGTGGGTCCAGCAAAATAGAACATCTAAGAGAAGCAAGAAAATCCGGAGATGCTGATAAAGTATCAGTAGTACACATGCCCTGGAACAAGTATGGGCCACAAGGCAGACTGAGATGAGCCTAGCAGCAGAGAAATTGGCTAAGTCTTAATTTTACCAGAAGCCTCTTGCCCAAATGTGGCTTCCCTGGAGATGCATATTTGAAAAGTTCACCCTGCTTTGCTATCTATGGACTCCTTAAACCTGCCCAGTCCTGCAGCTTTATTTGTAAAGAGATCTATCACCTTACACCAGCCCAGACTTGTTTGAACAGAAGCTGGAGAGAGTAGAAAGCAGTGAGGCTTCCACTGGGTGCTTGAGAAAAGCTTTTCATCTTAGGTGGCAAAGTGTATTGTTATCCTCAAGGTCAGCTTCCAGATTCCATGCAGTTGAAGTAACCACTTCCTCAGACAAATCAATGAAACCCTATTTTTATGTAATTCTCCTTCCAGCAGTATTAGTACTGCTGACAAATTTCTAATGGCCCCTTTAGAGCTATAACTCTATATTCTCCCAATAGGCCAAGAGAAGCTTCCCAAAATAAGATTTTTTTTTTACAAGCAATTGATAAATGGAGTTATTTCCCCTCAGATTTACACAGTGAAATGTTCAAAGCACAGACAGACATTTCATAAGGTAACAGGGCTTTTTCATGATCTCTTCATTTAATAAAAAAAAAAAAGCTCAGATATACACCCATTTAGAACTAAAAGAAGGGGAATTAAGATATCACACCACAGTTTGACTTGAAAAATGTAACAATCATTAGCTAAAACACACAGGTGGCAGCCATGCCCTGGGCCTCGGTCCCTCTGGGGCTCTGAGGGCCTGGCCTCTCCACCACCTTCCCTTCCCAAAAGGCAACATGCCCAATGTAAAAGAAATACAATAAACAAGGGGAAAATGTTCTTAAAGAATCAGAGCTCTCTGCTCTTTTGTTTTGCCTAGACTTGTTTTATTCTTTCCTTGTTATTTCTGGGAGAATGCTGTTGTAATCATCTCTTCCAGAGTGAGTGACTCTGCTCCGTCCTATGGGAAGGAATGTATATCTTCAGGCCAAAAATGAAACAAAATAAATGCCTTCTGTCCTTGTTCACCAAAATGTGCCCAGTGTCAGCTGAAATAATTCATCGTTATCTCTACAAGTCTCAATGGGCAAAATTTTCTTCACAAAAAAGTAGCCAGACCCTTGGTTTCCGTTTTCACTTACTGCAAGTCAGTTCTTTGTGGCAAAAAATAATGAGCGTAAAAGCCTATATCGATTCATGTTTTCACTGGAGCTTTGTTCTGTCTTCCTTCAAGCTTTGCCACCGGCTGTGTTGTGACTGGGATTAGCGTGCAGTGCTCCTGCAAACCTGGATACGCAGGAACACAGTGTGAAAGGTGGGTGCTCCCTCCCCCTCCCCTCCCCTCCCCTCCCCACCCCACCCATCCTGCAGGTGGGGTGGGGGTGGGCTCTGCAGGCTGCTGCAGGCGCTCAGGCTGCCGGTGGAGCTCTGCCCAGTCGTGGCTCAGAACTAGGGGTGGGGCTGTTGGTTTCCACGGGATGGAAAAAGGTCTCTTGGGAAAAATACAAGACTGCTCACTTAATAAATCATTAACTTTCGTTTCTTTCCTATTTTGTACGTGTTTCAGAAACTTGAGAATAAAGTCCAATATGTCATAGCCCTATGTACTCCCCAACATACACCCCTATATGCTCCACCCCCATGGGCACCCCTACATACTCCTTCCCCTTCATGTGCCTATATACCTCTTTCCCTCCACATGCCCTGCACCTTCCTCCCCCATACATATCCCTGCAAACCCCTGCCTCCATATAAATGCATCCCTACCTACTCCTGCCCTACGTATACCCAGCCCTACCCCACGCACATTTCTACTTGCCTGTACACACACACAAGCTCTATGTACTCCTACATGCACATACATATCCATATCCACAGCCATAGATGCTCCTACACACACACACACACACTCCTCTATATCCCCACACAATATTTCATGATTAGCTACTATACCCAGGATGCTGCCAAGTATTGTGAAAACTATAGAACGTATTTACAAGCTAGCTGGGAAGATAGCACACATATATTTGGAAAAGTAACAGTATAACAAATGAATCATATGGACGACATGTTTTTAAATTTAAAATGACTTTATCATAAAATCAATACATATTTATTATAAAAATGATGTAATGCGGGTGAGCAAAAAACCAGTGAGGCCCACCGCACCCCTACATAGCCCACTACATGCCTGCGCACTTGCAGTCCAATTCATAATCATTTTACCTATGGAAAACCACTGTTAAAAGCTTGTTGTATATTCTTACAGATCATTTCTATATGCAGACTTTTTCTTAAAAACAAAAGTAGATTCCTATTTTACTTTCTGTTTTGACTTGTTTTCTCACCTAATAGTACGTTAGTAATATCTTTCCATATCAGTAAGTATTCATTGATTCAAAGCAGAATCTAAAGTAGATATTTTTAGCTAAATTTTTGTATGCATAAATTCTCAAGATATAATTATAGACTTGGATCCCTGGGGTCAAAGGCTAATAAATTTTTCAGGCTTTTGATACATTTTGCAAAATTGCCCTCCAGAAAAATTGCATCTGTTTACATTTCTATGGGCAGCAAAAGTAACTCCTGCCCCCAGTGGATACTAAAAATGGTCAATTTTTCAAATGTTTACCAATTTAATAGGGAAATAATGAATGTCTTTTTAATTTACATTTCTTTTTTAAAATAATCAGATTGGGCTTTTTCATATACTTAGTGACCATTTATAAATCTTATTTTTTGAATTGCTATCCAGGTCTTTTACCCATTTTTTTCTAGTGGAATTTTCAAAAATTTTTATTGGTTTGTACATTTTTAGAGGAAATTAATCCTTAATACTCAACGTTGCAGATGTTCTTCTCTGTTTATTTTCTGTTTGTATGTTTTTTATTTTGTTTTTGTCAATTCCAAATATGCAGCAGTTAAGTTATACTATCTTCATATCTATTCTTTTATCCTTTAGAATTTCAGCCATTAGTGTCATGCATAGAGAGGTGATATAAATGTTTTGCATATTTTCTTTTGGTCCTTTAATGGTTTGATTTCTTGCATTTAAATCTTCATGTTGGTGAAAATTTAGAACCTACCTTTTGGTGGTATTGCATCTTATGTGGTAAATAGATTTAGGGTCAACATATTAGGCAAAAATGGACCAGAGTTCAAATAACTTTGACCATCCCAATATCCCATCTCTCAATAATCTAGGGACCATGTTGCATGAAATACATGTAGTGCTTGGATACACCCCAGAACCACAACTCAGTAGGGTGAGTTTTTCACTCTAGGAGAAGGAAACTAGACCAACTGGGGAAGGAGCAGATTCCCAGCCCTCCTGCCATGCTCACTGCAGGCTGTGGCTCATTGAGTGGATGGGCACAGACACCCCAGCTGTTTTTTCTCTTACTCTCACCTCTCATGCTCGTTCCATTTTTGCCAAGTACCTTTAGTTGAATTCACTAAAGCTAAATGTCTGTATACAAAATTCCCATATAGACTTGGGTTTGTTTCTGTGCGTTTTATTTGGTCCTTGTGCCATTATCACGTCTGTATCATTTCCGAAAGTATAAAATGCATTTGAATGAATATTTGATTGAGCAAGACTCTCCCTGTAACCCTTATTTAGAATATTTTCTTTGATTATTCTGGCATGTTGTTTTTCTGGATAAACTTTAGAAAAGTTTTACCAAATTTCAAAAAAACAGAAAGTTAATTCAACTGAATTTTATAATAAGGCGGCGCCTCTCTAGACAGGGGTTATCTGAAACATCTTATGGAAAAGGTGGGCCTTAATTAAATGGGTTGAAGGGATGACTGGAACCCAGTGGAGCTGCAAGGTAGGAGTAGAAAGTGGCTCAGATCAGGAAAGTAATGCAAGAAACGACCTAGAAGATACCTGCCATGGGTGGAAGGGGGTGTTGTTGGGGGGAGTGCCTTATTGGAACTGTCTGCCAAATGTCTGAAACTGTCCTATAGTAACAAGCAGCAATTCAGGTTTCTTCTATTTTCCACTTCAGCAAGAGAAACATATCCCACACTTGCCTCACACCTATTACCCATTCTTTTCTTCATTGAAAAGTATATGGAGATCTCAGTATATATCTGGTGCTGTGCTAATCGCTGGAGACACATTAGCAACCAAAACACAGACTCTGCCCTCAGGGTTTTTACAGTCTAGTGGTGGACTGACATACACACAAGCTGTTTAAATAGTGAGAGAGAACATAACTGGGCGAAGTCGGGCTGCAATAGGAGAGAATCCGACCATCCTCGAAGGGTGAGGGCTGGAAAGGGCAGCTATACTGAGACAGCAAGGTTGAGTGTGGTGAATGAGGGTCCCTTTTCTCCACACCCTCTCCCACACTTATTATTATGTGTCTTGTTGGGAACAGCCATTCTAACAGGTGTGAGGTGGTGTTTCATTGTAGTTTTGATTTGCATTTCCCTAATAGCTAGTGAAGGTGAGCACCTTTCCATATATCTGTTGGCCATTTGTATGTCTTCTTGGAGAAGTGTCTGTTCAGGTCCTCTGCCCGTTCTTTAATTGGATTGTTTGTTTTTTTGGTGTTGAGTTGTATGAATTCTTTACATATTTTGGATATTAACCCCTTATCAGAATTATTCTTAGCAAATATCTTCTCCCATTCAGTTGTTTGCCATTTTGTTTTATTGGTGGTTCTTTTGATTGTGACAGAAGACCTGACTTTGGGTGGTGGGCACACAATGCAATATACAGATGATGTATCATAGAATTGTACACCTAAAACCTATATAATTTTATTAACCAATATCACCACAATACCTTATTTTTAAAGGGTGGGTAGAGTGGAGAATGGGGCTTAGGAAGATCTTCCAGGCTCTGTGATTTAAAAGTTATGAAACCCCCACCTGGGAGAGACATCCTAATTCAGCCCTCCTTATGGTTCTTCACAAACAATGAAGCAAAACAACAATGGGCTGGATGAGACATTCATCTGCCAGGCAGCTGATTTGAAAAGAGAAATTCGTAATTAACAGTTCTTATTTCAGCTTAATTTGTTACATTTGCTGTCTCAAGATAGCAAGCTATTGTTTCTTTAAAATTTTTAAAGACATTTTCACAGGTAAATGCCATTTTAATGTCAAAATTTTTCATTTGTTAAATGTTTATTGAGCACCCTCTCTATGCCAGGCGTCAGTCCTGGCAGAGTCGTTAACTGTGCATTGATAAATACAAGGACAGTTAGAGTAAAAGAGGAATATATGCAGGAGCTAGTTGGGCAGGGAGGGAGCAGCCAGTCGGGGGGAGAGGGGAGGAAAGGCTTCCCAGCACATAGCCTGCTCTGGGGATTGTTCCCTCAGCCACCCCTGATTTCCATATCGATCAAACCACTGGCTCCTGTGTGCAATTTATTCATCTGCCATTCGGCTCTAGGGATAACTGAGGATTCTGTCCTGGGTGTCAAGGAGGAAGGGAGCAATCTCTGCCTGCATCCCACTCACATTCTCATTCAAGCCATAAATATCTCTGTGCTGAGACACATTCATTCTTGAAAATCTAAATCAACCTTCCTCTGATAGGGTTACAATATCCTAAACAGGGAGCCAGAGGTTGAGAAAATTGGGTGGAATAAATGATGTGTTCATTGAGTGTTTCTCTTCTTTTCTGTATTTTGTGTAGGTGTGCTCCAGGATATTTCGGAAATCCCCAGAAGTTTGGAGGTAGCTGCCAACCATGCAATTGTAATAGCAACGGCCATTTGGGCAGCTGTGACTCCCTGACCGGAGGTAAGATCAACTCATACCTCTGTTAACCTGCATTTATCAGACTAGTATAAAGTAACAGGTGAAGAACTCAAGCAAACATTTATAGGAAGCACAATGCCCAATTCCAGCTAGCAAATTGTCCCTTTATTTTGATAACCTGTGGAATGCTGAGGCAGTATTTTCAACTTTGGTGAATAACTTACTTCAAGTAGGTTGTTGGGGTTTTTTAAATTGTTTTTAAAACTCAACTAATTATAACCAAAATAACCTCAGACCCTATTTTGATAAGGTTATCTGTCACATCAGCGTTCTTTATGTATCTAAAGAAGTCAAAGTATTCTCTCTCTAATAGCAATAAATGTTCTGGGATGTAGGTGGTACAATTGAGATGGATATTACATATCAAGGAAAAGGTAACTACTGGGAATTAGTGGGTTCATTAGGAAGGACTTGAAAGAAAAGGGAAGACTATGCTCTCCCCTCTTTGACAGAGAATATTAATGTGATTTCCTAGGAAAATGCCATTGACATAGTGTAATGCCAACCCCTTAGATAAAGTCTGTCACTTTATAGTTACAAACAAAACCCTGAATGTGTAGATTAGATTTGGTAAAGTGACTGTTTCCAAAGGAAGGAAGAGTGAATGAATTATTATTAGTCCAGAATGAAGTGCCTATTTTCATGCCTCAGGGCCTCATCCTTGGCTCCATCTTCAATATCAACTCAACACTGTCGATTTGAATGGAAATACAGTTATCAGATGACACAAAGTTCAGAGAGAGCAAAATGTCTCCTGCAGCACAGTTAGAATACAAAAGGGTCTCAACAGCCTGGAATAACGGGCCAGTTCTAACCAGACAAAATTATGTTAGGGATAAGCATATGGCCCTATAGTTGAATGGGAAAAAAATCAACCTTTAAGTCTGTGGTAAGTGAGATGTAACTTAGTAGTAGGAGGTGTGAAAAGACTAAGACTTTCATTAGCAGTAAGTTCAGTGCTCAGGAGAGTAATGTGGCTCCTGAAAGACACCTCACACTATCTTCGCCGAGTTCTAGTGTCTAAAACCAGGTGGTCTCCCATTCCCTGGTTCTCTGCTCCTATAAGTCCTCAGGTGGGGTTTGTGTCTTTAGAAGGCAATAGACAAGCTCCAGCTTGTTCGGAAAGATGGTAAGACTGCGAAGGGACTTAGAGTCATGTCACATGAGGGGGGGTTAACAAACCAGGACAGTGAAGAGAATACTTGGAAAGCACATATTTGAAAGGCTGGTGTGTGGGAGAAGGGTTCGTTGTGTACTGTGGAAGGAGGGATAGAACCTACACCAAAGAGTGGAAGCTAGAGGGAGTTCTATTTTAAATGATCTTAGGAAAGAAGCGTCAGATGTTTAAAGATGAAAAGGACTTTTAAAAGGAACTGAGTTTTGCTGTCATTGGAGGTATTCAAGGAGAAGCTTCAACCTTATGCCCAGTTTACTTGTGAGGTTAATATCTTTCCCCTCTATTCTAATAACAAAAATAGGCAATGTGAAATGAAGGTGGTAAATATTGTTCCCCAAATGGAAGAAAATTCTCACACGTGAGACTTGTTTGTTCCTGTGAGCTTTTTTCCCTCTCTTCTCATCCTTCCTTTTTCTTTCAATTAATAATGTACAGATTGTGTGATGGCCAAACTCAAACTTGTTGAGAAAGTTGCACTGATATATCAATGATGCACTTAAGTCAAGTCCCCCACAAACTGTTCCAGGTGCTATGGGAGATTGCAAAGGAAACAAAACATCTTTCCTGGCTGTGAGGCATTTATGGTCTAATTGAGGAAATAAAAGTGACATGACTACAAGAATGAGCAAATGATTTAAAAAAAAATGAGTAAGAGACACTTAGGATTATATATAATAAATGAAAATGCGTACAAATATGTATAAAGGAGACATTGATTGTCTTTGAGTGGAAGGATGGAGGGTGTTTTTATATTCTTCTTCTGATTTTCCCAAATTTTCCCTAGTGAATTTACTTAACAGTAAATGTGGTTTAAAATATATGCATATACACACAAAGTGTGGAATGTTGCCTGCTGCCGAGACCAAACATGAAAACATGTCTAGGAACTTTTCAAACTTCGCGTCTTCCTGTGGTGATGTTCGATGATTTTACAGAGGGAAGTGAGAGGGTGTTTCAGTGTAAGAATACATGGTATGGGGGGGAAAATGTGGAAGGGGGTAAACAGTGTGCAAGGATGACCAGTATGCTTTCCTGGCTGTGCCTGAGACTCTCAAAATTTGGCTTATATTTATGGAAGTTGGCAGTGTGGGTCCACTAAAATTGTGTGCATATCTCTCTCACAGCATGTGTCACACTGTTGCGTAATTTGTCTGCCTCCCCTATGGGACCATTAAGCCACAGAACAGCAGGGATTTTTGTCTCGGTATCTTTGTATCTTCTGCACCTACCACAGGCCCATAGTGCACAGTGGATGCTCAAAGGTGCCCAATGAATGTTTATTGAATGTTCCTGAATGGTATTGGAAGAGGCTGTCAAATGAAGAAAGCCTCAACACTAATGACTAGGAGTTTTAATTTTATAAGAATGACATGACCCTTTATAGAGAAGAAGGTGAATATAGAATCAGAGAGGCCACAAGAGAAGTTCCTACAGCAAGACTGCTGGGAGATGAGAAAGCTCCCTGAGCAGTGGCACAGGTCGGGGAAGGAAAGGGAAGAGCCAGTGATCATGGACAGTTTGGTGACTAAAATCTTGCAAAAACTAGCTTTTCTGAAAGCCAAATCAGAAAACAGATTATGAGTAAGCTTAATAACACTACCTTCTTTGGTTATGCCTTGGGTCAGAATGCACAAACCAAGAACCCAAAGATGGCAGCCCAGGAGAAGAATGTGATGGTGAGTAAAGAAAGCACCTTTCCTTTCCCAATTGTGCAGTTTTGCTTAAGATATGTGAGCCCCAATCTGGAACATGCAGTTTCCAGTCTGGGAAAGCTATGTGGGAGGGGGGAGGAGGGAGGAGGGAGGAGGAAGACTAGTTAAGGTCAAATCCAGCCTCTGTCAACTAAGAGCTATATGACCTTGGGCAAGTGACCTTCTCCAAGCTTCAGTTTCACCATTTGCAAAATGGACATAATAACTAGGTCAACCTCATTAGAGTTTTTGGAAAAATTCTTGTAAATCTCTTGTCACAATGCCTGGTAAATAGCAATAAATAACTAAAAGCTATTTATTATCTTTCCCACATATAAAATAAGCAACAATTTGCATATTTTGACTCACCAGGCTATTTACCCTTGCAAGAAGATTCACCAGTTCTTCTTTTTTTCCAGTTTTATTGAGATATAATTAACATATAACATTGTGTTAGTTTAAGGTATACAACATAATGATTTGATATACATTGCAAAATTATCACAATAAGTTTAGTTAATATCCATCATCTCACATAGTTAGAAATTTTTTTCTTATGATGAGAGCTTTTAAGATCTAGTCTTTTAGCAACTTTCAAATATGCAATACAGTATTATTAACTATAGTCACCATGCTATACATTACATCCCAGGAATTATTTGTCTTATAACTGGGCCTTTTTTACTTTTGACCACCTTCAACCATCACCACCCCCATTTCTAAAATTTTTAAAATGCATCCTGTCTAGACACCTCCCTTTCTCAGAATCCATGGCCCTCCCTGACAAGTCTAGGATTGTGATGTTTGCCTGTGGTGACCCACATGCATATTAACTGGGTTGTATAGTCCTTGTGCTCTGTTTGCATTCCTGTGGCTCCAGCCTGCAGAACACTTGCCTTTGATTGTGGTCCCTACAGATTGTGACAGCTGTGTTATGACACTCTTGAATGACCTGGCCACCATGGAGGACGAGCTCCGCTCAGTCAAGTCGCAGCTGCAGGAGCTGAGTGCCAGTGCGGGCACTCTGCAGCAGATGGGTCACTTGGAGACCCAGACCAAGGACCTGAGGGTAAGTAGCCTGTGGGTCCAGCATGATGCTGGCCCACATTAGATATGTGTTGAATAGATGCAGCATGAATGAATATTCCTCAAGCAGGAAAGGAGGGCTTCACTCCACTTAAGGTTCAGGGGGCTTTCCTCCTTCCTCTAATCTAAATGAAGATTGGATTCTTTTTAATTGAGGTATAATTGACCTACAATATTGTATTAGTTTCAAGTGTATAACAGTGATTCAATGTTCAAATACATTTTGAAGTGATCACCACATAAGTCTAGTTACCTTCTGTCACCATACAGTGTTATTACGGTACTACTGGTTACTTTCTCCATGCTGTTTGCTGCTTCCCTGTGACTTATTTATTTTATAAATGGAAGTTTGTACCCTTTAATCCCCTTCACCTTTTCTGCCCATCCGCCCCCTCTCTTTGGCAAACAGCAAAAGATATACATTCTCTGTATCTGTGAGTCTGTTTCTGTTTTGTTTTATTTGTTCATTTGTTTTGTTATTTAGATTCTACATATAAGTGAAATCATACAGTATTCGCCCTTCTCTGTCTGACTTATTTCATGTAGAATAATACATTTTTACTGATGGGAAGTATTAGTAAATACACAAAACTAACACTTCTGAATGAACATTCCTTACTTACTGAATGTTTCTGGGCCAGTTTTTCTCATGGAGCCTTCTTGCATTCAGAAGACTCAAAATCACATTTGTGTAAAATTGTTATTAATTCTTCTTTAAATGTTTGATGAATTTTTCCAGTGAAGCCATGTGGGCCTGGGGTTTTCTTTGTCGGAAGTTTTTGTTTGTTTGTATATTTGTTTTTAAATAAAGCATAAGTTCAATTTTTAAAAATAGATGTGGGACTATTTGGGTTATCAATTTCTTCTTGGGTGATATTTGGTAATTTGTGCCTTTCAAATAATTTTTCATTTCATCTAAGTTATCAAATGTATTGACATAAAATTATTCATAATCTTCCCTTATTATTCATTTAATATCTACAAAATCTGTAGTGATGCATTCTCATTCATCCCAGATATTGGTAATTTGTACTTATCTCTTTTTTCTTTATTATTCTGGCAAGAGGTTTGTTAATTTAATTTTTTTATTTCACTGATTTTCTCTGTTGTTTTTCTGTTTTCAATTTTATTGATTTCTTTTTTCATTTATATTTTTTCTTCCTTCTGCTTGCTTTGGGTTTAATTTGCTAGTTTTTACAGATTCAAAACCCTTCTTGTTTTTAATATAAGCATTTAATGCTAAATATTTCCCGAAGCACCACTTTAGCTTCATCCCACACATTTTAAAATGTTGTGTTTTCATTTTTATTCAATTCAGAAGATTTTCTAATTTCCCTTGTGACATGTTTTTGATCCCTGAGTTACTTCTAGTGTGTTGTTTAATTTCCAAATTGGGTATTTTCCAGATAACTTTCTGTTATTGATTTCTAATTTAATTCTGTTGTGATCAAAGAACATACTTTATATGATTCCAGTTCCTTTAAGTGTGTTAAGATTTGTTTCATAGCTCAGAATATGGTCCACCTGGGAGAATGTTATATGTTCACTTGTAAAGAAGGTGGTCAAGAGGGTGTCCTGAGAAGTAATGGGGTCTAAAGTTCCTCACAGGGCAAGAGTCAAGCTCACCCCATGAATTAAGGCTGAAAAAACAACCCTGAAATTGCCCAACGCTCATTGTTGGGAATAGCTACATGAAAACCTAGGAAAGCTACAAACTTATAGCTGGGACCTGGACAAGATTCACAAACCAGACTCTGTACTAGAATGTGACATCCTCAACATCACCATAGTATATAAGTCCTAAACCGCCAATATAAGACCTGGTCCTGGACTAGAGGGTGGGAGTGATGATAACTGTAAGATCACTGGACAGGACACACAGAGTGCAGAGAGGAAAAGCTCCCACTAAGAATGAGCTTGCAGACACTGTAATAGACAAATAACAATAAGAAAGATAGCTAACAGAAGCAGCAGTCAAGAGATGAGTTCCCTTTAGATAAAATGAAAATCACAGGACAATCTGAACAAGAAATTTAAATACCAGAAACCAAACAAGAAGAGGTGGATATGAAAAGGTCCAATTAAAAATCATGGAAATGAAAAAATATATACTCATTGAAGTAAAAGAATTCAATAGATGGGATAAAACCCTAAGCTAGACATAGGGAAAGAGGCTTTGGAGAAAGTTTAATAAGTGCTTTTAGAATGAGGGCTAATTCTAAACCCATTAATGGCTACAGCTGAGAATACATAGCAAAAAATAATGCTAGAAAAATGGTTCTTTTCTATCCCATCAGGATCATTTTAGTCATGGTTTATAGGCTTAATGTGGGGGTTAGGGGGAAGCCTTTATGTTTTGAGAGAGAAAGAAGCCACTAGAGTTACTCTGATGTCATCAATAAAACTCTGCACTTCTTCAGTGAAGGGAAGGGAACCAACGTTCCAGTACCCGCCCTGTGTGCCAGGCTCTGTGCTAAAAGTTTTATTTAAGCCTCACAACACCTTATGAGGACAATAGTGTTATTTCCTTGAACAGGCATGGAAAAGCTAAGTAACTTGCTTAAAATTACATAGCTAGTATGTGGTAGTGCTAGAATTCCAACCAAGATCAAATTCTAAGACCATGCTTTACCCACTGTACTTTTTATCCAAGTATTCTCCTAACATTTGACAGAATGATGGGCCTTAGTTTGCCCAGAGCAAAATTAAAATGGAACAATTTTCTTGCCATATCACACAAGCACTGTGAGAATTTAGTACAAAGTGTGAGAGGAAAGCTAACATTTTTAATGCTTGTGCATGTATGATGTTTCATAATACATTAGCCCAGTTTCCACCATAAACAACTTGACAGCTTCATGTTACAACCTGTAATATACTGATAAAGGAGATAAGGCTTAGTGAGCTTATCTACTAAATGGAGAACCTAGAGTTTGTACCTGAGCTGTGTCCTTTTACCCAACACTGGCTCTCGCATACAAATAGAGGTAATAGTATTTCTTTTTCTTACAAAATTTTTTAAAGATATTAACAAAATTTTTCCCCAAAATTGAAAATATTAGCTATCCTAGATATTATATGCAGCAGTGTCACCTTCTCAAAGTAATGAGGCAGTTTAATACTCCAGAAAGGACAGGGGACCTGGATTCTTGTCCTGAAGCAATACTGATTGGCTATACAGTCCTGGCATGGACAAGTCACCCAATTTCTTTGGGCTTCTGTTTTCTCATTTGTAGTAGGAGGGTATTCAATTAAGTGAGCTCTGAGTTCCCTTACTGCTCTAACATTCTTTGAATCTAATGATTCCTCCAATAAAGTAGCCATAGGCACTGATTTTAGTATCATAAGGTTAAATATAGGTTAAAAACAACTGAATTCATTATAGAATCTGGAAATTAATACATTAGGTAAGTGGTATCACTCTCATTTCTATAAGGTTAGGTCATTCATTCAAGTAAAGTATCTCTTGTCTTTTCACGTTTTTAAATGTTGCTATTTTTATTGTAGATCCATATCACAATTTATATTAGAAAATAGATTCTTCATGTAGCCTATTTTGAAGAACCATGTTTTTTCTTGTGGAACCAGCAGCATTGGTCTTGCTAAATGAATCTTTTCATATTATCAACCCAGGTTTACTAAGTTGATAGGATTTACTCCAAATTTCTACTCTCAAGTGAGATTAACTTTGTATTTGACTTTCAGAACCAGCTGCTCAACTACCGTTCTGCCATTTCAAATCAGGGCTCAAAAATGGATGGCCTAGAAAAAGAACTGAGCAATTTGAATCGTGAATTTGACACTTTGCAAGAAAAGGTAATGTGTTAGGTCAATAGCATTAACTTTTTGTTTGTACTTTCAAAATATTATTAATCCCCCCCCCATTAACTTCAATTTGTTGCCAATACATTTATTTTTCCTATAGGTTCAAATAAATTCCAGGAAAGCACAAACATTATATAACAACGTTGATCGGACAACCCAAAGCGCAAAAGAGCTGGATGCAAAGATTAAAAACGTCATTCGAAATGTGCACAGTAAGAAGAGTTACTCTATCCAATTAACTTTTTATGTTACATAGCCCTTTTCTGCACGCTGAAAGAATTTTCCTTTAAGAGTTCAACATTATGAAGATCCTGCAGTCAGAGGAACCCTCCCATAAAAACATCTGCCTGTTTTTAAGTAGCCTGCGGGAGGCCAACATTCCCAGTCTAATAAGCCGCTCTTGTTTTCCAGTTCTTCTGAGGCAGATCTCCGGGGTGGACGGAGGAGGGAGCAGCTTGCCACCCGGGGAGTTTGCCAGGAAGCTGGCCGAGGCCGAGCGCATGCTGAAGGAGCTGCGGAGCCGCGACTTTGCAAGGAACCTGAGAGAAGCAGAAGCTGAAAAAAGAGAGGCTCAGCTCTGTAAGGATGTCCCCAAACTCTCGCATCCGTCCATTCTCATCGGTCTGAAATACAGTGTGCAAAGTACAATATCGAGTCCCTAGTTACAGGTGGAGGGTGTCCTCATTTCAGTGGATATTACTGTTAGAGCATCATGTGGTGAAAACGGGTTGCCCATCCAAGTTACTAACATCTTACCATCAGGCAAAAAAAGGGAGGTGTCTTCTCCTAAGATATTAGATACTGACACCTCTCTTCCATTTTTACTGCATTTTCATTATTCTTTAATTCAGCTCCTCCCATCTTTGTCATTATATCACTTTTGAATGGTCACCTCATCACCATTGGGTTTGAATTACAAATTGATATTAGCACTATTATTGCAAAAACAAAAAATGGATATAGTAGGAGTGAACGGAATAGATCTAAAGTTTCGATTAGGGAAAAATGCCTCATCAGCTAAAAACTGAGAAATACTAGTTTTTCTAGTAAAATTTTCTGTAGTAAAATAATGTTATCAATGGCTAATTTATAACTGCTACAGATAGTAGCAGTTTTCTTTTAGAGTTTGTATTGTTTAAATTTAAAATTAGCCTTGGCTTTTAACTGCAAGGAGACAGAAATCGTGGTAGAGTGCATGTGCTGTATACTCCGCAGATCTAATTCAAATCCCTGGGCTGACTGGTCGTGCAGTCTTGGGTCATCACCTAATTTCTGCATCTCTGTTTCCTTATATGAAACATGAGAATGTTACTGTTTTCACGCGGTTATCATAAAAGTTAAATGAGGCAGTGGGTTCAATGCACAGAGCAGGTGCTGCATGAATGTTAGTTTCCTTTCCTATTCCCTCGAAAATTCAAGGAAAACCATGAAATGATTAGAAACGTAAGTCTCCTTCTGTAGTCTTTTTAACTTAGATGCAACGTACTCATCTCGTAAGTAGAAAACATAAAGTGATGTATTACAGTGCTGAATCGGATAAGGAGCTGGATGGAAAACCACCAGGTGCAGAGCAATGGACTTGTTAAGAACATGCGGGATTCTTTAAATGACTATGAAGCCAAACTCGCTGACCTCCGTACTGCACTGCAGGAGGCAACAGCCCAGGCAAATAAGGCCACTGGCCTCAACCAAGACAACGAGAGGACTTTGGAATCCATCAAGGTGAGTTCAAAGTCAGAGTCTGCACACTTTCACTAATGACAAGGATGAGGGAGATGGATCTTTACTGTTGATTAAATGGCATAGCCAGGGGCCCATCTGCATATCTAGTCTTATGCACCTCTCTCTATGGTGAACCTTCTAATCAAACAGGAATGAGGCAGTAAATGCAAAACCAAAGTTATCCCTACTCCTCAGTTGCCAGAAAAGATTCTGAACTTAAACCACTGAGAAAGCAGAGCAAATCCCTCTCTTCCCCACCCCCCTGGCTGACAGAGTACTATAGGAAAAATGTTACCAAGTAGATGAGAAGTTAAACTAATATCGTTATTAATTCAAAGTATGTAATATGTTTTAAATAATTTTTTGGGTCAGATGCATAAACATCATAATCACCAGCAAGGGCATTTTAAGCCATCACCTGCTTTTTTTTAAGGGAATAAATTAAATATAGGCCTCATGCAGGAGCTGCAGTGACAGAATTGAGAGCTCAAGATTCTATGGTATATATTTTCAGTGGTGAACATTGTATGCTAACCAACAACAAAATTGTGAGAGGTTATGAAATGACAGTAAGATCTAAGTGGAATAACATAGGACTGACTCCCAAAAAGAACATGGTGAAAGACAATAAAGAATATCTTAGCAGGTGGCAATATGCTTTATTCCCAAAACCTATTCCAACAGTAACACCTCTGTTGAAGTCCTGATTATGCCCAGCCAAGGGAGCAGGATACAACTTTCTGGGTCCTGCACCTTGGCAGCCTCCTGGCCTGGCCTTCTCAGGTCCTATGTGCTCTCTCATTGAAGTCCACCTGCATCCCCATGGGGACTGGCACAGTGATGTGTTGATGGTTGGGGCTGGTTTATGTAGTTAAAAATCCCTCCTTCTCCTCCACCAACCAGAGCTTACATGTATGCCGTCCATGCCCGAGATGACACCAGCACAGACACCTCCTTCGACAGGGATAACGACTGTTTCATGGGCATGGAGTTTGAGGAAACTGTGACAGTGCACCCACACTGCAAAAAGAGCGGATTTCCCCTCACTTTGCAATTGCCTAGATGATCTTTAAGTTCAAGAAAACATTCTGACTCTTGAAATTACTTCTAGGCTCTTCCCCAATAAATATGCCTGTGCCTGCTAATGATATATTCTGCAGCTCACGCAGATATTCTTTTTATTCTCTCCAGAGGCAAGTTAAAGAAATGAATTCCTTGCAGAGTGATTTCACCAAGTCTCTAGCCACTGCAGACTCTTCCTTATTGCAAACCAACGTTTTGCTGCAGCTGATGGAGAAAAGCCAGCAGGTAGAGACAAAACTTGTTCTCGAGAAAAATCAAAAAATACTTAAATTATATTGCAGGGAAACTATGAGATGAGCTGATCTACTTTTTTTCCTCCAGTATATGTCTTTTACTTGGAAGGAAATATACCAAAATGCCAACCGGAGGAGCGGTGTGAATGATGTGGCTTCTTTGTGTTTTTGTATTGCCTAATTTGCCTGCAATGAGCAAATGTTACTTTCATAATTTAAAAAATTGAAATGCTGTTTTTAAAATATCAAGCATACCTTTATTAGCAGAAAACATTTAGGACTGATAAAAGATTGACATTTCTTAGCCCAATGGGCAT
Source organism: Miniopterus natalensis (assembly GCF_054644295.1). NCBI lineage: Eukaryota > Metazoa > Chordata > Mammalia > Chiroptera > Miniopteridae > Miniopterus > Miniopterus natalensis. Next base: position 44,793,932 of record NC_142087.1, read on the forward strand.
TTTGAAAGTATCTTTTATGATCGCTATTTCCAAATCAGAAAAAAAAGTGTTTTGGCCTAGTACAAATTTACACTAATGATAACAGCATGCTGTTATAAAATTTATCAAAGGGCGTCCCTGCCATAAGGAAAATGTTCGAATGGTGGTTAAACTTGGGAGAATGTTATGAACACCACTATCTGAAGTCATCAAAGATTAATTGGTGTAGTAAATGGGCTTAGAAAACAAATTCCTTCTTGTTGCTTCCTGGAAACGTGTCATTTAGGACAGAGTTCAAGAAAATGGCATATACATTCTTTGCTTAAATTGACACTGTCTCTGTTTACTTGGAAAAAAACAGGACTATAAAAAATTAGCTGCCACTGTGAATGAAGTAAGACATGAACTAAGTGACAAAGTGAGAGAACTTTCCAAATCCGCCAGCAAAGCATCGCTGGTGGCGCAGGCAGAGAAGCACGCGCAGTCCTTACAGGAGCTGGCAAAGCAGCTGGAGGAGTGAGTGTGGGCCCTGGAGGTTTCACCGTGCCCCTGCTGAGGCCTGGTGTGGAAGCCCCGCCCCGGGCGGGCTGGGTCTCCGGAACAGGGTGGAGGGTGGACCCAGGGCATAAGTCCAACCCGATCTACAGTAGGGGACTGATTCCCAGTTGCACTTGAGCAGAGCTGCAGGACCCACTGCCTAGGTCTCCACCCGTCAAATGAATTGGGGTCAGCGGCAGGCAGGGGGCCTGCTGGAGCACTTCCCCCATCTGTCTTCCAGGATCAAGAGGAACGCCAGTGCGGATGAGCTGGTGCGTCGTGCTGTGGACGCGGCCACTGCCTATGAGAACATCCTGAACGCCATCAAAGCGGCAGAGGATGCCGCCGACAAGGCCACTAGTGCCTCCGAGTCTGCCCTCCAGGTGGGCACCTGCACTGGCACCTTCTCTAGATGCACTCTGGAGATGTCTCTCTTATTTTCTTTCTCTGTGAACCAAGGGATGGATGGACACACACACACATGCATATATACAGTTAGCATTACTTTAAATCAGAACTTGTTATATAGAATAGCCTTGAACTTGCTCCAGATATGGGTCGTTATTTATATGACTAATGTGTAGTACAACCAATGTCACCCCAAAACATTTAATTTTTAAAATAACTTTGTAAAACCAGATAGAAATTACACTAATTATCAATTTTGAACCAAGATAAATATTATATCCTGCTTCTTATCTGGTATGCTTTTAGGCTGTGATTAAGTATTAACATTTACCAAAAAAGAGAGAGATTTTTGTGTACAGTTTGAGAACCATTTATTTCCTTTGTCTTACACCTAGGCACGTCTGTGGAGTCCTATGGGATCTGATATGTACCATATAATATTCTTATATTTAAAAATAAAGAACAAAATATTAAATATCAAAGAATTAGGGGAAAGGCCTTATTGGAAGGTTGAAGACTTTTATCTCCCAAAGACTAAAAACCTAAAAGCAACTCCATTCTGTCTTCAGTTATTTCAGAGAGTACTATACAAGTGACAGTGAGAAAATGAGACAGGTGTCATATAATTCATCAATATGTCACCAGAGATGGGTCCACTTCCCCAAGCCACAAATGTCCACCTAGACCCCTAAATCTATCTTTTAAGGAACAGTCTTTTTAAACCTCTTCTTCAAACTTCATTCTTTAAAGATTAAAGATAAAGGCTTTGGGGTAGGATAAGAAAAAGAATCTTATTTCATGTTTCCTAAGCTGCACCACATGCTTAAAGCTGCTCAATGTTTTGCTTTCAGACAATGACAAAGGAAGATGTTCCAACAAAAGCTAAAACCCTGAGTTCCGACAGTGATAAACTGTTAAATGAAGCCAAGATAACACAGAAGAAGCTACAACAAGGTATTGGGGGGAGGGGGTGGTCAGGTTATAATCAGGGACTTGAAAACAACCTATAGGACCAGGAGAGGCAGCCCTAGAAAAAAATGCTCTTCCTGAATCTCAGCATTGATGCACATTTGTAAATCCATGGTTTATTTTATAAATTTGATGTTTCTACCCAATATTTTAACATATACTAACTTAACTAGAACCTCATGAATATAATAAATCTTGAGGGTGACAAGCCTGTTTTGGCCAGGCCTTTATGGGGCTATTTAATTTAATCTACTTGTGACCGTGGCATTGGGAACCCACATAGCATAGAGGTAAGTACAGTACTGGTTTCTTATTTAAGGTCTAGACCATTAATTTCAGGTCATTAGAGTAACTGCTTCAAATTTTCTTAAGTCCTGAAATCTTAGTAATTAAAAGTACCAAAAACTAGTACCACTGTGAAACATGAGGATTTTTTAATTATAAATTTTATCATTGAAAAAGTTCCACTTATTTAATTTTTAAAAAAAGAATTAATCCACCTCAATCTCACCAAGTTCCTGTGTCTGAAAATGTGGTCCCTTGATATTCTCCGGTCCCTCGTGGTCACTCACAGCTGGGCAGCCATCTGAACACCCACAGCCCTCACTCAGCTTCTTAGTCGCTTCAAAGGGATTAGATGGCTTCTACTACTAACTTACCTTTCTTCTTTCTCTCATTCATCTATAAAAATTAAATACATGAAAAATAAAATACAAAATATAAACATAAAATGATTTGCCTAGCAAATTTCAAGAATTAAAATTTCCTTGTATGATCTCTGCTCTCTATAAAATTTGAGGTAAGAAGTGAGGATCAGTGTTTTAAATAGGTTTAGGACGCTAACCACATTGTTACTTTTTCCTTTTATTTTCTTTTGTTTCTAAATATATGACCCCCTTCATCCATTTCTCCCACCACTACCTCTGGCAACCACCAGTTTATTCTCTGTATCTAAGAGCTTTTTGTTGTTGTTTTTATATTTATTTATTTATTTATTTATTTATTTATTTATTTATTTATTTATTTATTTTATTTTTTAAATATATCTTTATTGATTCAGAGAGAGGACAGGAGAGGGAGAGAGAGATAGAAACATCAATGATGAGAGAGTCATTGATCGAGCCCACAACCCGGGCATGTGCCCCGACCGGGAATTGAACCCCAATTGCCTGGATCCTAGGTCAACGCTCAACTGCTGAGCTATGCCCGGCCAGGCTGTTGTTTTTAGATCTTATGTATAAGAGAAATCATATGGGTTTTGTCAACATTGTTATTTAAACCAGTCCTAGAATCATAATTTAAGCCTTCTATCATCAGTTTGGTCTTGTAGCATTCACTGGTCATTTTCCATGACCCCAAAGTGGCAATATTATCAACTAGGACTGTGAGCTCTGCTCCTTTCACTGAATTCCCTTAAGTGTATCAGTTTGGAAATGAACAGAAACAAGCAATGCCTAAGTGTGTGTGTGTGTGTGTGTGTTTGCTTGGATAAGGCTCTGATAACAACATTCCTTTCTTATACTCTGAAACTGAAGAGGCACCTTTCTGCATTATTCATTCATTTGTTCATCTGGTCATACAGTCATTCATTCATTCTATAAATATGTATTAATATTAAGCCCTGACTAGTGCCAGACATAACACTTTGTCATGGGACACAGCAGAGAACAAGACAAACACATTCTTTCCCTTCATTAAAGAGAGACTTCTGTCCTGAGCAGAGTGGAAGTTAAATTCTCCCCTAGGTTATTAAGCCTCTCCCTTTCTTCATGCGTATTTCCCAGGAGCTCGGGCCACGGGCTTTCATATGCTCCTGATCTCCATAACCAGAGGACCCTGAAGCTGTGGGTCTAGACACAAGCAGTGGGCACCTCTGGGATGACCCCTTAAATGCAGGTCTGCTCAAAGCTGTGCAGACACTAGCTACTTAAGGGCAACTAATACCAATGCGGGATAAAAATGCACAGAGTAATTGCCTCTTAATGCTTTATTTTATTTTAGAAATCAGTCCAGCTCTGAACAACCTACAGCAAACTCTGGAAATTATGGCAGTTCAGAAAGGGATGATAGACGCCAATATTACTACCATCCGTGATGATCTTCGTGGGATAGAGAGAGGTCAGCATCTCCTGAACCCACCAAGCCTGGCTTCTTTTGTTGAACAGTTTAGATACTTACATTTCCCTATTTGTGTGTGTATCAGATGACATCGATGGTATGATCAGTAGTGCAAAGAGCATGGTCAGAAATGCCAACGATATCACAGATGAGGTTCTGGATGGGCTCAACCCCATTCAGACAGATGTGGAAAGAATTAAGGATACCTATGGGAGCACACACAGCGAAGACTTCAACAAGGCTCTGACTGACGCAGATAACTCAGGTATCAGGCATTCTTGGCCAGGAAAGGTTATCCATTTTCTCCATTGTTATGTGCTTTGATCAATTTAAATTCTTCCCTGGTAAAGTATGATCTTAGAAATTAAAACATTAGAAAACAGTTTCACATAACACATTCAAAGAGTGTGGGTATTCTATTAGTTAGAAAGACCAGGCAGGATCCATTAACATTGCTATTGATTTTCCCTTTTATAGAGTAGAGGTATAGGTCCCTGAATCATGAGGTATTAAATTATGATTGATATTAAGGATTAGAAAACAAAGGTATTTTTTCCTATAGTGGTCAAGAAAGGTGACTTGACCTCTAGATTGCAGAATAAAATCTCTTACATATTTAGAAAAGGTTTTACCTGATTCCAAGTCATCCTGTTCAACATTTGAGACCCAAACATACTATTTGACAAATACTGTCAACAAGGACATCTGTATTTAACCTTTCTCAACTTATATTTCTAAATTTCTGTTTTGTTACCTCACCAATAGTAAGAAAATTAACCAACAAACTGCCTGATCTTTTGAGCAAGATTGAAAGTATCAACCAACAGCTGTTGCCACTGGGCAACATCTCTGATAATGTGGACCACATTCGAGAGCTAATTCAGCAGGCCAGAGATGCTGCAAATAAGGTAGGTGTGCCCTGCCTTGCCAGGCACCTAAGCTCCTTCTTTGATAAGTTACCACATTCATCAGGAAAGGAAGGGCATTTATTTACTCAAGAACCTGTTGTTTTTCTTGCCCTAATTCTTTGGTTGCTTGAAATGTGAAAGTTGATTTCCCCCTGTCGTCCTTCAAATGTGCACAACAATCTCATCCCCATGATCTGGCATGTCAGGGACCGGAAGCCGTTTCCTCCCCACTGAGTTTATGCAGACAGTGAGAAGGGTTTTCCTCCAGGCAGCAGCTAGTAAACTACAAGTTCAAGTAAGGATTCTGTAATCAGAATAGGCTGATATGATGCTGCACAGGACCTACTTTCTTGCTGTAACTTGAAAGTTGTAGAATCCACTTTTATTGAGGATGCAGGAATAGTTCCTACCAGCATCACCAGTGTTCCGAACATGGGATTATAGCAATTTTCCATCACAGGAGCACTGATCCATCAGCCTTTCTCATTTTAACCTGACATTAACATTATTTACTCGAATTCCTGACACGTCTCTCCCACAATTTGTTTTGTCCTCACAAAATATTAATGAAATATCATTTATTTTTCAGCCACCCCCCATGAGAGATTTGGAGATAGAGGGTTGGAAAACCAAGTCATAATATCACTGCCCTGGAGGCACTGTCATTTATCTCTAGGCTCCATATTACGTTTTGTTAGCCTCAAATTCTGCCCCTTTTTTTAGGAAAGAGAAGTAAGTACTGTCAACATAAAACCTTTTCTTCGGCAAGAAAACAAAGAGCATAGGCACAGTTAGCTTTTGCTCTTCTATATTCATTCACTAACTTAGTCAACAAAATTTGACGTGTATGAAAAGCACAGTGGTCAAGAGTCAGTGAGCCAAGCCAGGAAATATTACCCATTTTCTCCACTGTTATGTGCTTTGGTCAAACCAAGCCAGACTGCCTTGGTTTTGATCCTAGTTCCATCACTTATGAGCTCCGAGGCCTTGGGCCAGCCACTTCACCTCGCTGTGCCTCAGTAGCTTCATCTGTAAGCAGAATAAATAATAATACAGGCCTCATGAGAGTGTTAGGATTAAATGAGCTAATGTAAAACAGCTCCTGGCTAATAGTACTATGTAAGTGGATAATAAAAAATAATCAGCAAGTGCTTTTGAACACCTGGCTTGCATGGCACTCTCCTGAGGACCCAGGTTGCTCTCCAGCTGCTGCAAGTGGCATTTGGTGAAAAGACTACACTAAGAGGCTGGATAAAGGTGTGTTGCTGGGTTTTGGAAATACCAATTTCTACCTAGAGAGGCTAAGAATAGTACGAAAGGACGCATATAAGAATGTTCAATGCAACACAGCGTATAATCACACAAAAATCATTGGGAAAAACCCAAATGTCCATCAATAGGACATGGATAAAATTGTGATAAATTTATACAATGAAAGACCATACAACAGTAAACATGAGCGAGCTGGAGCCAAGTGTATCAACACGGATAAATCTAAAAACAGTGAATGAGTTTCATGAGTTTTTAATCCCGGTCTAGGAGACACGCACACTCCTGTGTTCCTTATCCTGACAGCTTGACAAAGGCTCATGCATGTTTGAAAGGAGTAGCCGCTCTGAACACACCCACTTTCCTCCTGGTGCACGGTTAACACCATAGATCTTACTCCTTCGCAGGTTGCTATCCCCATGAGATTCAATGGAAAATCTGGAGTAGAAGTCCGACTGCCAAATGACCTGGAAGATTTGAAAGGATACACATCTCTTTCTTTATTTCTCCAAAGACCTGAGTCAGGAGAAGATGGAGGGACTGAGAATATGTTTGTGATGTACCTCGGAAATAAAGATGTAAGTATTGCTTTGATACTTCTCTTGTTTTTAAAAGAATATGGTTTTGAGATGTGAGACACCCGTGTGTCACTGCCATGGACACAGCAGGAGGAAATCCCACCAACGTGTCAACAAACTCCACTACCTCTGATGGTGCCACAAGGAGCTTTCTGTCAATCATGGATTATTATCTGCTGGCAGATCTAGAGGCCTTACCAGAGGTGCCCAACACATGGGCACACGTGTACACATGTGTGTGCCTATGAGCAAATATACACCTGGGGTTAAAGATCAGCCCCTTTCACCACGTGACCAGGGCAGCAATATCAAGGCTTCGTGGGAATCAACAGTTCTCCCTCACAGAATTGTGACCCTGTTCTCTTGCTCAGAACGTCCAGCCCTAGCCCTTTCTCAAGTCGGTGGGGTGACAACCATCTGTGGATGGAGACCGGAGCAAATGAAGCCTCTCCTACCTAATTAATCAGAAATCCAGTTGCCCCATCTCTACAATTCTAAATTCTTTAAACTGCTACTGTTTCAGGCATTTTGAAGAGTTTATTTTAGCACTTAATCCCCCCACTTAAAATACATTTCTTCAACCTAATTGTCAGGAAAAACTAATTACTGATTGGGTTAGGATACAATTTTTAGAAAAGAAATATCTGAAAATTCTGTCAGTTAAATGGTTGGCTGCCATTAGTGGACAGTGTATTTAAAGATTCCTAAAATCAACACAGTTATTAATCACTCTTTCTGCTTCGAGGGGTTGGTACTTCATTTGTAGCTTTCTTATGACATGACTTTTTGCTTTGTATGTGACAAAATACACATTACTTTATTCCTTCAATAAATTTATACCATATACCTACTAGGTGCAGCACCCTGTATTTATGATAAACAAAAATTTGTTTCATGAGTGTACTTAATGTACACTTAAAACTGGTTGAAATGGTATATTTTACCATAATTTTTTTTAATCCTCACCTGAGAATATGCTTCGTCATTGATTTTAGAGAGAGGAAGAGAGAGAAACATTGATGTGAGAGAGGAAAACCTATCAATTGCCTCGATTGGTTGCCTCTCGAATGCGCCCTGACTGGGATCAAACCTACCACCTTTTGGTGCCCTGGACGACGCTCCAACCAACTGAGCCACATCAGCCAGGGGTATTATACCATCATTTACCAAAAATTTGTATCTACCTTAAAGTGCTCATATTCTAACAGGGGGAAAAGATACATATGTAGCCGTGATAATACAGGGTGCTAGGTGTTGTAACAGAGGCATGTACACAGTATTGAGGGAATGTTGTATGGTACAGGGAGAAAAAATGGCTTATTTCCCTTACCAGACTAAAATCTAATGGAGACCCGAGTCCATATCTGGTTCATCTTTATGGCAGGTGCTTGGCAAATATTTGTAGAATAAATGAGTGCACTATATACCACGAGCAAAGACAGCTCAGGCATTATTAATGTTAAGTGTTCTGTGTATATTATTCTGAACAAGGATACACCTCATTTATTCTGCCTGCCCAAGGCTTATTGTATAAAACTCACTTGTTATTTGAAATGCACTCTCTTGGAATGAGAAGTTGAGAGAATACATATGTCAAGGGCTCTGAGGTAGACTTTATCCCGCCAGGCCTCCAGGGACTACATCGGCATGGCAGTCATAGATGGCCAGCTCACATGTGTCTACAACCTGGGAGACCAGGAGGCGGAACTTCAAGTGGACCAGATCTTGACCAAGAGTGAAACTCAGGATGCAGTTATGGACCGGGTGAAATTTCAGAGGTACAAGTCTGATAGACTGCTGCTCTTTGCTAACCTGACTTACACTTGCTGAACTTCAATTGCACATGTTGATGAACCCCATTTTTAGAATCTTAGCTTTGATTTTTTTCATTTTTGCATAAATGTTTATATAAATCTACTATCTAATTTATTTTTAAACAGAATCTATCAGTTTGCCAGGCTTAATTACACCAGAAAAGCCACATCCAGTAAACCAGAAACAGCTCAATTCTATGACACGGACAATGGAAATAGCAACACACTCCTCGATTTGGATCCTGAAAATGTTGTATTTTATGTTGGAGGCTACCCACCTGATTTCAGAGTAAGTGCAAATTTTATTTCACTGAGTGACAATATTTACATTTTTATTTGTTATGATGGCCTCTTGTCTCTACTGATCAATTGTATATAAGATGGATTTAACTATGTATTCTTAAAGCTTATTTAGGGGTAATAGCTAATACTTAAGTACTTCCTTGTGCAGTGATATATGCTAAGCATATGAGTTTAAAAAGCATCGTTATCATTCCCACTTCACAGATGAGGAAACTGAGACAAAGAGGTTGAATAACTTGCCCAAGGTCATACAGCTGGTAAATAGTAAAGCCAGGGCATTTGGTTCCAGGGTCCACATTCTTTTCTTTCTTTCTTTTTTTATCTTTATTGTTGAAAGGGTTGCAGATATCCCCTTTTTTCCCCATTGACCCCTTCTACCCTGCACCCATCCCCCACCCCAGGCCTTCACAGCGTCCACATTCTTAACCCCTATGGCTATGTCTATGGTAAAAAGTAACAAAGTCATACTATTTCTTGGCCAATGTGATCATTGTCCTTTGTTCAATTAGTAGATTTTTTTGTTTCATTTTTTTCAGCTTCCTAGAAAACTTAGATTCCCTCCATACAAAGGTTGTATTGAATTAGATGACCTCAATGAAAATGTTCTGAGCTTGTACAACTTCAAAGAAACTTTCAATCTTAATACAACTCAAGTGGAGCCTTGTAGAAGGTAAACAAAGCCTAGACACTGTGTCCCTATGACTGTGATTTGTATAGCTTGCAGGTCTGTTACATTACAAAGGATGGGCATTGACTTGCTGTTGATGTCACTGGTTGCTTTGGGCCAGTAGTTCCTAAATTATGCTTGCACGCAACAGTGCTATTCCATCCCTAAAATCTAATGGTAGTCTTTTCTTCATTTGTAGAATATGTTAAATTGATAGAGTTTTCTCAATTTAAAAATAATAATTTTTTCTTAAATTTTTGGTGCCTCCTACCACAAAATGTTGAATGTGGGATTGGTACCTGATTTAGGCACAAAAGTATGTATTTACTGTAATTTTTTTTTCAATGGTCCACATAGTACACTGTAACTTTCTAGGTACTCTGACACCTGGACCTAATGAAAATTGCTGCCTTGAGCTCCTGACCTTCCCTCTAGTTAAAAGGATTTGGAACATTCTAATATGGAACAGACTGCATATTTATTACTCAGAATAAAATTATTACATTTCAAGTTCATAATTTTGTTTATGTTTAAACTCTTCAGATGCTAGTCTACATCTTCCTAAGTAGATATTTCCAAAAGGTACTCTTGAATATTGTCTTTATTGAATGAGGTTTTAATTATTATAAGAGCACATCCAGGAGAAGTAGCTGGCTGTTTTAACATTTTAAAGATGTTTCCTCCTCTTTAAAAAATTGTGGCAACAAGATTGCATATGCTTTGCTCCATTTTTCAGATAGCAGCATCTCATATTAATAAACAAACTTGTGTAGTAGTCCTGTGCTGCTTTGTTCTAACCTATGATGATTAATGTTGACAGGAGAAAGGAAGAGTCAGACAAAAATTATTTTGAAGGTACGGGCTATGCTCGAGTTCCAACTCAAACTTCAACTATAACTGCTTCAGTCAAAACCTTTGGGCAGTCAATTCAGACCACTGTGGATAAAGGTTTGCTGTTCTTTGCAGAAAACCAGGTAATTTATATCAAGCATCTAAATACTAACAAATATGCCCATTCAATTGAGCAATTTGAGGGTAACTGGGTTATTTTTAACACCCAAGTAGATCTGAAATACAATGTGTAAATGTTATATGCATCCTTTCCCTTGGCCCAGTTCTTCTTTCTTTGGTTGTGGGAATATGTGTCTTAATAAGGCAAATAATCAGGAATTTGAGAACTTGCTACCAAAATGTGGAAGAAATCACCCCTTTTCCCATTCGATTCTCATTGTCAATTTCATTCTCTGAGAACTACTGTTTGCCTAATAATTTACTTATTCTGCATAAAAAATGTGAAGACCTCCTGGGGTTTCTGAGAGCTCGACTGTTTGACCTTTGGATGTTTGCATCTTGGTCCAACTCTTGCCAGGCTGTGTGAGATTGTCTTTATCAACCTGACCCTTGACTATCCAAGACATGAAAGCTTCTCTGCTGTCAAGCAGCTGACTTTCTTAGAGGCCATTCTTTAGTCTCCTAGTTTAGAAAAGTCCAGTGATGCTCTACAGGTGATCACTAGCGCCATCTGCTGGTAAATGGGCTGGGAATTGTCTGCTCCTCTAAATAGACCTGTAGTTTGCTCCATTAGGTAGCATTTCTGGAGAAACGGGAATCTCCGTTGTAAGAATGTGGGATTCACAAGGCACTTGAGATTTTACCAGACCCTTCTATCTGAAGGGTGGGGACACAGACCTGGTCCAACTCTTCTCTCTCGGGTTGGTCTGGACCCTCCAGCAGCTTCCAAGGCTCAACCAGTTCTGATGGTTTGGGAAGGTCCTGACCTACCTGAAGATTGCAGAGAACTGAGATGTCACACAGCATCTTCAGGGCAAGGTGGCTGTTTTCCAAAGCAAGGTGTTCTTTGTACTACATTTTGAAGTTCTTTGAGACTAAGAACCAGAAATACTACTTATATAAAATGCCATTAGCAACTAGATAAGAGAAAATGATCTAAAGGGCTACTGTTAAGTAGGCTGGCTCATAACTGTCGGTGAGTTAATGTTATTCTGTTATTTATGAGTGTGAGGAACCCTAACTGGCTTCCTAGGGCAAGGTTTACGATCCAGGTAAGGACTGATTTTTCTATTAGATAAGCACTCTGGCAGTAGACTTCAAAGAGAGGCCCTCTTATCAATAGGGAACTTTGCGAGAGCCAACCTTCAAGCCCTGCAGGAGAAATTCCTCAGCTTATCTTTCCTCTAAGGAAATGGCTGGTTTAAATATGTGCCTTACACCATGAGGCGGATGCACAACAGACCAAGACCAACATGATTCCTGCCCTCAAGGACCTTGTGTGCTAGATGGGAAGACAAATATTAAAGTTACACTCGTTAGCTGGTTAATTACATCATCACAATGGTGACGAGCAATATAGAGGGAGAGTTTGAGGTGAAATGAGGATGTGTAACAGAATAGACTTTCTTGAACAAAGGATGCTTAATCTGAGACTTGGAGGACAAGTAGAGACATCATATAAAGAGGAAAAGGGTGATCCATGTGGGGAGAGGGGCTGGAAGAAGGCCCAGACATGGGAAAGGCAGGGAGCACTGGGGAGTGGAATGGTGGCCCATGTGGCTGGGACACAAAGAGCCGGAGGGACCACAGAGAAATAAACCTAAAGAGGTGGTCAGGGCCTCAGAGCACCTGATAGGGAGTTAGGGCTTTATTCCGAGAGCAAAGGAGAATAGTGTGCTCACGCTGGCATTTTCAAAAACCTCTTTGGCTGCAGGGTGGAAAGTGGATTTGAGAAGGCACAGAGCGGACATGGGGGGACAGTGTGTTATTGCTGTGCAGTCCAGCTGAAAGAGTTGTGGCTGAGACCAGATGGCATGAAATGGAGAGAGTTAAGAAAGGGCAGAACTGCTAAGATTTGTTTGGATGGGAGAGAGGGGGAAGAGTCAAGAATGACTCCCAGTGGGTCTGTGGCCCCATCAGTGAGTATCAGTAGTGAGAGAGAGAAAGAAGGGAGAGAGCGTGAAGGGCAAGACACGGGCTTGGCAGCAGGTGGGAGGCATGTAGATCATAAGCTCTGTTAGAGATATTCTGAATTTGAACATCTATGAGTCATGCCAGCAATAACAGTCAGGTAACCAGATGCACAGACCTGGTACTGTAAAGACAGGTCTAGGCTGGAGAAAAACATTTGGGCTTCACGGGCACACCTGAATTAAAGCCACGGGAGTGTCTGTGATTGTGAGGCAGAGAGTGGTGGGAGGAAGAGGTCCTGTGCAGGATCCCCAAAGAACCCCCAACACTTGCATGGAAGATTAGAAGGGGGATGAGCCAGCAAAGGAGACCGAGACATAGTAATAAGTCAGAAAACAGATGGTAGAAAATGCCTGGGGCTTAAGTAAGACCATACCTCTTTCCAAAAGGTAGCATTCATGTTGTCACATGATATTAATGATCTGTATCTTTTCAGTTTCCATTTTTACATGCTGGTTATAGATCACTATGACACAAAATCATAATAGGTAGCATTTATTGTGTCCTTCCTGTGTGCAACCACCATATATGATGTTTGGCAAGACTTACAACGTTTAACTGTCACACCCATCCCAGGAGTTGGACCTTGCAGCACTATTGTCCCTTTTAACTAAGGAGGCAGCTGGAGCTGAGAGCAGCCTGTAACTTGAGCGCCAGTGCTCAGGTCTTCCTCCGTTGTATCTCCTGGTAATCTGCATTGTTTCCTTGCTCTAGGATCAATTCATCTCTCTAAATATAGAAGATGACAGTCTCCTGGTGCTATACAAACTGAATTCAGAGCCACCAAAAGAAAAAAGAATTAAAGAGCCCATAAGCAATGGGAAAGATCATTCGGTATGTCCTCAGTCTGTTTACTTGAATTGTTAAATATCCTTAGTCCTTTAAAATTAAGTCAGTGCCCCAAGCACTTTTCTTTTACCACATGAGCTTATTAACTGAGGGACATGTCTTTTTAAAATTTGAACATTTGGGTATAAAATATATAACGTGTATGTGGCATATATAAAACATGATTCATTTCAAATGCAAACATTTCTATTAAAATGTTTTAATATTATATTTTATGTAAAAGTGCTAATGTCAGAGTCTTCCTAACATGTATATAAATGAATCTGAAGGAAGACAAAAAACATAATAGCTCTGAGGCACTATGAATAGAATTTTTTTTCTCATTGCTCATTAAATCTCCTCTCATTTATTTCAGATTCTGATCAGAATTCCAAAAGCCATGAAAAGTATGTACATAAGTGTGGATAGTCGCTCCAGTATGATTGATGGTGAAATATTTGATTTCAACACATATTATCTGGGAGGAATTCCACTTTCAATCAGGGAAAGGTAAGATTTTTTTTTTTTTTTTAAGGAAGCAGACAGCTACTGATTAGTTTGCCTTTTTTAATTCTAGCAATGAACAAACACAGAAAGTTAGCTTTTCAGTATTAACAGTGTTAGGCAACAGAGTAAAACAGGCTATAAATACTGGATAACGGGACTGGCCATTTGAAAGGGGGAGAGAGGGGAACTGTGTGCCACCCCCATTGTCATTCTTGGGAGGAGAGAAGCCACAGGAATATAGATGGTGTTGACAATGCTGCCGATTGGAGTGGAGGCTGTGGCCCTGGAGCCCTTCAAGGCAGTGTGACAAGCAGGCCTGGGCACGGAAAGCTGGGGTCGCTGCCTTTGGGAAGGATCTCTAGAATGTAAGGCACACCTGTGTTACCTGCCCGCTGGTATGTTATTGAGCATAGACTAGGTATAGACCGTTTCTCAGGTTAATGAATACGTGAATGAATTCAGTTCATTTGAAAACAGGAAAAGCTTATGCTGAATGAGAAAAAGACAAACAAAATCAACAAAAAAAAACACTTTGAGAATGTAGTTTAAAAAAACTTTTACGTTTTATTTGTATTCTCCAAATAGCTGCTGATAATGTATGGAAAGAAGATGCCCTGGAAGGGTTAGTACAGCCTCACGACTAAGCTAAGAAAGTCCCAGAATGTTCAGTTATTACTTTTATGTCAAATCTGCGGGGGGAGAGCCATGGGCATTCCAAGTGCTGCGGGTACACAAACTGTGTATGCGTAAGGCTCAGGGGCTTCCAGGGATGCCTGCTTGTGTGACACACTGACCACCTCAGGCCAGTCCTCAGCCTTCCCCAGCCTCCTGGCCACAGCTGTACCGTGGGCGCAGTAATCGCCTCTCTCTCAGGGCGGTTGTGGGTTTCAGAGTAGTTCGCACAGTGCCTGGCACATGGTAAGTGCTCAGTAAATGTCTCCCTTGAAAGGTTATTGTGAGGATAGCATAACAGCACCTTTCACAAAAATAGGCACCTTGTATCTGTTAGTGGCCTTTCTTTCCCCCTTTTCTTTTCTGCCACCTTCTTCCTTCAACCTATACTTTATGGAAAGAAGGGCATCAGGAGGTGCTGATGGGTCTAAAACACGTTGAAATGCAAGAGAGGTTGGATCTAAATGTATGCATAAATAGACCCGCTCCGGGAACCCACACACACTCTCCTCCTCTTCTGAGGCAAAAAGCCACCTTTATAAAATAATTAGGCTCATGCTGCAATTCTGTTGAGGATTCATTTCTGCCTTTTGCTTTAATGAGATTTAATTTTATGCATATTACATGTAGCTAAACTGCTTATAATGAATTGAATAAAAATGAATGCAGACACCCTTCCATTTAGAAAAGTGAGCTGCCTTAGGGATTTATAATGAAATCAGCTTTCTGTTTTTCTTAGTACATCATTTGTTTAAGAAACACAAATATTTGCCTGGACTTCAGTTGGTTCATGTGTGTTAATGTTTTATGTGAATTCAGCTTCAGACAGAGCCAGAAGTGAAATCAAAGGGGAAACGCCAGGGCAGCCGCCTAGGAAGAGCTGCTCGGAAGTGGCTCTCATTACGTGATTGCACTGATATGGGGCAGTCACTGAGTCCACCTTCTTACATAGAGTCCCTGCTCCGTACCAAGCACCAACTGAGTGTGTTACACATATTAACTCATTTAAACTCCTGACAACCGTAGGAAACATTAAATATTCCCGTTGTATAAATGACAAATAGAGGCACAGAGAAGTTGTATTGCCTGCTCAGGCATCAGAGACAGGACTTGAGCCCAGGCAGTCTGGCACCAGGGCCCACAGCTCCAGACAGCTCTAGAGCTACACTACCTTGTCTCTGAGAAACACCTCCTGTGTGTTCATGACCATGTGCCACATATCGTCCCAGGCATTCACTGTGCATCAATGTGTTTAATCCTCACAATAACCCCTTGCCCAGGTAGCCCAGTTAGGAGGTGGTGGATACAGCATGTGAGGCCAGACAGTGCTTTCCAGTGTTCAACTTGGCATCGGTTCAATACCCAACCGAATTTTTCCTAATTGTCTAGAACCAAAAAGTAACAGTTTGTTTTTTCTGAGTTTAGCTTAGAAGTAGACAGAAAAAAAGCTAACTTAAAAGTGGCTAAACTTAAAATTAGACAGGAAAAAAAGGGCATAAAGTTTTCTAGAGCATTCCCGACTCTAACAAATTACTTATTTATTAAGCTATTAATATATATTAATTAATATTTATAGTATATTAATTTATTAATATACTTTCTAGTCACCATGCACTGCCATGACTCCCAGGGTGGGAGAGCAATCCTAGATATTGTATATCTTCTCTGTCTCTGTACCTTTTGAGGACACTGGCCATTCTTTTGTGAACACTATTGTGTTCACTTTTGAAGCTGAGAATGCAGAATCCCACAGAAAGGATGTAGATTTTCCCAGCATCACAAAATAAGTAGCATTTTAGAAATCCTATGAGAACTGATGACCTTAAAATACATCCTTGTTTATGGGCGAGAAGTAGCAGAGGACAGTGTTTCAGCTCCAGTTCTCAGGTAAGCTTGGTCTGGTACATCTCGGTCCTTTTTTGTGTCCCAAATCAGGTTTAACATTTCTACACCTGCTTTCCGAGGCTGCATGAAAAATCTGAAGAAACCCAGTGGCGTGGTTAGGTTGAATGATACTGTGGGAGTAACAAAGAAGTGCTCAGAAGACTGGAAGGTATGTGACGAGTTCATAACCTTACAAGGGAATGTCCCCCAACCACCCATTTTTGGTATTCGTTAAAACATCAGCTTTGGACTCCTTTCTGGTAGCACACAGTGTTACTGTGAACTGGCTTACATACACTCCCCACGTGCTTGCAAAACCTCTTTAGGTTTGCATATGAAATTTGTAGGAAAGGAGTAATACCAATGACACACAAAGAAACCTGCAGATGATCAATAAATTGCCATTCAGAAAAGCAAACTTAATTCTCCTCAAGGCCTCATAAACCACATTAATCAGTTGAGGTGCCCTGACATAGGACAAGATCTGTATTTCAGCCATTAAATGATTGCAATGCCAGTCATTTATTCCGTGTTTGCATTTCAGCTCGTGCGATCTGCCTCATTCTCCAGGGAAGGACATCTGAGCTTCACCAATTTGGACTTCCCATTGTCCAGCCAGTTCCAGGCCTCCTTTGGGTTTCAGACCTTTCAACCCAGTGGCGTGCTATTAAATCATCCTGCAGGGGTATGAAACATTGCATGAATACTGAGCAAGATTTAAACCTGACTCAACATCTGATGTCAAAAGCAATAGAGAGATTTTGAATGTAAATTATTTGGGCGTTTTATCTATCGTCACATGATCAATGCCATTGTATATTTCAACCATGGAGGTTGAGCTATACACCCTGGGGTAGGTCCTAAAGGAAATCAGGTTTAGAAAGTACATTGTAGTTCACAGAATTGAATTTGTGTGTATTCATGGGCTCATTTTTATTCTTTGTTAGATTTATTTTTTGAGTCAAGGTGAATTATAACTGTTAAAAGTTATAATGTAGCTTAAAGTTTTAGATCTAAGGAAAAAATCAGAATGTATCTCCACTATTCCTTTTTTATATCATGAAAGGTAGCTCTTCTTTTCATGCAGCAGCTTATTGGACAATATTCATATCTGGGAAATGGGAGAAAAGAAGGTCTTTTGCTCTTTGTTCATGTACAACAGAGCCACAGAAATTCTCTTCAGCAAGGAGATACCTCTATACCTTAAGAGAATTTAGCTAGTGCAGTTACATAGGTGTAGAAGTCAACTAACACTTAGAAATCTCTTTGTGGAACACGTGGGATTTTAAAATAGAGGTAGAAATAGCATAGTGCCATTCTGGATTTGTGTCTTCAGAATTTCCAGCACAACAGATATCTAGTATTTTTTTCAAAAGAATATAAATGTATGGTAATATGTCATTTATTTATTTTTTTAATTTTTGTCTTTATTGTTGAAAGTATTACAGATGTCTCCCTTTTCTCCCCATTTACCCCCTCTACCTGGCATTCACCCCTGCTCCCTCCAGGCCTTCTCTACACTATTGTGTGTCCATGGGTTGTGCATATATGCATATAAATTCTTTGATTAATCTAGTATTTGTTGAAAGGAAGGATGGTAGCTGACTCTGTGGCTTTGTCATATTAGAAAGCCTTTCCTCTCTTGACTTCTTTGCTCATTGGCCTTTAGAGATCTTTTTTTCAAAAACTAGTGCTAAAGAAGCACATGCTAGCATTTAGATGGTGAGAATGGCTTTTCCATCAAAACAGGATGTTTTGATCTACGCTTTTGACCCCCAACACTCGTTTCTTCTGCTGAGGGTAGGGACACTTAGTACACAATATACAAAATGGTTGAAAGCAGATGGAAGAATTAATTGGCTTAGTAAAAGATGAGATCAATCCTGGGCAATGCAGGAATCCTGGAAATAGCCTAGGAACATGGCCCTCAACTTCATAATTGGTTAGCTAAGAAATGCATATAAATTAGCATTCTTTTATCTAATTCACAAGGAATATTGCCAACTGGAAAAAAAAACAACATAAAATGAAACTGGCACCGCACACTGTAAAAATTGTTTTAGACTAAAAACTCACTGAAGAATTACATCTTGCTGAAAATTGTAAAAATGTACTTGGTGGAGAAAACATCAACAAAATTAAAGTGACAACTACTAACACTACACATATTTTTTTTATTAAGAATTAACAGAAAGAATCAAATCATCTTGCCAGAATTTAGATCTGTAGTTTGACATCGGAAAATTGAACTTCCTAGAAATTATGACCAGAAAATAAAAAATTTATGACTGAAGAGATCACTGTTATAATCACGTGGGAAAAAATGATGAATCAAGTCTTCATTCTAAAGTTTGTTCAGAAAAGAATTGATCTGATGAAAACAACTTTAGCAAAATGAAACTGAAAATAGAAAAATTTAGAGATGGTTTAACTGTTTTGTATAGTTGCTGGAGAAATTAAATTGGTTTCTGAATGTAGATCCATAAAATGCTTTTAACAAATTCATCAGTGTTGAAATAATAGCATAAGATTTTTATATTCATAAACATGAAGTTAAAATATTTAAAAATAGTCATTAGATCAAAATAGCAAAGTCAAAACATCTGGGTCAAAACATCCTGACTGTTTTGTACATAATTTTGATCATACATGCAGAATTGATACATTCATGAGTCTTAAATGCAAATTCATTGTACTGATGGGTAATTCTATGATGATTTCAGACAACTAGCCTACAGGTCTCCCTGGAAGATGGTCACATTGAGCTCAGCACCAGGGATCGCAGCAGCCCAATTTTTAAATCTCCACAGACATACATGGATGGTTTACTGCATTATGTGTCTGTAATAAATGACAACTCTGGGTGAGTGGAATGGCATTTCTGCCACAGCTCTAAGAATTTCACTTTATTTAGTTTAATGGAATTGTCTAGTGTCTTTTCTTGTGAAATATTTGTCCTTGAGATTGACACTATTTTACTAGTAAGTCGGGGCCTTCTTCCTGGTTCTATATTAATTTCTTTATTAAAAATTAATCAGCATTGGATGGCTAGATAAATTGTGGTATATTCAAAGTGGGAGAATAAAATGGGAGTAATGAGAATGAAAGCTCTACAACCTTCCATGACAGCATGCTTCCTACACAAAGACATTGAGTCTGAATTGAAGACAGTAAGTTGACCACAAGGCGACAATCTTCTGTTTTCCAGCACTTCTCACCCTTGTTGTCCTTTCCTTGTCTTTCAGACTCCAGCTTCTCATTGATGACCAGCCTCTGAAAAGTAACCAAAGGCTACAAAGCATTTCAAGTTCCCAGAAATCCCTGCGCCTGGGCGGGGGTGATTTTGAGGGCTGTATCAGCAACGTTTTTGTCCAGAGGTGCGTGCCCGTCTCTCTGTGTGATGAGAACAGCCTGTGATGCAGAGGGCATGCCGTTGGTTTGCTGGTGGAGCGGATTACCACAAACTTTCAAACAATGATGTCTTTGGCAGAATACACACATTAAAAACAAACCAACAACAACCAAAAATTTTAAAAGAACACCTGGGCCCAGCCTTCCTTTGTAGGAGCAGCTTTGGCACATAATCTTTAAAAGGTCTAAATAAAATTAAGTTTCATATGATGTTTCTGAGGAATATTCACACCAAGATTTTACTTAATTTTAATCAAGATTGTACAATTAGATGTAATCAGTTCTCCCAGTTTTCAAGGCCAAAGAATTACATGGCCCAGTGCAGTGCAGGGCTAGGAAACCAAACCACCACAGCGTCCAACGTGACTTTCATAGAGCAGAGCCTGATGCTCGCATGCAAATGTTTTAATGTTCTTTCCTTCTGATACAAAATGATTCTTTTTAGATAAGAGGCAAAACCCCTCCCAAGGCAGAGGGAGGGCCTGGGACTGGTCATGAACCTCAGGCAGCCTGTCAGGAGCTTGTGGGCTCCTACTGTCCATCAAGGCTCCGATAACAATCATGAGATAAAGCACACTTAGCTGTGAGACTTTCCTACTCAAGTGCAGTGAGAAAAATCCCTTCATAAACTCACATCTGAGGTTTCCTTATGTTCACCATCATTCTAGATCAACCATTTTCAACCAGTGTCCCACGGCACACTGATGCGCCGTAAGAATTTTTAAAACATGCAGTACTGACTATTGAGTCAGGGGCACTGACCCCTTTTCCCTTAGGTTGTCAAATAAATAAATAAAATGACAATAGCCAACACAATAATAGCCATTCAGTGTGAAGGAATCAAAATTGTACCTATTTTTTGTCAGAGCAGCAAAAAATATATTTTTTGGTGTGCCGCAGAATTATTAGTAATTAGTTTATGTGCGCCACAAGATGGGAAAGGTTGAAAATCACTGTTCTAGACCAGGTTTCTCCTCTCTGCATAGTTTGTTTTTATATTTCTATATGACACTCGTTCCAAAGAAAGAACTGTAGTGTTCTGGCTTAGCCACAATCCTGGATGTTCAAAAAGAAAAAGAAAAGTTTCTCATGCCCTTCTGCTGGCCAGGCACAGTGCTGGGCATTTCAGGGAACACAAAGGTGGGCACAGCACATCCTCAGCCTCATGCGTCCAGTGACTCCTCCAGGTGTAAGGTTCAGGGAGATGAAAGGCTACCCAGAAACCATGACAGTAAGAATGTGTGTTTTTGGAATAATCTCTCCCTGCCAATGTGTTTTCCAAGTTCGGCAGCAGCTTTCTTTTCTGCCCTCATTCCAGGTTGTCACAGAATCCTGAAGTCCTAGATTTGACCACTAAATCTGTCAAGAGAGGTGTGTCCCTGGGAGGCTGCAGTTTGAACAAACCACCTTTTCTCATGTTGTTGAAAGGTTCTGCAAGGTTTAGCAAAGCCAAGACTTTCAATATCAACCAGGTAAGTGTCAAACCATATCCCCAGTTTTTCTTCTCGCTATCTCATGGGAGATGCTGGAGGAGGGCCAGGAGGGGTGGGCAGGGTGTGGTCAGTGCCTCCAGGAAGTGGATTTGATGGGTCATTAACAGTTGGATTATACCAAAAGGTCAAAATGGTTTTCTTTTTAGCTTTTATTTTGTATCGATAAAAATTTGGCAATTTTTGCAGTCATACAATAAACAGAACCTTGACTTAGGTGCCACATTTTTGTACCTGATGTCTTGCTCTTTTAACACTTCTGTCTCTAATGAGCACAATAATTGTCTAAAATACAGAGGCCATGCCCCTTCTCCCCACAGACACCCCTCTGCCCTGCCTCTTGTGACACATACACACATGCACCCAGGCCTTGCTGAGACCAGTGTGGCTTGACCTTGACTGCACATGAGAAACACCTGGAGAGCTTTTAAAATCCCAGTGCTCACCTGGCCTGTGTGGTGCAGTGGTTGAGCGTTGACCTAAGAACCAGGAGGTCACAGTTCAATTCCCTGTCAGGGTACATGCCCAGGCTTGGTCCCTGGTAGGGGGCGTGTAGGAAGCAGGAGACAGCCAATTGATGATGTTTCTCTCTCATCAATGTTTCTATCTCTCTATTCCCTCTCCCTCTCTCTCTAAAAATCAATATATATATATATATATTTTTAAAGTTGTTTAAAAAAAATCCCAGTGCTCAGGTTGCATCCCACCCAATTAAGTCAGATGCTCAAGGTGGGTCCAGGTGGCAGACGTTTGTAAAGTTCCCCCGGCGATTCTAATGTGTAGCACGAAGAGAGACTGGAAGGAAACAAAATTCCTCATTTGCAGGAGCAAAAACATCTTAATGAATTGAACACAGGGTTAGAACTTAAAGAATTCCTTGCCTTGCCTGAGGTCAACCGTGTGACCTCCCCACGTCTGAGGTTACAATTAATATGATTAATAGATAACATTGAGCACCTCCCGTGTGCCAGGCATCGCACTGAGCTCTTTAAGTGGATTTTCTTACTACATCTGCAAGTAACCTTGGGAGAGAAGTACTATTACTAGCCACATCTTACAGAAAAGGGTGTTATGGCTTAGAAAGGCAAGCAATTTGCCTATGCTCCTGCAGATGGAAGGTGGAGTTGGATTTCAAACCCAGGCGGAGCCCATGTGCTCCTAAGAGCAATGTGCTTCTGTTCAGCATGCTCTTCACTTAACGTCAACCGCACACTGCTTGTCTGCCAGTACTTCCCCGCTGTACAGTGATTTGGGGGAGTTTAATAGATAGTACCTAATAAGAAATGTTTTATGCTATTAAGAAGGAATATGCTTCATAAATCCCAAAGGGTTGTCATTTCGCTGTTATAGAAAGAACATCTTTAGACCTGCCCCATCAGGAATGAAGTCATATATTCATTTTTTTACTGTAAGGCTGAAAATTACCAAGAGACTAAATTAGCACAGTGGTGGTGGAGATGGAGAAAAGGAGATGGATTCAAAGCTATTTAAAAGATAGAATATACATAACATAGTAATTGAATGTGGGTGGCAAGAGAGGGGCAGGATTTCATATAATTCTGAGGCATCTAGTCCAGTCACTGGATAGATGCGGACGGCATCGTGGAGAGAGGACAGGACAGTATTTGGAGGGAAAGGAACTGAGCGCAGTTCGTAGCATATTGAGTGGCAGGTGCCTGCGGGACATCCAGGGAGAGAATGCTGGCGGGAGACTGTTGGGTGTCTCTGAGTGGACCTCAGCAGACAGGGTAGGACTGGGGCTGTTGACATGGGAGACACCAGAGAGTACGCCGTTCTGTGCGATCCCCCAGGTTAGATGAAAAAAGATATTCGTTTTTGCCTCCCAAAGCCCAGTAACAGAGAGAAGGCAACAGAGCTTTGTAGTTATGTACTGGACTTTGGGGTCAGGCTTCCTGGGTTTGTATCAGGTGTTATCACTTATTAGGTGTGTGACCTCCAGTGAATATTGACCTCCCTGTGGGTCTATTTCCTGCAACATAAATGAGGATACATAATAGTACTAACTCATGGTGTGAGGGGTAAAGGAAGTAAGAAACACAGAACAGGTAGAGAAGTGCCTGGTACTTGGTAAGCATGCAGTAAATATCAGCTATTATTATTATTATTATTGTTATACACACTAAAAACCTAAGTGAAAGGGATACAACATGCTACAGTGTGGTACAGCAGGCACTTTTCTGCAGAGATCAGGGGTGTCCTTTTGGAGGAGGTGATACATGAACTGAGTCTGGAGTATGGGTTGACTTTAGACAAGTGAGTATTATCGCTACATGAGCAGAAGGCCAAAGCTGGGAGGCAGGATGTGGGTGGGACTCTCAGGTTCAAGACACTTTACGTGTATTCTCTCCAAACCTCACAAGTCTTCTTACCATCTCTCTGTTCTCAGCACACCCCTCTGAGAGCAGAAGAAAACACCAACTTTATAGATCAGGAAATTGAGTCTCAGAGTGGTTAAAAAATCTTGTCCTGTCAGTGAATGGTAGATTCAGAATTGAAGCTTAGGCTGTAGAATCCCAAAGAATGTGCTCTTCACATGTGGCATCTGCAGGCTTGGAAAGCTTGGTGAACAGGGGAATGTGATGGAGAAAAGAGACTGGGGGAAGTAAGCTCAGAATCCACTTGAACCAAGACTCAGGAGAGTCTTGGATGGCCTGATGTCATGTTAACATTTTTTCTATAGTTAATGTGAAGCCGTGAAAAGGAGGGCTTTGGTTACAGAGTTTCAGATCCTAAGCTGCAGTCAGATCCAGATCTGGCTGTGATTTTAAGCAATTCACTTAACTTCCTAGTGATCAAACATCTCCACTCGGCAATGTGCAAACACAGAATGTTTTAAATAACTGATTTGCATTCTGAGCACCTATCTAGGAATTGGGTCGGGGAGGAAAACCTGATCTTGAAGGAATCTGAATCCATGGGGAAGCCGTCAGCTGCTAGCTCCAGAAAACCCACTGCAAAATGTTTAACCAGCAAGGAATCTACAGTGTCACGTTAAGGGACACAGGTGGGGCTTGAGGCCTGGCGCATCAGGACTGGGCTCTGTCCTGCACAGCTGGGAGTGGCATATCCTCACGTGACAATGCCCAGCACCAGAAGCACTGATCTGCCAGGCTTTCTCTCTCCACTAGAAGGAAACCATTCCCGGAGGCCCCACCCCAGGTTTACCCTCAAGGCTCATTGGCCAGGAGAGGCTCACATGTTCATTCCTAAACCAGTCCTTAGCAAGATGAATTTCCACCTTTAGCTTTGAAAAATGGAGATCCCTGCTCAGCTCTAAGCCCCTTGGGAAAAGTATGGACAGGTCATTAAAATCTGGGCTTTGCAGCAGAGAAAAGAGGGGCGGCTGGCAAGTCTTAGTTTCTTTCAACAGTTGTTTAAGTGACATTTGATACTTATTATGGTTGTTTTCTGCATTAAAACTCAGTCCCATTCAAAAGTTCAAAGCATTGTCCAGCTCAGACTTCGGTGCATGGGTCAACTTTGATGAAAGTGGGGACAGGCTGTGGACCCACCCCATGCCTTCTGTATCCTGCTCTCCTGATCCTCTCACTGCCCTACTGCGAAAGCCCGAGTGCATGGCCCCAGGGGAGGTGGTAGGTTGGCAGCTCCTTGGCCCACCAACTAGCTGTGCAGGCCTCGGAGCTGCCTGCCAAACACTGGCTCTCAAGGGACGCTGGTTCTAATGAAGTCCCCCCAGAGAGGGGCTCTGGATGGCCACTGGCTCCGGGCGCAGCACTGCTGTAGGATGGGATTAACCTCCATTCTCCCCAAGGACGAACCCATCTGTATTGAATTCCTCTTTTAGGATCCAAAGTAAAAACGGAGCTAGGCACTTAGCCAGGTGCATTCTTCATCCTCCCCCCCCCCGGTAATTAGTGGCCCTAATTTTGTGCTTCTTTTCCCATACAGCCATTGCAGGACACACCAGTGGCCTCCCCGAGGAGTGTGCAGGCGTGGCAGAATGCTCAGTCTTGTCCATCACCTCCCGGGGCCCAGGCCAGTCACGGAGCCCTCAGGTTTGGGGACAGTCCCACCAGCCACTTGCTATTCACGCTTCCCCAGGAGTTGCTAAAACCCAGGTATTATTTCATTTTCTTGCCCCTACGCCATCTCAGAGCCTGACTCTGTGATTTTACCCCAGGGCAGGCTAGCTGGCATGACACTGTGCCCCTGTCACTGATGATGGTGGCACTACCACTTTTGTGCAAAAAGGTGCTGGCTTGCACAGGACATACAGCATGACTGCTGAGTGTGCTCCCTCCCCACAGCTGGAATGCACGCATGACGTGTGCTGCTCCCAGGCTGAGACAATCAGCTCAGCTCCGGTTTAGAATTGACAGTGTTCTAAAAATAGGCTGATAATTCTTTTCAAAGCTGCTATTTATTTCTATGATAAGTCACCTTTCTTCCCCTGCATTCTATAATCAGAGGAAAATCATTCTTTTCGGTAGACTCAAGCGCCCAATAGATCATTTTTAGAGAACACATTTGGACTTTTTGTGCTAAAAAGTTGCATCTCTTTGGGGGAAGAAGGAATGAGCAGAGACATTAATTATACCAGAAAAAATGTAGAAAAACAAGGTTTGTCATTTTCATGTGATATGAAGGAGACCAAAATAAAAAGGTGCCAAAAATTCCTTTGTGACTTATCTATAGGAGCAGAATTTCTCAGGGGTCCAAAAGACCTCACTTTCAGTCCCCGTTCAGCCACTTGCTGGCTGTGTGAGCTCAGGCCCTCCAGGCTGGAAATGTCAGGGCGGGACTAGAAGTGCAGGAGATTTATTGCCCCTGTAGAAGAGAAAGGGGCAGGGGCAGGAGCGAGCCAGGAGCTAGGGGCCTGCCCCCAGTGAAAGGAGAGGGAAAGGAAGGAGCAGTGGGTGGGAAGGGCCTCAGGCTGCAGTGCAGTTCAGAGAGTCAGGCTCTCTACTGCCGCCCTTTTGGGGTGTTAATCAGTCTTTTCTGAAAGATAGTTGCTTTAAGAAATAATTCTGGAGAGCAAATGTCAGGCCTGGTAACCACGCCCACATATGTAAAGTACTTGAATTCTGTAGCACGTTCTGTCCTCCTTAAATTGGCTAACCCTCGTTTCCCAAACCTCCACACTAACACAGATACACCAGGAGAAATATTGAGCAGTGTCTCCATCTGGTTGGTTTCATTTAACAAATATAGATTTCTTTCTCATTTTGAAGAACATTACCCTCAAGGAAACTTGCTAATTTGAAGAATTAAAGTACATCTCAGTGTTGGCTCAGCCGCACAGTATTGAAAAACAAAGAGGAATTAAAGTGTGATTTTTTTTTTCTTCCACTTCCCGATTCTGCCTCTAAATTTTCCATATATAGTACCATTTAATTCAATTCAGTAACTAATTCTTCAGTGCTCACTGTGTACTAGGCACTGGGGATACAGCCTTAAGCAGGATAGACCCAGTCCCTGCCGGTATGTACTTATTCATAAACCACAGGAACGGGCATGACAGCTTAGTAACACCCTACTGCGCTTTTAGGCACCCATTCCAGTGTGCCATAAACAATTCCAGGAATGAAACGTCCATTACTGCACTCTTAGCGCCCGCCACAGTGTTTTATACATACTACACACTCATTCAACATGTGTTGAGTGAATGAATAAATGAATGAGTGGAAGGATAGATGAATGAATGTGAGTTTTCATAGAAAGTAAAGCTTGTTTAGCCAGGTGTACATACAATATGCAACACCATGCAAATGAATATTAACTTTCATTCTCCGCTTTTACTGCATGATGCTTGCTTAATTCCAGTTTTATCATAGGTGGGGCATTAAGGTCCGAGAAACTTAAAGGTGGATGGGAGAAGGTGGACATGTACTTGTGTGCCTCTGTGTTAAAAGTGTCTTACAGAAAGAAAATGCTTGCCTGATGCTTAAATCAAATCCTTGCTATTCAAATTATCCCCCAACTGCTCTTCACAACTTCTCCTTAGATGTATACAAAATAGCACGCATGTTCACAGGGCTTAAAAGTATGTGAGGAGGAGCTGCCCAGTGAAATAAGCCAGTCACAAAAGACAAATACTGTATGGTTTCACTTATACAAGGTACCTAGAGTGGTAAAATTCAGAGACAGAATAGAGAAGGGTGGTTGCCAGGGGCTGGGGGCAGGAGGGAATACAGAGTTGTTTAGCGGGTACAGGGTTTCAGTTTTACAAGATGAAAAGAGGTCCAAAGGTGGGATGTACAAACAATGTGAATGTACTTAAAACTACTAAACTGAACACTTTAAAATGGTAAAGATGGTAAGTTTTATGTTATGTTCATTTTACTAATTTTTATAAATGTTGATTTTTATTTTATTTTAAGTAAGGCATCTTCCTCCTTGCCATGTGCTGAGATTTACACCTCCAGCTAAGCTTGCTGTGGAACTTCCACATTATTCCCCAACTCAGTGAGGAAATTATACATCACAGCTTTTTTTTTTTTTTAATCCTCACTAGAGGATATTTTTTCCATTGCTCTTCAGAGAGAGTGGAAGGGAGAGAGAGAGAAACACTGATGTGAGAGACACACCGATTGGCTGCCTCCCTGACCTGGGCCGGGGATCGAGCCTGCAACCGAGGTACGTGCCCTGGGCCAAATTCGAACCTGAGACCCTTCAGTTTGCAGGCCGGTGCTCTAACCACTGAGCAAAACCAGCTAGGGCTACAACATAACTTTTAACAGCCAAATAGAAAAACTTTTAAAAGTTCCCAGAGAGACAGATCATTTAATCAGCACATACCTCAGTTTATTCATTTAAATAATGGGGGTTTGGGTATTTGCCCTTCACCCTCTCCCCCAGCTTTGAAAATTTGGAAAAACACGAAAAACCTCTATTTTCCTTCTGTGCCCATTGCTTTCTTTTCCTGCAGGTCACAATTTGCTGTGGACCTGCAGACAACATCCTCCAGGGGGCTTGTGTTTCACACAGGCACGAAGAACTCCTTTATGGCTCTCTATCTCTCCAAGGGACGACTGGTCTTTGCTTTGGGGGCAGAAGGGAAAAAACTGAGGCTCAAAAGCAAAGAGAAGTGCAATGATGGGAAGTGGCACACGGTAAGAGCTGGGGCTGCTTCAGAAGCTCAGCACTAGGCGCTGCTACAGGTCCATGCCTGGGTGTCATCTTAACTGCCAAGATGGGCTTTGCTCACTGCTTCAGTCCCCTCCATGCCTCGCTGAGGTGTCTCACTCCCCTTGCCCACTCCCACCCCAGCTTCCCGGACCATGTCCCTCCTTCAGGACCAGGCTCCTCTCTGAGCCTTCTCCATCGCACAAGGATAAGGACCCGCATCTCTAGCATCCTAGCTCCTGCCTTCAGGCATCCCAGATTTAAAGAATTACAGTTTAAAGCAAGAAGGGACTTCTTTCTGATAAGGCAACTGGAACTCAGAAAACTTGAGTGATTTGACAAGTCCTACTCACTTAGTCAACAAAGTGAAGCCAGGTAGGGAAATAACTGAGTAGAGAAACTATTTTAGATACGGTAGTGAAAAAAGGCCTCCTCCAGGAAGTGACAATCACATGAAGTTCTAGGGAGAGTGTTTCAGGCAGAGGGAACAGCAGGTACAAAGACCCTGAGGTAGGAATTAGCGGAGTGAACAGAACAGAAAGGGCAAGAAATGGGATTCAAAAGCAAGGCAGGTCCCAGATCTTTTAAGCTTTGGAGACCAAGATAAGAACTTTGGATTTTATTTTGAGTGTCCCTGAAGCTTTTGGAGAGTCTAAAACGAAAAAGGGAGCATTGCATGAATAGATTTATATTTTCAAAAACTCTCTTTAGCTGAAGAGACCGAAAGCAGGTAAGAGGAGAAGTAGGTAGACCAGATGGACACTAGTGCCTTTGCTTTGAGAGGCTGTCATAGAGGTGGGGAGAAGTGAGCCATCCTGGGTATGTTCTGAAGGCAGACCCAAGAGGCCTTGCTGATGGATTCCATGTATAGTGTGAGAGAAAGAGGAATCAATATTGAGTGCTATGATTTTGGACCAGCAATCGGGTCTATAGTGGAACCTTTGCTGAGATGAAAAAGATGGGAAGGAGGTGAGTGTGGCCAGGGAAGGAGCAGTGCAGAGCTGGGGAAGAGTAGGGGTTCTGGTGTAAACATCCTAGAGTTGAGTTGCCTATCAGACACGTGAGCCCACATGTGTGTAGACAGTAGAGGCCGGAGGTCACAGCTGGGTGTATAAACTGGGGAGCAGTTAGAGAATAGTTTCATAGCCGTGAGGTGGCAGGGTCCACAGTGGAGCTTAGGGATCGTGACTTCTAGCAGAGTTTAAAACACTTGCTTCTCTTGTTAGAAGAGAAGTAGCCACTGGCCCCTTGCTCCAGGAGCCTTGCTCAAGGGAGCATGTGACTCCCCCACCCCTTAGCTCTGCACAAACTATTCCTTTCCCTTTGTTGCATGGGGGTGTATATATGTATGTTCCTTTAGATCTTCAGTTGTTTATATTTCCACAAGTTTCCAGATTAATTATATCTTTATTAGTTCACTTTCAAACAACCTTTTTTTTTTTTGCTTACTTTTTTTAGCTCACTTTATTCAATATCTACTATATCACAAAATGATGATGATGACGACAATAGAGAGAAAAATCTCTGATTTTTTAAGGCTACTCAAAGGGACAGAAAAACATTTTTTAAAAATTTTCTGTGACCACTAAATAAAATACAGCAGCAACTGTCAAAGGCAAAACTATTATTAACTTATTTTCTTTGCTCTTAAGGTGGCATTTGGACAAGATGGAAAGAAGGGACGCTTGGTTGTAGATGGTCTGAGGGCCTGGGAGGGAAGTTTACCGGGAAATTCCACCGTCAGCCTCAGAACATCAGTTTACCTGGGATCGTCTCCATCAGGGAAACCAACAGTAAGTAGCTATGCTTCAGAACCGTAGATAAAAAATAACTAACTTTATAATATAATCATTATAATTATGCAAGATATTCAAAGATACCAAAATGCTCTAAATGATTTTTAAAATAATCTAATTAATGTCCATAAACCCACAGAGAGGTACACATTCCCCATTCCCAGCCTTTCGTTTTACAGGTACAGCTTGAAACACAGGCAAGCCCTGAAGGAGTGAATTCAGGCCTTCTCCATGGATTTATACACACGGATCTCAGCTTGTCTTTCAGGGAATGCAAAAACCTGGGTTTAAGATGGAAGTTTTGATTAAGATAATATATTTCAAACTTTAGCAATTTGTGCCACCTTCACCATCTTTACCATACCCAGTAAAACATTAATAATTTGCTCTCAATCAACTCACTAATTTAAATTTGTTTTTAAAGGATCTTTTTTTCCTCTCTCCTAAATGGAAATCCAATATCCTTAAACCATAAATCGTAGATAACCATAAAAATAAATATATGAAAATAAAAGTGTTTAAAAAGTCCAGCTAGATAGTGTAGCCTGCACTGCCTTCATTTGTAGAAAAAGCAGCTTGACAAGTGATCAAGAAGTGTTTAAGATATTAGCACTAAACAGAAATTTGTTCCTTCCCTAATAAGGCTAGACAGAGAATTGAAAAGGGAATAACATAATAACTGAATATTTGTTTTAATGTTATTTGGTGTCTAAAATAAATTAGGCTAAGGGAGAGTCACAAGTCTGTCTGTCCCCAAGGAGGAGGAGAAGGAGGAATATGAACCTGGATGTGTCAAGTTCAAAGGCTCTGATGGGGCCACGGCTCTAGGGCTGAGCTCGGCATGCCCTCTCCCTATCTCTCTTCCCACACTGCCAGAGCACAGATTGCATCTGGGTTACTCGGGGCAGCTATCCTCACTTGCCATTCTCCCAGATTTGCTTTTTTTCTCCCACAAAGTGAAGTAAGATGGTCCTGTCAGCAGCTCAGGCCTAGGAACTGCGCTCTACCTAAATGCGCTGCCGTGTGCTCAGCCCCTCTTGCCCCTTTTCGCATGGGCGGTGGCCCATTCTGGTATGAAGTTTGCTTGCAGTTGTGGAGGAAGGGCCAAGACCCAAATCTGGGCCTGGGAACGGGCATAATTAAGGCAGATCATTTCCACTAGTGTAGATTCTGGGCATTCAGGCTGACGTTGCCTAGGCCAAAGTATCTCCACACGGCTCAGCCTGGTCCCCTTGAGTCTCTTTTTTGCTTTATATATATATATATTTTCCCCCCCTTGAGTTTTGCACTGGGGTTTGGGTCAAAGCCCCAGCAAGTCTTAAAGTATCGTTTTGCTTCATTATAGATAATAACATATCATAAATAATATATAACATAATATAGTATATGTAATATATTATATAACATATATATTAATTGCTAAAGAGGATACTCAATGTTACTGTTTGCTTTTCTGAAACCTCTGTACCCATTTCCCTCTCAGAGAAGTAGCTATTCAAGGGCACAATTTGGGTATTCTTTTGACCTGGATAAAACACACTTGGCCTCCTAATATCTGGAACAATATTCAGCACCCGATTTACAACATTCTTATAAGCCAGGGTTCTCTCTGCAGCCTCCCTTCAACCTGAAGGATTACCATTGGATTACTCTCCTCCAAATCCTCTCAAAGGGCAGGCCCCATCCAATCAAACCATGCCTGCTGCTGGGCACCAAAACCTGCAGTCAGCGTGTAGGGTTCAGTGTAGGCCATGGCCTATCCTGCAGAGTTTGAGCTGGGTCTCAGCTCAGGCTCTTTATTGTATAAGATGGCAAGTCTTAAGATACTAAAAACTTCATAGGAAGCCCAATCAGCCCTTTATCGTCAACACTGACACCACATGCCTCTCTAATATCACCATAGTCTCTCAAAATTATCATGTCTTGCATCTGTCATGTAGAATTTCAGGGTCCTAAAGGTATCGATAGAAGGGATTTTAGGGATTTAATTCAGTGATTCTTTAACTTTTTTGAGAATTTCATTAAAGTTACAGTCCCTCTTCTCAGGCAAATGCACATGCAGAGAATATCTGATATATGATTTAAGGGATCACAGAATCCAGAAACGCACCCCTGGGCCCCAGGTGAGAATTACTGTTCTAAGCCAGTGTTAGGCAGGCACAGAGCTCCATGCAAGCTCACCGATGCTGCACAGCGTGTCTTATTTTAACTCTAAGGCATTCAGTGAGCCCAACAATGTAGAGAACCTTTTTACACTTTATTATTTTTGGAATGTTTTGGCCTCTTTTTTCAGTCAGCTGCCCTGCATTAAGCAATCACATGAGCTCATAAAATCCTAAGAAGTGGTTTGTACCTGCAAGGAGATGGTGAGATCTGTGACGCTTAAGGTGGAAACTCCCCCTCTTGGAGCTCTGTCCAGGTGGACCAGGGTCAGGTCACCCTCCCTGCTCTTGTTCCAGCACGTGCAAGCAACCTCCACCACCCCTGCCCTCTGCACACATGCCACTTGGGTTGGTGGCACCTTCAAATTTGACCATCCACCAGACATCTGGTATCCAGGTTTTTCTTGGTACTATGGGCAGGAGCGAAATGGAAAAGTCAGGCCCACCTGACTCTGAAACAGGAAGAATGAGTCCCCAGCCTTCTGTCTTTAGCAGACAACTGCCCCGGCCCTTAACCGCAGCTGCCCCTGCGTTTCTGGGAGTTGTGGGTAATGAAGTTTGCGCTCTCTTCTGCTTGGTTGCAGAGCCTCCCCAAAAACAGCTTTGTGGGATGCCTGAGGAACTTTCAGTTGGATTCGAAACCACTGGACACCCCTTCTGCAAGCTTTGGGGTGTCTCCCTGCTTGATTGGCTCTTTGGAGAAAGGCATTTATTTCTCCCAAGAAGGAGGTCACATCAAACTAGGTAAGGACCAGTTTGGAAGAGTTTATGTCTTTGAGTCTGAAGAACTCCATCCTTTCTCTTGAATTATGATGTTTTAACTGTTTCTTGTTTCTTTTCTTTTGAAAGCTAACTCTGTGTCGTTGGGGCCAGAATTTAAGCTCGTTTTCAGCGTCCGCCCGAGAAGTCTCACGGGAATCCTGATACACATCGGCAGTGGGCCCCAGAGGCACTTGTGTGTTTACATGGAGGCAGGAAAGGTGCGTAGCAGTCTGAGGATGTGGAAGGGCATGTGGGTTTGCATTAGAAGCAGAGTCCAATTTTGGAGACCACAGTAGGTGAAGGGACTATAGAGAGTGGAATCCAGTCTTGTATTGGAGAGTCCTGACTTCAGGGCTGACTTACCTGCTTCCTTTAGCAAGTAATTTGATCATCATGTTTTCTGTTCTTCGTCCTTAAAATTGGGAAAACTCAAACAAGCTGGGCTGAATTCCAGCTGCACCGCTTCGTTATATGGCCCTGGGGAAGTCATGTACCCTCTTTCAGACTCACTGGCTTTTCTTTAGAATGTAGATAATAATGCTTATATCCTAGGGCTCCGTCAAGAGAAGAGAAGCTGCCATGTACTCAATAAATGTTCATTTTTCTCTTCTTCTTTTCACCTTTGTCACATCTCTCCTTTTATTCATAAGGGCAGTGCCAGAATTCATGGCATGCATTTCCTCACCAGCTGTCTGCACCATGCCGCGCCCATGCCCACGCCCCGTGTCCGCTGAATCAGTCTCACAGGTCTCCACGCAGGCTCCCTTTGGCTTTTCCTGGGTTCCTCCCTGCGTGTATACTTCTGCTGCTCCACCCTCCCCATTATTCACAGGCCTCGTCAATATCTTACCTTCATGACCCTGTTATATCGCTTCTCTTTTCACAAAATCTCTTTAAAACCAAAGTCTTCTGGGATGCCTCTCTTGGTCAAGGCCTCAAGGCAAAGTTTGATAATGTACCACTTTTTTCACCTGCATCCTTCCACATTTTATTAAATGGGATGGAAAAACTCCAAGAAGAAAATACAATCATCCAAACTCCTAGAACACTTTTTCTTTAAGTTGCAGCCTATAGGCCTCTGATAGGGAAGAAGCAAGCAACTATCTACCTGCTTGCTGGCGGCTGAGACAGGCTGGCTTTTCAGGGGAGAGTTTGGGGAGAGTCTCCAGTGAGAGCTTCTAGATGGGAAATAATCACAGAAATTTAAAACAAGACCTGATGACCTTCATAACAGCAATCACATTGTTTAGCTCAAAAATCCCTCAAGAATAGGCTGCCCTGTCTAGCTACATGCACATTAAATGTAAATTATTTACCAACACTTATTTCAGTTCTCTCATGTTACTCACCTTGATTCAGTGCTTGGAGAATCCTAGCCCAGACAACAGGAATGCAGGATTCTACACAGTAACACGCTGAGTGCCTGACCCCTGACATGCGCCCAGTACAGATGCAATAGGTCAGCTCATTGGATTCCTCAGATGGGAACCCTCTATAAGTCATGTATTCATGGAATTATTTTAATTGGCTGGCCCTTGCAGCAGGGTGTAGGCCTTAGTCAGCATTTTTGCCTTCCAAGTTGTACATGTCCTTCTAAACAAAGCCACTGTCACATATAAATAGCTAAGGAGGATCTTTGATGTTAATCAGTAACCTTAGAGTAGGGCCTGATGGGGGCAGGGAGGGACGAGATCATTGCCTTTGGCAGCACCTTCAGGCAGAACTCTGCGTTGGCAGCTTGCTTGCTTCAAAGGGATAAAGCAGAGAGATTCTTGCAAAGCCTTGGACACCATGTGGTCACTTGGTGTGGGAGGGGGAACCTACATCTAAAGGGCTCTTGGGCTGTCAGGGTGGAAGTGTTGGGAATGGAAGATGTCAGGGGAAGTGGGCTCCACCTGTCTTTCTGAAGGAAATAGGAAAATGCATTTGTATTTCAGGTTGTGGCCTCTGTGGACAGTGAGGCAGGTGGGATCTTGACATCAGTCACACCTAAGCAGTCTCTGTGTGATGGACAGTGGCACTCAGTGGCAGGTATGACATCCAGTCTTCCTTTTCATCTGATTTAAATGTCCCAAATGCAGCCTGAGTTTATTAATCCATTAGTGTCAACAAAGTTAAAATTCCAAACCAAAATTAACTTGACTATAATAAAGAATTAAAAAGCATGTATTTGAGCAAAAGGAGCTGCAGCTCAGGCGACACAGATTCAGGTAGCAACCTAAATTGTGTTCCATTGAAACAAAGGGGAGGCCATCTCCTATAGATAAAGATCCTGCCCAAGTTCCCAATTTTATGCAAATATGTTTCTTAATTGTGCAGCTCTTATTGGTCAGTATAGATGCAAATGAGGATACAATTTGTATGGTTCTGATTGGACAGAGCAGATCTTAATCCATTGGTGAACAGATGAAACCAGGGTGTCCCTGCGGTGGTTGGCTCAGATGGCTAAACAAGCAGGGCCGAGTGCGGGAAGCCGAGAGTTCAGGCTGAGGTTCTTCTCAGTATACTGAGTATCCAAGGAGCCCCTGTCAGCCAATGGCCTAGGCTCTTACTATTCATAAAATGTAGGCCCTTGGTTGACCATGAGGAGCCCGTAAATTCCTTCTCAGGCTTCACATCAAATGACTCTCAGGGTCCACAACATGGTGAGAGCGGGTCCATTCTCACCCCAAACCATACTCACGTAATTCATGACTGCTGCCTCCAGTTCTCCATAACACACTGCCATTTTTGTTTTTCGAGCCCACAAAACTGATAAGCTGTGTTTATTTTCAAGGTAGTATAACATTGTGATTTAGATTTTGGCCATGAAGTCAAAAAGAACAGAGGTGAAAATCTCAGTCCCAGCCCTCTCCTGTGTGGCCGTGAGCGAGCTACTTAATTGCCCTTCACCTTCAATTTCCTCATATGCACAATGGAGCTGAGTATATACCTCCCAGGGTTGTGAAAATTAAATGGGGTAATGCATGAGAAGTGCTTAGCAGTGTCCCATATGTAGTAAGTGTTCAATAAGTATTTGCTCTAATGTTAAAGTTCATTGTTGTTGTTTTAAAAATAGCTGTTTACTATGAATGCAAATGATTTAAACCACCAGGCAGAGAACAGGCACAGCCTTTCAAGTCGAATCTGCTATTTTATGAATAACTTGTGGACATAAGTTTGTAGATATATTAACCTGTTCTGGCTAAAATATCTTTGCCTAATTTGAAAGCTAACTACATTGCAATTAGTTAAGATTATTTACATGGGAGGAATTTTATTTTAAGGGCCAAAAGTGACTGTCTTTGGAGTCAGTTTTCAGAAGTCAGTGTCTTCTTGGAAAGAAGCTGAGACCACATGACATAAGCATGGCCTCTGGAGATAGGAGACCAGGGCTCGAGTCCCATTCAACTTATAACCAAGCTCCTCGGTAACTGAGAGTCAGTCTCTTATGTGGGAAATGGAGTGACAGTATCTTTCTCACAAATTTTAAGGATTAAATTCTGTAAAATATGTGGAAGCACCTGAACACCACCTGGTGTGGAGAAACAGTTGAATTTATGTCTAGGTTGACTGAATTCCTGAGGATAGTGCTGAGGACAGGTCCAACAGGAATGAGTTAAAAGAAGCCAGTGGTTACACACTTGTGTAGATATTAAACAGTGGGCAGGGTTCATCTCAGGTAATACCTGACCAGCTTACTTTTCCTCCAGTCACCATAAAACAACACATCCTGCACCTGGAACTGGATGCAGACAACAGCTACACAGCCGGACGGCTCCCCTTCCCGCCTGCCAGCACTCAGGAGCCACTACACATTGGAGGTGTCCCAGGTAACTCTTGTCATGACTTCTACACCATGGTTTCCCATGTCAGCTGTTAACATGTCCATTGTAACCCAACAAATGAGATACCTCAGCCCATGGGTTATCAGTAGAGCAGCTATTAACTGTACAGTGGAAATGATGAGGCCCTTTGCTCTAGCACATGGGGAAACCCAGTTGTCAGCAATGGACAGATTTAATGGCTGCTCAGGCCACATTACTGCTGCTTCCTCTTGTCCCAAGCCTATAACTTACAAGCCTCTCTTAAGAGGCTGTGTTAACCTAGATGCCTGATATCAGCAAAGGATCAGGAAAGGGACTGAGAAACTGGTCTCCTTTTCAGGCATTTACTGGTGAGTTATTAAGCTTTGTGGGGCCAGAATTGGACAATCAAGCAGGTTGAAGTGGAGTCAAGTGCAAGACTAGAATTTTGCTTGGAAAGAGTCTTGTCATTCTTCATTGTTTTGTGTCCCTCCAAATAGTTTGGTCATTATACAGGTCTTCCATGACCCATAAATAGCACTCGCATTTAGAGTTATTATCTGTTGATTTGGGCTGTGGAATTGAAGAATTTGAAGAGTAGCCTTGTGCTGATTTACCACAGCAGGTGGGGTGTTGGGTGCCTGCTTAAAGGGAGGAAATGACTGGGTTGGTTGAAACCCTGGGTCCCTTCAGTGCTAATCTATTTTTTAAATTGGGTGCATCCATTTGACAGTATGAATTATCCATTGAATGCCTCTCCTTTTCCTCTTTCAACAGATTTGAAGACCCTGAAGCTCCCTGTCTGGAAATCATTTTTTGGCTGCCTGAAGAATATTCAAGTCAACCACATTCCCATCCCTGTCACTGAAGCTGTGGAAGTCCAGGGGACTGTCAGTCTGAATGGCTGTCCCGACCACTAACTCAAACCGATCACACAGTGAGGAGATTCACCTTTAAAAGCACTGATAAGCAACGCACCTCCCTCTCCCTGCTCAAGGTCATTCTTGACTTAAGACACCATGCAAACGGATTCAGTAGCAAATCCAATTTTGAAAGTCGACCACACATAACCATCATTTTGGCATTCAGTGCTACATATTATTTTATATAAAAATCCCAGTTCTTGAAGATGGTGAGCAAATTGTTATATGCTTTTGGTAATATCATTTCCCACTAAAAATGAAATGTCTTTTAAAGAACATTATTTGCTACTTGTTAAAAAATAAATATCTTTTAAAGCACTTTAAAAATACAAAAATTTTACATCTGTTAAGGGGTTATCATTTATGAGGTTAAATTAATGCAGTGTACTCTTTAAATTATGATGTTTTATTAACATAAAGCCAGTGACTTGATGGTCATTGTTAATCATATTAATTCTTCACCTGTGCTTACTACAACACAGTTTTCTGCAAATAATTATGATCCCATACTGGTAGGTACTATGTGCGCTCAGTGTTGGGTCTACAGTCAGGTATAAGAAGCAATTCCTGCCCCGAAGGATATGCAGTCCAATTTGGGAGACACATAATATTCATAAAATCCTAAATAACAAACCAATTTAATAGACCTATAATCCACTTGGCTTCCCACATACAGTCTGCTACCAGTCAACTCTAGATTATGATGAGCGATTCCTAAAGAGCAAAACCTATCTTGTAGGGAAGCTGAGGTGGATGGACATACTGTAATTGAAGCTTGGCATGGCAGGCTAACAGGAGTCAATGGAAAGGAGGAGTTGCTTCTAGTTTTATCTACAAAATAATGAACCATGTACTAGACCAATATTATTACCCAGCACGACCCTTCCTAACAAAGACTGTGTAGAAGGCTACACAGTGTTTGTTCATCAGGAAGAAGAGAACAAACCATTCTGAAATTTGGATACCATAATTCTATATGATATTCTTATGGCCACATGCCCGCCCCCCTCTGAAGT
This sequence comes from Miniopterus natalensis, assembly GCF_054644295.1. Lineage (NCBI taxonomy): Eukaryota > Metazoa > Chordata > Mammalia > Chiroptera > Miniopteridae > Miniopterus > Miniopterus natalensis. The sequence goes on from NC_142087.1 coordinate 44,832,807, forward strand.
TGAGCCAAATTCCCTTCAACTCAGTGCTGTTTTTATGCCCCTCACACTGCAGTCCTGTGGGCATGCTTTCGAACAGCCATATCTACACAAGCACAGAGTGTTCTACTGGAGAGGTCGCAGGTCCCCATCACAGGGACTATTCATCAGAGGCTTGCTGGTAGACCTTAGAGATGCTATGCTGGGTCAGAGATTGAATTGTACGACCTTAAATCATGTATTTTCAGAAAACATTGATTTTCAAATGAAAATGTCACCAGGTGATTACCACCCAGACACTGAGTCTGCAGGAAGAGCACCTGTTTCACCTGTCTTTGGCAGGTCTGCACCAAACAGGAGATTCTTCTGGGTTCCTGGTGTTATCGTAACTGAATCTACAAAGTTATTCATTAGTGTTGATTATTTATCAGCACTTTCTAGATTCATTATAAAGGGGCAGTTAATTCTTCACTAATACCGTGGTTGTCCCTCCATTTTATAGTGCCTTGAGAAACAGCTGTTTATCTGCCTTTGCTGAGTATAACCCCAGCCACCAGAGGGCAGAAGAGAGTGGCACAGGTGGAATTACAGTTGGGGACTCAGAAAGCCCTCAGTGTGGCTTTTCTCAGATTGCAAACGTGTTTGCAGCTCCTCAATTGAACTATTATGGAAATTACTTGTAAACTGTCATGTGCCACACAAATACTATCACTGTTCTTTTCTTCCCGGCTCACATCTCACAAGTAGTGCTGACCTTTGTTGGGGTAACAGTCTAAGGAGAGGCTTCAAGATCACTGGTGGCTGACTCTGACCAGTTCACGACAGGGCCACAGTTGGTTTCCTTTTGGTCCGGGGGAGTGGGGCCTGGATTGTCAGAAAACTGTCAGCATATCTCCCTGGGCAACCGTCTTTCCAAGGGCACCAAGTGACTATGAAGCGATTGTGTATCTCCATGGGCTGCTTCTCCAACATCTCTCAGGACACCTCTTGACCTCACTCTTCAATACTCAGGGTTGTCAGTTTTTTGTTTTGTTTTGTTTTTTTAAATATATCTTTATTGATTTCAGAGAGAGGAAGGGAGAGGGAGAGAGAGAGATGGAAACATCAATGATGAGAGAATCATTGATCGAGCCTGCAACCCAGGCATGTGCCCGGACCAAAAATCGAACCCTGATTGCCTGGATCCTAGGTCGATGCTCAACCGCTGAGCCATGCCCGGCTAGGCAGGGTTGTCAGTTTTTGCCACACTCACAGTAACCCCATGGTGGAGGTCAGTGGTCCGGGGCAGAACATGCTGGCATTCCCTTCCTCCCAGGGAGTGGCCTTGCTTCCCCACAGAGAGCTTTGACTCCGCTCCTTGCTGCTCCCGCTCCCCCACAGTGCTGCACTGCCAAACCCCTAACCCCGACTCCTGCTCTCCCAGCCACCTTCCTCCTCTCTTCCAGGTCCCCAGCTCTCTTTTTACTAATTCAGCTTTGGGTAGGTTGTTGCTTGCCCCAGAAAGGCTAGATTTCTTACGAATGATGACATGGAGCCAGCATATGAGTGGAACCATTTTTAAATAACATTATTTCATTGAATACAAATGATATATATGTAAATTATAGAAAATTAGGATATGCAGAGAAGCATAAAAACACCCATAATCTCATCACTCAGAAATCTGTTTGTATTTAGTTGGATGTCTATTATTCTTTGTATTTTCTTACAAAATCACAATTATACTGTATATATTTTATAAGGTTTTTAAAACTATATAGTGACTGTTTCCCAGGTCTTTGACTGTATGTAGAGCACTACATCAGATGAATTTATCATAATGTATTTAACCAACTCCTAGAATGAATATGTCATAGAATGTAAACTTACATATTTTCTTAGGATAAATTCTTAGACGTAAAACTACTAGGCCAAAGGATATGAACATTTTTATGTTTGTAGTTAGCTATTGCCAAATTGTTTCCTAACAGGTTATAATCCACTTACATTCGTATCTTTTGAAACTGGCCATAGCCCCTGATGCCATTAAATACAGACTCAGCAAGGTCTGCCCATGGTTTGGAAGACAGGGAGCACCTGTTGGAGCAGCCGGCTCATAGAGCTCCATGCCCCGGGCTCATCTCAGCCAGAATCACATCACCTGGAGCTGATGGGCTCTGGTGGGTGATTCTGCAAAAACGCCTCGAGATAGCAGGCAGTTTAATTATTTGTACTAAAGAACCAACACTGAGCCACAGACACAGCCAGGTTTGCAGAACATGTCACTCTTTGAGAGCTCCAAACCAATGCCAGGCCTGGGACGTGTTTTCAGAAAGGATCAGGGCACAGCTCTGAGGGTTTGAGGGGGTACTGTGCTCCCCATGGCATCAGGGGCGATGGCCAGTTACAGCCGCCGAACCTCAGCCACAGCTCCGGCCAGCGGCTTTCTCTTCCACCCTGTAAGTTCGCTTTCTTTGTGATTGAAACTTCCAGAAGGATTCGCTCAAGTAAAATTTCCAGGGCTTATTTATGTATTTGGAGGGCTGTAGTTTGTTTGTTTGTTTAAAATTTCCACCCCACCCTTCCTGTTTGGCAACCATCAGCTTGTTCTCCATATCTATGAATATGTTTCTGTTTCATTTCATTTATTCATTTTTTTTTTTTTTAAGATTGCACATATAAGTGAAATTATGCAGTGTTTGTCTTTCTCTGGCTTATTTCACTTAGCATAATATCCTCTAGGTCCATCAATGTTGTCATAAATGCAAGATTTCATTCTTTATTTCTGAAGAATATTCCAGTGTGTGTGTGTGTGTGTGTGTGTGTGTGTGTGTGTGTACCACATCTTCTTCCATTCATCTATTGATGTACACTTAGGTTTTCTCCATATCTTGGCTATTACTAGTAATGCTTCAGTGAACATAGGGATGCGTATATAGTTTTCAATTTAGTGTTTTTGTTTTCTTTGGATGAATTCTCAGAAGTGGAATTGCTGGATCATATGGCAGCTATACTTTTAATTTTTTGAGGAATCTCCATACTGTTTTCCACAGTGGCTGCACCAATCTGCATTCTCATCAACAGTGTACAAGGGTTCCCTTTTCTCCACATGTTCATCAGTACTTGCTGTTTGTTGATTTATTGATGATAGCCATTCTCACTGTGGTTTTAATTTTCATTTCCTTGATGGTTAGTGACATTGAGCATCTTTGTAGATGTCTATAGGCCACCTGTGTGTCTTCTTTGGAGAAGTATCTATTCAGGTCCTCTGCCCATTTTTCACTTGGATTGTCTGGTTTTTGGTGTTGAGTTGTATGAGTTTCTTATAAACTTTGGGTACTGACTCCTTTTTGTGTGTGTCATTAGCAGATACCTTCTCCCACTCAGGAGGGTGTCTTTTTGTTTTATTGATGGTTTGCTTCATCGTGCAAAATTGTTTTCGTTTAATGTAGTCCCATTTGTTTATTTTTTCTTTTTTTTCCCTTGGACAAGGAGATATATTAAAAAAGATATTGCTAAGAGCTATATGAGAGTTTACTGCCTATGTTTTCCTCTAGGAGTTTTATGGTTTCAGGTATAATATGTAAGTCTTTCATTCATTTTGAGTCTATTTTTCTATATAATATAAGAAAGCAATCCAATTTTTTTCCAACATCACTTATTGAAGAGGCTGTCTTTACCCCATTGTATATCTTTACCTTCTTTGTCATATATTACTAGGCCAAATAAGTGAGGATTTATTTCTGGGCTTTCTAGTCTATTCCATTAATCTATATATCTTGTTTTTATGCCAGTACCATACTTTTTTGATTATTGTAGCTTTGTAGTATAGTTTGATGCCAGGTAGCGTGATACTTCCCACTTTGTTCTTTCTTAAGATTTCTTTGGCTATTTGGGGTCTTTTGTGATTTAAATGGGTAAAAGCTCAAGTCCCCATCCCTCTCATCACTCTGCCCCCCCAACAGAGAAATCCAAACAAAACTCTTCTTAACATGAGTGATAGTGGTAATAGTGGTGGTAGCAGGTGGCATATGTGTCATGTTTCCAGTTTCTTAATTTGCCAAACAATATAACTTAATTTCTCAGCATAGAAATTCTAGCATAAGGTCTGGATGCCTGAGTGTGGAAAGCAGAGATAAGATTGAAATATCTCTGCTAATCATGGGGGGGGGGGTATTCCCCCAGAATTGAGGGCAGAGTCCTGAGATGATGAATACTATTTACTGAAAATGCTGTCTTCTTTGCTCATAAAGACTTCTGTGACCCCAGAATGTAAAGTATACCTTTCCATTGCCAGAAGGTTTTATTCCCCATAAATTTTGAATGTGTGGTTTATTTTATTCTACATTGAGTCCTTGATAAAATGAGAATTGGGAGTTTCAGAGGGCAAAGAACTGGAACTGTCTGCAGCACTTTAGTCTTCATGAATGCACATGGGTAGCAGAGCACACACTTACTGATTAAGCCATTCATAGCTCAAAAAGCTTTTGCAAATTAATCAGTAACTAATCATTTCATACTCAGGGAGCATGCATTCCTGGAAAGTTATAATGGAGCTGGGTATCCAGTGATGTAGGCTGGCACGCTGTCCAGTCAAAAAGCAACTCTCAGCAGGTAATTACTATTCCTACAGGAAATACTCGTTCTCAGAAGTAAAGTCTATATTCTGGAAAATAAGTGACTGAGCGTATCTAGCATTCAATTGCAGTGCTGTCAACAGAGAATAAGATTGTTAATGTCATGTTTTGCAGTGTCCTTGGTGAGGGGGAGGCTTCTGTCAGGCCGAAGTGCCTCATGGGACTTCTTCCTGGGTCACTGCGTGAACCACAAAGTTCAGCTGCTGCTGTGACAGCTCCTGACAGACCCAGATCCCAATGAGGTTTGCCTCCTGCTCCACTGTTTCCCATAATCCATCTCTTCTCACTTCCCCCCAAAAAGAGGAAAGCCCCTCAGGAAAGCCACCCCCCCAAGGAAAAACCTTTGCTCTTTGAAATCACTTGAATCCGAGACACTCCTTGCTCCCTTGGGCCTATCATTTCAGTTGAGTTTCAAGCATGCAAGCTTTCTGTCATGTGGTTTAGAATATTTTAGAAGTTTGAGGAACAAAAAATTATGTTCCTTCTGAAGTTTTCTCTCAAAGTTAAATGAGACAATGGATATAAAAATGTTATGAGAATATTATTGTTGATATTACTATTAACACTGTAAAACACAGAGCAAAGAAAGTATAAGAAGTTGGGTATCCTTATGGCTTAATTATTTCTAGGAAAGGAATTCAAATGTCCAAAAGTATGAAAACTAAGGATCTAATGAAGTGTCCTGTTCTCCTTGTGATTGTGTTTACCACTTTTCCTGACTTGCCATTCTAAGGAAACAACAGAGAAAGTACATTTGTCCCTATGTTGTAGACCATTTCTGTGTGCACAAGTAAGATATATTTCAAATGAAGGAAAAAACCATTGTAATAGAAGCTGTGAGTTGCCGGCTCATCTCCCTTCACCTCTCACCACTTCAGGGCTCACCACCCTGACTTCCAGAGGCCAGCACTGGCATTTCTTTGAGGCCTTTGATGGCTGAAGTCAGCTGTGTCCACTTGTGCAGCAGGTCAGCCAGCCATGCCAGTAGGGGATTAACACCCCAGGCATGACCCTTACCAATGACTTCAGAGTTGGTGTCATGTTCCCACACCCTTGGGAAGCACACACTCAGCACTGGTCCCCTGAGTTTCTCCAGCAGGATTACTTTCTGGTTGCCCACCATGGGAGCTGGCTCCAAAATCTCACTTCACTGGCTGCCTTTCTATTGTGTCTCACTCTAACTTTTCCATCCCTATTTCCTTTACCTCACAAATAAGCTACCTGCTTTCAAATCCTTGATCAGGGCCTACTTCAGGTGACCCGAAACATAGACACCCTCTGAAGAATAAAGAGAAATTTTGTCCTAGGTTTTGACAATACTATTTTTGTGATATAGCTAGTTCATGTCACACAAAAAAACAACAAAATTTACCTTAGATGTCCACTGTGCATTCCAGTGTCAAGAAATTTTCTGATCCATGGGGATGCATTTTGACTGGAATTAAATAATCAGGTTGCAGTGTAAATTTTGACTTGTTTACCAGTGAGAATATCTTCTGGATAAAAATGTTCCTTTGTACTCATAATACCTGATATCTGAATAGCACTTTTTAGAAATATATTTAACACATATCCTCATTTAATCAATGAGTGAAAAAAAGAAGAGAAATTATCCAAATTCTAAGGTAACATCATGCAGGCCCCAAGTGTCAAAGTCAGTCCTGGAAATCAAGTCTCCTAATTCCAGTGTTTTCACTGCTTGGTAAAGCTGAGACCCCAGTGAAGACAGCCACAGCCCTTTCTCATTGTACTAGGGGGAAGAGGAGTTGAAGGCCATGGGAACAAGCAGTGGCTCACTTCTAAGAGCTTTATCTTCCATTTGTTTTGAATGAGCTTTCTCCTGTTCCTGCTTTTCCAGCAATGCTCCTCTTTTGCCTTTTTATCTGGGAGGGAGTGGACTGAAACCATCACCATTTTTTATCTAAGGCAATAATAATACGTCTCCTTGAAGTAGGCTCACCATTGGAAAAATTAGATAAAGATAGATTCTTACATCTTCTACCAAAATTAATTCTAGGTGGATTAAAGATTCAAGTGAATTAAAACCATAAAAGTGCTAGAAGAAAATGTTAGAAGTATTCACATACTCTTAGGCTGAGGAGTAGTTTTCTAAACAGGATACTAAAGAAAGAAGCTATAAGGAAAATATTGATAGATGTGATCACATAAGAATACTACATTTCTGGCCCTGGCTGGGCGGGTCAGTTGGGGCATCATCCTGTACAACAGAAGGTTTTGGGTTCAATTCCAGTCAGGGCCCATACATAGGTTGTGGGCCTGATCCCAGGTTGGGGCGCTTATGGGAGGCAGCCGATAATGTTTTCCTCTCTCTCCTTTCCTCTCTCTAAAATCAATTTTAAAAAAATATATCCTTGGGTGAGGATTAAAAATAAATAAAAGAATATTACATTTCTCTATGGTAAGAAATGCACTGAACTTAATTAAAATAGAACACTGGGGAAATATTTAACATGTAACAGAGAAAGCTTTAATATTCTTACAAATTAAAAGTTCTTGAAGATTAATAAACATCCCAATAGTTAAGTAGCCAAAGGAGAGAATAATTTACAAAAGAAATATAAATTGCCCCTAAGCGTGTAACTATCCTCAGTCTAAATAGCAATTAAATGTAAAATATGAAATATATTATTTTTGTCAACAGTATTGACAAAGGTTGTTTAAATAATTAAATACATAAATAAGTAATAGGATTGCATATCGGTATCCCTTTGGAAGAAGAATGTGGCAACTTGGCAGCAAATAACAAAATTTTAAATGTTCATTCTACTCCTAGGGGTCTGTCCTAATTAATTAATAAAGATGTGGAAAACAACTTAACCATAAAGGTGTTTATATAGCTTTGTTTTGCTATGTGTGTTATGTATTATTTATATAACATGAATACATGTAGTGTTTGTATAAGTTGGAAATATAATACACCCTGAGTCAGAAACCTGGCTGCACATCAGGAAAAGAGACAGAAAGCCTGGTGACGTGGGTGCCTTTGAGAAAAGCACTGACTGGGATAAGATTGTTGCTTTAATGGTACCTCATTGTGTCCAGACCTCCCTCAAAGCAAGCTATTGTCTTTACTCCAGTGCCTTTTCTTGTCCCCAAGCCTGGACAAGTGTCTCATAGCTAAGTCTGTCTTAGTCAGCTAAAGTTTTCATAGCAAAACCCCATTGATGGGGTGGCTTAATCAAGAGAACTGTATTTTCTCACAATTCTGGAAGCTACAAGTCCAAGACTGAGGTTCTGGCCAATTTAGTTTGTGGAGAGAGCTCTCTTTCTGGCTTGTAGACAACTGCCTTCTTGCTGTCCTCACATGGTCTTCCTCACATGCTCTTGGTGTGTGCATACAGGGAGAAAGAGACAGAGCTGTTTGGTGTCTCTTATAAGAATATTAAATGATTTTTTAAAATATATCTTTATTGATTTCAGAGAGAGGAAAGGAGAGGGAGAGAGATAGAAACATCAATGATGAGGGAGTCATTGATCAGCTGCCTCCTGCGCCCCCCGACTGGGGATCTAGCCCACAACCCGGGCATGTGCCCTGACCAGGAATTGAACCCCGATCGCCTGGATTCTAGGTCAGCGCTCAACCGCTGAGCCACGCCCGGCCGGGCAAGAATATTGATCCTATCAGGTCAGGATTCTACTTTTATGACCATTTAACCTTAATTTCTTTCATAAATCCTCATCTCCAAATAGGTCATGTTGGAGGTTAGAGCTTCAACATATGGATTGGGGGGGGAGGGAGCCACAAATATTTAGTCCATAGCAACCTCCAATACATATTCCACCCCTGCTGCCTGAGGCCCACATGGTTTCACTGGGTAGGGACAAGAGAAATTACCCACTTAAAATTCTGCCTTTTCATCAAGATAGGGCCCCACCTGATAATGGAGCAATGAGGGGTATAGTCAAGGTCACATCATAAACTTAGAGTGAACTAGAGACAGTTTTCTGACTGTGCTTAACCTCTCTCTGAGGGCTAATGACCCCGCTCAACCAGATGCCCTGAAACTTGAGCCACAGTTGTTTGCAATTCATGGCAGCACTAAGATGGAAAATGTTACCTGGACCCACAAAACTCACCTCTCATCATTCCTACATGCCTTGTGCAAAATTATAATGCATTTGAAGAAATCCAATCCTGGGCAAAATGAAGGGGACCAGCTAAGAGCTTATTCATGAGAAGAAGGTTTAACAAGGGTTTAGTCTTGCCTTGATCTCCGATGTTGCTCAAACTTCCCAGTTCCTCCAGTTCAGCCAGCACAGTGTTCTACTTTCAGTTGGTAATTGGCAGGTAATTGGCTTTCCTAGCCTGAGTCTCAGACCTCCCTTCCAGGATAAGATTCTAAAACACACAAGAGTAAGGATGAGACCCTGCCCTCGAGATTCTGATTTCCTAGGTAGCAGGGAATGCAGGAATCTGTAGTTTTAATAAACCCACCAGGTGATTCTCATAATCAGGCAAATGTCTGAAATATAGTATCATAGAGTAAGTACTTGCATTAAATAGGACTTCACATTTCATTTCATTTTAGGTAGGTTTGCTTAGAAGATGATCCTATTACTAGCATCCAAACCAGTTATCTTTCTGATAGAGAATCTGCATTGAATTTAGGGTCTAATGCAGCCTTGCAGTAGAACGCTGAGCAGGAAAAAACTGCTATGAGCTGCTATGGCTGGGGGACATCTAGTTTTACACAGGAAGTGTCACCATAGTGATGCCCAATGGTGGAAGCCACTTTTGGGCTTGCATCTCAATTAGGAAATGACTCTGCCCATCAAAAAAGAATGAGCTAAGTTGTGTGTAATTCAGGAATGAAGAATGTGGGAACAAGCATTACAGACCGACTGTGTTTCATACATGTCTCCTCAACTACAGTGCACACGTGCAAAGGCACAGGGAAGAGAGCAAGAGGATCCTGGGTAGCTCCGGCTGAGAGCAAGACTGCAAGGAGGCAAGTGCAAGGAAAGAGTTGGTGCTGGGGGGCTGGGCAGGAGCCAGGTCCTGGGGGCATGGTAATCCCTGCTAGCTGCAGGGAGGCACTGGCTTTAGCAAGCAAGGGGCAGTTGGTATCTTAGGTGCAGGGAATTTCAGTGGAGTGATAGGGCCAGAAGTCACCTTGGGAGAGTTGGGGATGGCACTCTGGCCTCCTCTCTTCCAGAAACACAGCTGACTGTGGGTGCCATTGGCCCCATCTTGCAGACAAAGAAACGGGCTCAGAAAGCTTAGGGAGTTTGCCCAAGTTCAAAGGCAGGTCCCCTGACTTCTCAGCATGTGCATTTCCCCACACCATGCTGGGTTATAGAACTGGGACCAAAACTGGAAAGACCTAGCTGAGGGGCACATGAAGGGAAGTAGCAGGGACTAGGTTTGGGAAAATCAAGGCCTTTTTAAGAAAACAACTCTCTGCGTCTGAAACTGAGCTTGCTCCTGACCTTGGACCAGGAGAAGCTGGGGCCACAGAGGAAAATGATGGCTGATAGGTAGGGTCTGCTGGTAGGTGAATATTTCAGGTCCTAATTCTGCACACTGTTGTTGTGCTGTGAATTGTTCCACAAATCCAAGAATTAACATCCCTTTGGTCTGAAAACACTGCAGGATAATTACGAGCTGCAGAAAGCCCTCAGGTCAAAGGAAAGGGAAATTTAAACCAGAGGCAGCTAATTACTCTCCAGGGCAGCCTTGCTCTGGCCTCAGGCTTCATTTTCTTCTTTTGGTATTTTCATTTCCACACTCACAAAAATGGAGAGAAATTTAAGTAAAAGCAAACACTGGTTACGTAGCAAGAAAATGTGAGGCTCCCTGCACTTCATTTGTCTTCTTTCCTTTCATTAAATTATTTTATGTAAATTGCTCCCCCCTGTGCCTCAGGCATAATAAATGATCACTGAAGGAAGGAAAGAAAGAAATGTCACAGTGGGAGATGAACTAAAATGTACGGATCTCCAAACCTCACCCTCGCTAGCATCATGCCTTTTATTACTAAAGGTTAATGGGAAATTGATTAGTGGATCAATCAATGGAAGACTTTTAGAAAAGTCTTGGCTACTCATCTATTTGGTGAAAACTCAGGAAACCACTTACTCTCTCGGGTCCAAAGTTTCCCCAGGGAAAAGGGATTCAGTTCACCCAAAGGATTCATAACAGTGACACCATGACCTATGTGCAAAGCACCTCTTGGGGTATTTAAAATAATTAAAAAGAAAGAAAGAAACCTCTGGACACAGATGGGAACTACTTTCCAACCAGGAGAAGAGTGTGGCAGGACACAGCTGTCCCTCGTTCAGTGCCATGAAACAGCCCTCAAACTCTTGTAACCACAACTCAAGCTTCCGTGACCAGAGCTCATGACCTGGCCACTAATAAACAAACGCCTGTACCGTTTACTGAGCACTTGGCAGGTGCCGGCCACTGTGCCAACCTCTTGCCTATAATCTCCTCCAGTCTCAACAATGACCTTGAGTTCGAGGTATTATTACTCCATTTAGCAGAAGAGTAAACTGAGACTCTGAGAGTAAACCCCAAGATTATATGTCCAGTTCTCACAGAACTATGACTCATGTTGGATTAACCGTGTGTTTGACATGGGAGAGGAGGGAGCTGGCTGATCCTGGAGGGAAAGACCCCTCCCATGGGTTAGCTAATTCCTGGAGATTGTGACTCATTTGTGACCATGTGTCTTTTATATGCTAACTAACCAATCCAGAGCCTATACCATTTCCTCAGGGTCAGTGTTCTCCTGTCCTTAATTACCTTGGGGCCAGGTACCAGACCACTAGGGACAGCCCAACACCCCAGAGTCCACAGAAATGATTCAGACTAGCCAATCCTAACTCTGGTTACCCTGCCTCACCCACTCCTTCTGCAGAGACCACAGTGAAAGGCTCTTGCCCCCATTTCCCCATCCCTCTGACTCCTGACCAAATCTGATGCTTCTGTAGGTGCCCCTCCCCCTCCCCCAGTTGGGACCTGTGAGTATAACAAACTGTCTTTCCAGTGGCAATTGTCTCCTGACCTGCTGGCCTCACCACACCTGAATAATTAGAAGAATGACATTTTAATACACACATCCAGGGTTGCCCCTGCACTAAGCCGAGTCAAGAAAGCAGAGCCTCACGAGGGAAGCATCACATCCTATTTGCTATTAGTACTGGTGAGCTCGAAGACAAATTAAGGCCAAGGGCATGAAGAAGGACTGCTGGTCTAACCCACTAATCCTCTCTGACACCCGGATCGCAGCCATCCATTTCCACTCGTTTCCATGGCACTGTGGTGATGGGAAGGAGACTGTCAGGGTATCTGGGGCGCCCTGATTTATACATTCATCAAAAGGGGGTTAGGAAAAGTTGTGAGCACCAGGCCTCCCCTCTGGTGGGCGGGCATTCTTCCTCCAGAAAGCCATCTTCCGTCACAGATGGCAGCTTTTAAATTAGGGGTAAAGTTAGCTACCTAGAGACAGCTGACCAAATTAGCATTCTCATAACAGATAATTAAGCCAAAGACTTCAGTTGAAAATAGTAATTAATCACCAAAATAACCTAATTCAGCTTGTTTCTCCTTCCCCTCTCCACACACACTGTTCTGGGCCGACACACACAGGATTGTGCATTTCCAGGACACAGTGTCACCCCAACTCCACACCTACGAAAAGCAGCTAACGCACAAGTAAGCTCAGCGCTCGGCCCGGCCTCGATCCTGCGCATGCGCTGCAGGAAAACACCGTGTGTCAGCGCCCTGAACCCCAAGCGCTGGAACAGCACCCGACCCCACACCTCCCTTCAAGGGAGTCTTAGTCACCCAAGAGAGAGCCAGCTTTTAACAATCTGAGTCGCACAGTTAATCAGGCTTGGCTATTGTCCATGGCTGGCACCAGGCAGTCGCTGTCAGCAGGAGCTTCCATTATTTGAAGGCCCGTAATGAATGAAGTACATTTGGGGATTGGAGAGCGACCACTTCTACAATAGGTACGCCTAAATGAAAGTTGGCATTTGCAGGGCTTCCAAAAGATAGACTATGGGTAGCAGGCCAGAAAAATGGGCATGCATTATTTTTTTTGGTGTCAAGCTGTTCTTTGCCTGCGAATGGGGGTATTCTGTAAATATTGGAGTGCCCCAAGGGCCCCACCTGAGCGCCCTCCTCTGTGCACTGCTTCTGTGCCAAACCCCAGACTTGAGTACCTCCAGCTGCCTACTTGGTAGCTCCACTTGGATGGAATATGCCCAAATCTAAACCGTTTATTCGTGCAAAGCTCCTCCTCTCCCGAATGTCTCAATTTCAGTAAATTGTATCGCTGTCTATCTTGTTGCTTACGCCAAAACCCAATGCATTATCTTTGGTTCCTCCAGCCAGTCCTTTCAGTTCTGCCTCCTACACGCATCTCAAGTCTGTCCACATGCTTGTAATGTCACTGCTCCCCACCCCCCCACCCCCCCTCTCCTGAGGCTCCTAACTGTGCTCTTTGTATCAGCTCTGACTCCCTTATAAATCATCACATTGCAGCCAGGGTGATATTTTTTAACCCATCAGACAGATCAACCCGTCAAGAAAATTCTTTATTAAGAAACAAATGTTAGAGATACTTATTACAATGAATGTGTTAGAGTCATTTATTTCAATCAGGCCTGAAGGGAGAAAGCCAAAGGCTTGATATTTTCTTAGGAAAAAATAAATAAAAAGAATTCAAGTCCCTTAAGAATTATAAATAGTGGCTGAGGGTAATTTTCTATTTTCACTAATATGTTGCTTTAGGATTGATGGTTTCTAAAGGAGATGGTATTACACTTTTAGAGTCATGGTATCTCTAGAATTGCTCTTATAAACTAGCCAGGACATTTTCATAATACCCAGTACAAAGCAAGTCGATCTGACACAATGGGGCCTTCACCTGACAGGAGTTAGGATTTATATTCTAAGGATCTCCAAGTCCTGTGGCCTATAAATATTGCTCGCCTCTCTCCTTAACAATTAGCTGTAAAAGGTTTATAGCTCAGGGCTTGTCTCCCAAGACAACGGAGTCATCAGTCTCCTACATTCCCAAGGTTCTTCGCTAACAACTGCTTATTACAGGCCTGCAGTTTCTGGCTTCAGCATAATTTTTAATAACTCTATTTTAATAGCCCTATCAAAATGTTAGGCCTTAAAGCTTCCCCTTTCTACATTAAAGACGATGGGACTTACCATTCCCTATGACCACATGTCACTCCCTGCAGACAGCCACTGTGCAGTTTCACTTTGTTCCTAAAACTCTTCGTTCTCAAGTCGAGGCCCTGGCAGGGTACCCTCGGGCACCGCATCAGGCCCCTCTCCCCTCACCCAGCCTCCAGCCACCAGTCGCTTCTTCCTTCTGCTTAGAGGGGCTGCCATGGTTCTTTTCATATGCTACGTTCCAGGCCGCAGACTAAATGTCACCTCTGGACTACCTGTATCAGCTAAGATGTGTTCAGCTACAAGCAACAGAAAACTAGACTAGTCGTAGCATTAAAAAAAATAGAGGTTCCTTTTTCCTCCGTGAAAGTTTGGATCAGCTGCTCCGCGACATCATCAGGGACTCGGCCCTTAGGAGCTTTAGCTCTGCCTCTGTGCTTGCTGTTTCATGATCACAAAAAGGCTGTTACTGGTCCAGATGGCTCATTTATGTTGTTTGAGGCAGGAAAATGGGGGGAAAGGCAAAAACCTTTCTCCTCACCAGGCAGCGGACTGCCACTTGGATCCCACTGGATCTAGTGTCTACTTTTATGCCAGTTGCTCACCAAGGGGAATGACAGGACCCTAATGAGCTAGACCAGTCACGATTCACCCCTGGGATCGGGGTCAGGGCTACTCTCTCACAACGAATCCCCATATGCCACCTGAATGTACTAGATTCCTCTAGAAAGGGGGAGAGGGGAGGGGCACTGGACAGTTTCTGCCACATCACTGCCCCTTTACTTTCTATCCTGTCACCCTGTTGGTGCTCTTTACTGCAGCAACCATAATCTGTAAGGCCTTGTGTACTTACCAGTATTTACTTTTCTCTTGCCTGTCTCCCCCACTGGAAGAGAAGCTCCATGAGGGCAGGGAGGCAGGGACCTTCTCGGTCTTTTTCACAGGCGTATCCCCGGTGCCTGGCAACCAATAAATGTTTCTTTGGATCAATAAGTAAATATTCCTGCTGCCATTTATGACCAGTCTCTCTACATAGTTGCTTTGCATTTGTTAGTGCACTTAATAGTGATACCTGCTCAGTGTGGTCCACAGTTGTCTCTCCATATAACAAATGAAAAAACTGAGGTTTAGGAAATGTTGAACACTTGGGAAGGCTTCCCAATGGTTTGAGTTCTACTGTTCAAGTTCTAGGCCTGCGTGACTCTTAGGTCTCCAGGTGCCGTCATTCCATCCATGGATGAAGCAGCTGCCTGCTGCCGGTTTTGCACCTGCTCAGCCAACACTGTTTTCAGAGCAGCTGTGGGAGACCCTTCCTTGCAAGCTCTTGTCACTTTGTGCTGACAAGGTCCAGCATGCTTTGTGCCCCAACCCCCCAGAGCCCACTTGCCATGTACAGGCACAACCTGGAGGTATATAGACTAGAAGTCTCCAGGAGGAACCCTCAACCAGTGGGCACGGGAACTGGTAGATAAATTCTGCAGCCTCTTTACTTCAGGTGGGCAGTCGAGGCATTCCATGGGCTCCTCAGCGAACCAGAGAAAGACAGCGCTCCCCCCACTGCCCACTGTCCACTGCCCCCTCCTGTAGACAGAATAGTGACCCCCAGAGATGTCCACGTCCTAACTCCAGAACCTGTGCATGTTACCTTCCCTGGCAAAAGGGAGTTCACAGGTGGGATTAACTGAAGGCCCCTCAGTTGGGGGAACAGCCTGGATCAGCCAGGTGGACCCAATCTAATCACATGAGATTTTAAAAGCAGAGAAATTCTTCCCAGCTTGGTGAGGAAGCTCTGTGATGACATAAATGGGTCAGGGAGATGTGATGTCTCCAGCTTTGAAGAGGAAAGGGCCAGGAGCCAAAGAATGCAGGCAGCTCTACAAATGAAAGGAGAGGGTAAAGAATCGTCCCCTAGAGCCTCCAGAGAGGAGCGCAGCCTTTCTGAGGGCTTGACCTGAGCCCAGTGCAACCCAGTTTGAACTCCTGCTCTACAGAACTGTAAGATAATACCGTTTATTGTGCTGTTGTGCATAGTGTTAAGCCACCATGTTTCTGTTAACACACAGTTAACCACAAACTACAACTGATAACAAATAGACCCTTCCCCCTCTAATAACATGTGCTTATATTGTGTGTTTTTTCCTTCCTAGTCTCTTCCCACTCCCTAACTCCTACTTCCCAGGACGATAATTACCTATCACCAAGTCCTTGTCTCGGGTGTTGTTTAATAGGGTGATGGTTTCTACTGACCTTTTTAGCTCTCAAATTCCCCACCCTACTACAACCCCTATACCTAGTCTTCTGTGATTCTGGAAGCAATTCGGGGGTCAGCTAAGATTCTTGAAACTCCAGGGTTCTTGACAAATCTGTAAGTTGTAAAAACCTACACCTTTCTCAAATGAATAATAACATGCTCTTGACTTCTGGTAAGTTAAGAATTAATGTGATCATTTTTAATTACATGTTTGATTGATTGTTTCTAAATGTCACCATGATTTATGCTATTTGGAAGGAATTCAATGTCTTAAAGAAACATTATTAAAATGAAATGGAGCCTAGCTATTTTAATGAGCAAAGATCTTTTGAAAATATACTAGCCTATATTGCCTGGTGATGAAATTGATACTGTTAAGAAAATAATATTACCTGTATTATTATTATCTATTATTATTACTGCACTGTAGGAGCTCCAACCCTGGGAGTGCCACACTGTTCTTTGATAGTCCAGAAAAAGCACGCAGGGGACCAGAGGGGAAAGACATAGCCTTTATTACTTAAATCAGGGAAGACCTGATGGATGGGGGCCGGTGGGGTGAGTTTCTACCCCTGACCAGGGTGGAGCAAGGGATTATCTAGCAGCTAGAAGAGGGGAGGGAGCCTCTGAAGCCAGAGCCACAGCTAGGAATGGCCTGCATGCCAAGGCCAAACAGAGGGTCTGGTGAAGCTTGTTAGCCACCAAAGACATGGGAAACACTCGGATCTGGGTTTCTCTGCTCCTTGTGGCCACTGGCCAGGTGAACACCTTCCCATTGACTGGAAGGGGGAATTGGGAAATACCCAGGCTTTACACTACAACTACCTTTATTAGTATTACTAACACTAATTAGTATTACTACATTTATTAAACTGATACTGTTCAGGAAATAATATCACCGATATTGTCACCTGTAATATCACCTGTATTAGAAAGAACTATTATTGCCCTGGCTGGGTGGCTCAGTTGGTTAGAGTGTCGTCCTGATACGCCAAAGTTGCAGGTTCATCCCTGGTCAGGGCACATACAAGAATCAACCAGTGAATGCATAAGTCAGCAGGTCAACAAATCGCTGTTTCTCTTTCAAATCAATTTTAAAAAATTGGAAGAAGGCATAGAGGGGATAAATGGTGATTAGAAAAAAATAAGAACTAAAAATAAGTCATGGGGTATGCATGCATTTAGCTTTAGTAGACACTAAAAAAACTTAAAGGAAGAACTATTATCAAAAACATTTCGTACAGAGAGCTTTGCAGGTCCCAGCGTGTACATGTCTAGGCAATATACCATCCTCTTGTTTTCAAATCCTCAAGAACATGTTGCTGTATCTGTAAAGGTGTCCTGAGGCATAGGAGGGAGTTGTACAGTAATTTCCGAGGCAGCGTGGATCTCCAGAGGCTGTGGCAGCTCTGGGGGTGGAGACCACGCAAGAGCCCTTCACAATGTAACAACCCTGAGCCCCTTTATGGTTCTCCCACAGCTACTTGTTACCCTGCTGCAGCCTGAAGGGGCACAGGTCATGTTTTTCAGAAGGATTAATAACAACGGGCTATTGGAAGCCGTAAGTGACAGGAAGCCTAGTTCTGGCTCAGAAATCCTCTGGCGTGCATGGATCTGCTATAAGGGAGAGGTTTCTATAAATAGCTCTGGGGCTCTGCTCTCCTGCGCCTGTGACGCGGGGCTCCCGCAGCGGAGCCTCTGGGCGGGCAGCGGGTGGGCAGCCGTCAGCACGGCTCACTCCGGCTGCCAGCTGCTCAGCATGAGGGACAGAAACCCTGCTGCAGGCGAGCCCCTGGCACGGCCAAGGCTACTCACTGCAGCGGCCAACGTGTCCTCGCAGGGCTCACGCAGGGGGCCTTTGGACAGGGCGCGCTCTAAAAGCAAAAGGTGGTTCAAAGAAGGCGTAAGGCCCGCCGGGAATTAGAGGATAAGTGAGTAAGCATATTAATGCCCCACCCACGGTCACCCGGGGGCACAGGCACGGGCGCCAGGCCTCAGGCCAGCCTCAGCCTGCCGAGGGACTGGAGCTGGCGGCAGGTTCGAGAGCGAGCCCAGGGGCAGGCGGAGCCGGCACTGCGCGCTGTGCGCCGGCCCCTGCAGAGGGCAGTGAGGGCGCGCGGGGAGGGCTGCGTCCGTCCGCGCCGTGGGCCGAGGGGAAGGAGGGGGGCAAGTGGACAGGGGGAGGGGAGGGAGGGAGACCCTGCTCCAGGTCGGAAATAAAATTTTGAAACATGTACATTTCATCTTCGCTGCCTTTCCCTCTCTGTACCGCGTTTGGAACCCTCCAGGGCCCGGAACTGGCGACCTTGAGTCAGGGCAGGTCCGGCTTCCAGCCTTCCCTCTCTGTCCAAATCGGGCCGCCCTGCACCCAGGACCTGCTCCCGGTGCCCCGGTGTCTGCCTGCTGGCGCAGGGCAGGGATGGACGGAGAACGCGGCGGCACCCAGCTAGGACGGCACGTTTACTAGAGGAGACAGTCTGTTCAGGCAGAGCTACACCAAGTGCTGCTTATTCTTGCGCTCCTCCCGCAGGCTGTGCAACAAGGGCCCTCACCGAGCCTGGCTCCCCCAGCCTGTCCTGACTCTCCCCGCCCCTGGCGCCTCGGCAATGGCTGTGCTCTTAGGCACGCAGGGCTCTGCTTAAATGTCCCTCCTCAGAAAGTGCTTTTCCGCCCACGTCACCTGAAAGCGCACCCTGGCCATCTCCATTCTCCTGCTCTTCATTCCTACAGATGTTATTTATTGTAATAGTCACTAAGATGCCTTACTTCCTGATAGTCAGTAACTACCTTTATATCAAATGCTACAAAGGCCTGTTTGTATCCCTAGAATATAAAGATAAGCTTCATATAACCATCCACGTGGCCCCTTTGTATAGGGGAGAAAACCATGCTTCCTGCCCTCTTGGAGGAGAGACCACACACGTCGTGCAGGCAGATGACTCCCCATGTTTCTTGAGTGAAGAAATTAACTAGTGAATGACTGCGTCTGTTTCTCCTACTGGCCTAGAGCGCCTCCAGGGCAGAAGTGGTGTCTTATTTACCTTTCAGTCTGAAAGGCAAATATAGCCCAGTCGAGGTAGGACTCTGCAAGCAGACTGCCTGAGTGAGAATCCAAATTCCACCAGCCAGTAGCTAAGTGTGCTTCAGTTTCCTCTTCTGTAAAATGGAGATAATAGTATCTAGCCCTGGCTGGTGTGGCTCAGTTGATTGGGTGTCCTCCCATGCACCAGGAGACTGCAAGTTCGGTTCCTGGTCAGGGCACATGCCCAGGTTTCGGGCTGGATCCCCTGTAGGAGGCATGCAGGAGGCAGCCGATCGATGTTGTGCTCTCACAACAATGTTTCTCTCCTTCTCTCTCTCCCAAAATCAATAAACTATTCTTTAAAAAATAATATCTACTTCATAGGGTGTAGTGATGATTAACAGGTTAACATTTGTAAAGTGCCCAGGCTGGTACCTACCATGTACCATGGATTAGCTATCAGTGTTCTTTTATTACTTTTATTATTAACTAGAGAGTCAATAAATGGGCATTAGAGCATCCGTCACTGACGGGCGAAGTAAAAGTTACACACCCTCTTTCCCACACCACAGATGCCCACCCGTTTCATGTATGCAGGCCGCAGCCCTGGGCAGGAGTGGGAGAGAGATGAGGGAACCAAAGACACATTCTACCAGTCGCTGGCTTCACTTACGAGTTCCCTCCTTTGCCTAGTAGTGAATACTTGGTTATTTCTGTCATTTTCTAAAACAGTACAAATACCAGTGGAATTTTCACCAATTTTCTTTAGAGGACTACTCAAGTTGCTGGTTCCCTTTACCCAAGAAGACAGTCTTTGAGTAGATAAAGCGGATAGTTAAACACAATTCATGTTTACAACCCTTCTATTTGTCCAGTCTTGATCTTAATCTTCAAGGAGAGAACATACTTAAACATTTGGCTACCTTCAACTGAATTTCTACTTGAAAATTAATACTATTCAGTGACTCATCAGATAGAAGCAAAAATCTCCCAGAGATAAAGTGAGCTATGAGCAATTTCTCTTCACGTATATATTTGTAAAGCAAGTACTGAGTTTCAGTCTGATTGTAGAAATTTAGTAAAAAGAGTCTGAAGTATTTACAATAAAACATTACAAGTTAAATAAGAATATAAAGGTAAATATTATGGTAAATAAACATTATGGTGAAAAAAAACATTACCAAAAGCAAATTTCTCAACTTTTTTTGTTTGGATCACCTAAACTAGATCTGAGATGAGGAGAGCCCCTAATTAACTCATGCCTGTTTCTTGCAATAAGGTAATTATAGGCATATATGAAGATGCTATGCACATAAGCACATACTGAATTCTGTTTTTCCTTTGTTTCTCATGCTTTTCATTTAGCCTACTGTATTTTAATTATATATTTGTAGTCTATGCTCCCAGCCCCTACACACACCAGAAGTAAGCTCTACATGGGCATGATGCATTTTTTGTTTTGTGCACTATGCTAATAGAGCTAATAATATGCTCTGTTATTAGCCCCTTGCACATAGTAGGCACTCAGTGAAAATGTTGCACGGATAAACAAACCACATGTCTTTTTTAAACAAATTGCATTCTCCAAGTGAAAGTCAAGCACTTAATAAAATTCTGGAATTTTGCAAAACCCACCATTAGCTAAAACTTCGACTAGCATTTTCTAGAGCAGAGCCACGGTACCAAAGGGAAAATTCTGAGAAGGAAAGAGAAGCCAGCAGTGATTCCAGCAAGCTAGAGAAGATTAGGTGACCAGCTGCTCAGTGAAAGTGCAGGGTAGCCTTTACTTGAGCACAGATAAAGGGAACTGGAATAAAAATAGAAACATCTATGAGAATTTATTTGCCAGAAGATGTTCTAGGAAGAAAAGAGATTGTGAATTGAGTTTTCAGGTGATTATTGGGTTTGCTCTCTACATATTATGTGGCAAATTTTTTCAAAAGGAATGGTCTGCTGCCACTGAATATGCTACTGACTATCATAAAAGGAGCTATGGTTATTAAACGTGTGGTCAAAAAATGAGTTTGCCCTTTAACCAGAGTGACGACTATGGCCTTGGGCTTATTCCTTAACTGTTCTGTGTCTCAGTTTCCTCATCTATAAAAGAGGTAATAACAGTACTTACCCCATGTAAAGTTGTTCTAATGATTCAATGAGAAAGGGAGCAGTGACTGACATATTATGTTAGCTCAATAAACACCAGCTCTTATTATCATCACCATCAAATCTTACCACCATGGGGCTCACACTGTTTGGGGGTGTTATTTTGCATGAGTATCTTTGTCTCCTAGATTGCGAACTATGAAGGCCCGGTCACTTCTTTCCAAAGGTGCCACGCTTTCACTCAGCACAGGGCCTTTGCACCTGCCGGTCACTGTCGGTTTACCCATCTGCTCCCTAATTAGAGCATCAGCTCCTTGCAGGCAGGGATAATGTTTGTTTATTATTATACCTTCGGCCTAGCAGAGTGCCTAGCTTGTGGTAAGGGCTCAAGAAATATTTACTGAAAGGATCACTATTAATTAACATTATATAAGTTTCAGGTGTACATCTTTATATACTACGACATCTGAATACTCAATTTTGTGCCCCTCAACCTACGTCTATTCTCCTTCCATCACCATATAACTGACTCCCATTACCTCCTTCCTCCTCCCACCCCCTTCTCCTCTGGTAGCCACCGTTCTGTTGTCTGTATCTGTGCATTTGTTTTTTGTTTTATTTGTTCATTTGTTGCTTTAGTTTTATGTCCCACATATGAGTGAAATCATACACTTCTTGTCTTTTTCCACCTGACTTATTTCACTTAGCGAAATACTCTCAAGGCCCATCCATGTTGTCAAAATGGCAATATTTCATCTTTTTGTGGCTGAGTAGTGTTCCATTGTATCTACGTACCATGTATCCTTTATCCAATCATCCGTCAAAGGACACTTAGTGGTTTCCATGTCTTGGCTATTGTGAATAATGCTGCAATGAGCACAGAGGTACATACAGGATGGGCCAAAGGAGGTTTACAGTTGTTCATATGGAAAATAGTGCAATAATTAATAAATAATAATGCAAGAATAAACTATGTTTTTGTACCCAAAACTGTACATCCACTTTTGCCCCACCCTGTCTATCTTTACAAATAAGTGCTTTCAATTTTTTCAAGTAGATACCCAGAAGAGGGATTGCTGGGTTATATGGTAACTTTCTTCTTAATTTTTTGAGGACTCTCTATACTGCTTTCCACAGTGGCTGTACCAATTTACATTTCCACCAGCAGTGTACAAGTGTTTCCTTTTCTCCATATTCTCACCAACACATGTGATTTCTTGTCTTATTGATAATAGCCATTCTGACAGCTGAGAGTTGTTATCTCATTGTAGTTTGTTATTTTATATATATATCTTTATTGATTTCAGAGAGAGGAAGGGAGAGGGAGAGAGAGAGATAGAAACATCAATGATGAGAGAGTCATTGATCGGCTGCGCCCACAACCCGGGCATGTGCCCTGACTGGGAATCGAACCCTGATCTCCTGGACCCTAGGTCGATGCTCAACCGCTGAGCCATGCCCGGCTGGGCTCTCACTGTAGTTTTGAATTGCATTTTCCTCTAGCTAGTGATGTTGAACATTTTTAAATATATCTGTTGGCCATCTGTATGTCTTCCTTGGATAAGTGTCTTCAGGTCCTCTGCCTATTTTTTTCATCGGAGTGTTTGATTTCTTGTTGAATTATATGAGTTCTTTAAAATATATTCTAGATATTAGCCCCTTATTGTAAGTATCATTTGCAAATATCCTTTCTCATTTAGTTGGTTGCTTTTTTGTTTTGTTGATGGTTTATTAATCATTGTCAGCCCAATAAATTTATTTCAAAAAATAAAAATGTTCTTCAGATAAAATAAAATAAATAAAATAAAATAAAATAAAATAAAATAAAATAATAAAAACTTTCCACTGGGAGGAAAAAAATTAGAGTCAGTAACTTCATATTGACATACTGTATGGTAAATGGGAACATGGGCCCATTCCCATGCTTCAGCTCTCCCTCCCACCCTGTGGGAATATAGTGATGGCCACCTGTAAGTGGATTGTGAGATCTTGGGAACCTGGTCAAAAGAAAGGCCAAAGAGGAGCTACTTCTAGATGTGAGCCTGGTTTGTAAACAGCTAGTGTTTTGATCTTACACAGGCCCATTCCCCTCCCCCTGCATGCCCTATTTTTCTGTTTTCTGTACTCTATAAAATCTTGTGCTGGAAAAGTCTGGGTGGCAGCAAACCAATGGCACGAGCAGGCCACCACCAGTGTAGCCCATCTGCAGGCCAGATGGGACTCGGCTGTTGGACTTCGCTGGTGGCAGCCACTGCAGTGATAAACTTCACCAGTCAGCTGCCACAGGTGTGCATGTAAGTCCTAATAACACCCCGAGTTTCACAGCCAGTCCTCTGGGTTATTTCTTTGGGAATCCAAGAACAATATGCTGAGATTTTCTGGGACCTCAGCACTTCACACAACACATACACACTGAAATTCCTGGAAAATTCATACATTGCTGTTTTAGCCTAACATTTCTCTTTTTCTAAATTCTGCATTAACACAAGAAACATCATAATTGAATGAGTTACAAACAAATAATCTCAAGAATTTTCGATCTTCTATGATCAGATTTAAAGCAACACTTTAGTAAATGTGTAGTAAATATGGTATATTTTAGTAAATGTTGTGACTGAATTAGCACAAGACAAGTTGAGAAAGCCAAAGAAGAAAAAGAAAATAGAGTTTTCTTGATGTCTCTAAAGAGTTTATTTTCACAACCAATTTTAACAATATTTACAAGTTATGGTTAAATCAATAAATAAAATGACTTAAAAATATAAAAGATGACTACTTAATAAATAATGTTATCTGCTATTATCTTAAATAACCAATTAACATTACTGTTACTCATCTCTGTTTTGAACAACATTCATAATAAATACCATAAGTTATCTGAAAAAAATATGTAGTCAAACAGAAAGTTGAGATATTGTGTCATACAGTAAGTTTAGGAAAACAGCATTTGAAAGACTGAGACAAAATTATCCATTTAGGCTTCAAGTTCAGAGGCTCAAAAATTTTAAGACTGTTTCTGACCAAAATGAAAGTTGCAAGTACTGGATTTACCATCACACATGAAACAAAACATATGAAAGAAGGTTGAAAGCAACTAGACATCGGGCAACTAAGAACTGTGATCTCTGAGAGAGAGGAAACAAATAAGGTGAGCCTAGGATTGCCTTGAGGGGTTTCCATGCAGCAGCAGTGAGGGGAACCCATGCAGGCAGAACTCCAGTGATCTGAGGAGATCTCCCTCAAGCTGAATACTGACCCCTGTATGCGTGCGAGGCCACTGGCTGAGGCCAGGGAAGAGCACTCAGAAGGATGAGTGGTAACAGGACCCAGCGCTCAGATAGGGCCAGGAATAGCCTCTGTTCCCACCAGCCAGAAAAACTCGTGATTCCCAGGCCGTCGGTGGATTATAAGAGAAGGTGGCTGCGTAGTAAGGAATAATTACTAGCCTTAGACTGAGCACTACTCCAGACCCATCTAACAAACTGTAAAAGCAGGACCTGAAAGGATCAATTTGTTTCAAGTCACTTCTTTGCATTCCAGAATAAAGTTCAATAATATTTAAAGGGATGCAAAATATCCAGCACCCAACAAGATAAGTCAGTGTTTGGAATCCAATAAAGAATTACCAGGCATGCAATGAAGCAGAGAAATGGGACTCATGATGAGGGGGGGAAAAAATCAATACACTGAAACAGACTCAAAACTGGCACCAGTGTTAGAATTAGCAGACAAGACATTACAATAGTTATAGCTGTGTCTATATGTTCAAAAAATTAGATGTATGGAAGATATTAAAAAAAAGATTCAAGCCAATCTTTTAGAGTTGAAAACTACAATGCATGAGGCATATAGTACACTGAGTGGTAGGTATTAATGGCAGATTAGATATTGTAGATGAAAAGATTGAAGGCATAGAAATAGAAGCTACTGAACATGAAACAGAGAGAAAGGATATATATATTAAATGAACAAAGCATTGGTGAGCTGTGGTACAATTTCAATTGGCCTAATACATGTGTAATTGGAATCCCTGAAAGAGAATAAAGACAGGGGTATAGAAGAAAATATATGAAGAAATAATGGCAGAAATTTTTCCAAATCTGGTGAAAACAATAAATCCACAAATCCAATAAGCTCAGTGAACTCCAAATGCAATAAACATAAATAAGGCAACATCAAGGCACATCATGATTGAATAGTGATAAAGAAAAGAACCTTAACAGCAGCCAGATGGAAAACACATTACAGAGGAACAAAGGTAAGAGTGACAGGAGTTTTTTTGTTGGAAATAATGTGAGAAGATAATGAAAAGTATTGAAAGAACATTTAATGAGGCGAGCATTACCCTGATACCAAAACCTAACACAGAAACTACAAGAAAACAGACCAATATTGCTCATAAAGTTCGTTCTATTTATTCACACACAATATGATTGTTTATGTAGTCACTGTGATGCTATCTATAAAAAAATACTAGAACTAATAAATGAGCTTAGCAATGTTATGTGATACAGGATAGATATGCAAAAATTAGCTGTATTTCTATGTACTAGCAACGAGCAATTGTAAATTAAAAAATTTTTAAATACCATTGACAATAGCATCAAATACATAAAATACTTAGAAATAAATCTGACACAACATGTAAAAGTCTTGTACACTGACAACTATAAAACATTGTCAACAGGAATCATATAAGACCTAAATAAATGAAGAGATATGGTATGTACATGCATCAGAAGAATCAATATTAAGACGTTCATTGTCCCCAAGTCCACCTATAGATACAACTCACTGCCAATCAAGGCCGTGTTTTTGTAGAAATTAATAAACTGATTCTAAAATGCAAGGCAAATAGAATAATCTAAACAACTGTAAAAAAAGGGGGGGGGGACTAACACTACCTGATTTCAATACGTACTATAAAGCTCTAATAATCGAGATACATAGTACTGGCATAAATATAGACAAATAGGACAATGGACAAAATAGAGAGTCCAGAAATAAACCTACATTTATCTGGGAAACTGATTTTTGACAAAGGCAATGCAGTGAAGAAAATATAGTCTCTTCAACAAGCAGTGCTCAAACAATTGGATATTCATATGCAAAATAAAATGGACTTCATTCACATCTTGTGCTGTGCACAAAAGTTAACTCAAAATGGGCCATAGAACTAAATATAAAACCTAAAATTGTGCAACTTCTATAAGGAAATATAAGAAACAATATTTTGACCTTTGATTAGACAAAGATTTCATAGATATAACACCAGAAGTACAATCCCCCAAAGAATAAACTGTTAAGTTGGACTTCATCAAAATTAAAAACGTCTGATCTTTCACAGGATGGACAGGTCACAGACTGAGGAAAAAATATTTTAAAATCATATATCTAATGTAGGAATTGTACTCAGAATATATAAAGAACTTTCAAAACTATATTACATGAAAACAAACCCAATAGAAATTTGGGCAAAAGATTTAAACAGACCCTTCCCCAAAGAATAGAGACTGATAGCAAATAAGTACATTAAAGATGCTCAACATCATTGTCCGTCAGGGGAACACAAATTAAAGCCATAATGAGATGACCATGCCAAGTGTAGGTGAGGGTGTGAAGAACTGGAACTCTCGTACACTGCTACTGGGAAGGAAAAATGATGCAGACATTTTGGGAGACAACTGACAGATTTTTCAAAAGCGAAACATGCACCCTTCATGACCCAGCCATTCTGCTTCTAAGTGCTTCACTAAGAGGAAAGGAAATATGTGCCGTACAAAGACATGCGAATGAATGCTCATAGCAGCTTTCTGTGTAAGAGAAAAACCAGAAAGAACCCAAATTTCCATCCACAGATGAATTGATTAACTACTATATTCATTAGTGGGATACTACTCAGCAACAAAAAGGAACGAACTATTAATCTAAGCTCCGGCTTGGGTAAATCTCAACTTGAGTATGCCGAGTGAAAAATACCAAAGAGTACATACTATAAAATTCCATTTATATGAAAGTCTAGAAAATGTAAACTAATTGATAATGACAGAAAAAAACCAAACTGGTGGCCTGGGGATGGATTGTGGCATGGAGTGGTTTGGGGACAGGAATGACAAAGGGACAGGAAAAAACTTTTTGGGGTTATGGATATGTTCACTATCTTGATTTGTGGTGATGTTTTCACTATTTATACATATGTCAAACTTTATCAAATAATACATTTTTAATATGTGCAGTATGTATGTTATATGTCAGTTATACCTCGATCAAGCTTTAAAAAAAATGTTTAAGATAAAACTATTTACAAATAATGCTCCTAGCTTGTAGGTGTTGACCTTGGCTAAGATGACTTCTCATATATAATTCTATGCAGAGGAGCCAACATCTCCTTCTCTTCTGGTGGTAAGCCAAGCAGTGAGCAAAAGCTTTAATCATAATAATAGCTGTAGTTCTCGCCCCTGGCTCACAGGAAGTACTTAATGTGTGTGTCACAATAATATTTTATGCTTAGTAGTTATATGGATCTAAAAATTAAAGAACTGTAAAAGTGTGATTTTTCCATAGTTTTATTTGAGGGGATATCTCTGAAGCACACTGGACATGGCAAGAGCGTGTCTTTCTTTCAAATACACTAAAGAAAACCTAGGAACAACTTTGCAAGACCTACCCTGCACAGGCCCTGAGGACAATGATTCAGCCAGGGACTCAGAATCTGACTTATGCCCGGAGCCATCTACCTGGAAACGCTGAGCAGGCTAAAATGAAAATGGCTTGCAAAATGCTTGCTTCTGCATGTAAATTGGATACTAGAAGGAAAGCAATTTAACTCATGCAAACACGATTGAACTAAAAAGAGATTAAAGGGAGCTGCTATAATTCACACCAAATATTTAGTAGCTGCAATTTTAATTTTTGCGACTGAGTTCAATTCACAAAAACAACAATATTTCACATCTGTTATGTGTCAACAGTGTGGTAGTCATCTTTAATGCTGTTAAGCATTGAATAAATTATAAGAGGCAATGAAATCTTCTTTCCAACAAGTCTTTATCATTTGTGATTTTTTTGTCAGTTAAAAGGAATTTTATTTTTATTTATTCTTTTAATATACATTTTTTGATTTTTAGAAAGGGGAAGGGAGAGGGATAGAGAGAAACACTGATGAGAGAGAAACATCATCAACTGGCTGCTTCCTGCACGCCCCCTATGGGAATCGAGCCACAGCCTGGGCATTTGCCCTGATGGGGAATCAAACCGGTGACCTCTTGGTTCATGGGTCGATGCTCAACCACTGAGCCACACCAGCCAGGCTTATTTTTATTTTATTTTGTATTAAATTTATTGGGGCGACCCTGGCCAACAGGGTCATATAGGTTTCAAGTGTACATTTCTATGCTACATGATCTGTATATTACGTTGTGTGCCCACCACCCAGAGTCAGATTATCTTCCGTCACCATATACTTGGCCCCCTTTACACTTTACTATCCCCCCACCCCCTTCCCTCGGGTAACCATCATACTGTTGTCTGTGTCCATATATTTCAGATTTATATCTACATAGGTGTGAAATCATGATTCTTAGCTTTTTCTGACTGACTTATTTTGCTTAGCATGATACTCTCAAGATCCATCCACATTGTTGCAAAAGGCAGTCTTTCATCCTTTCTTATGCTGAGTAGTAGTCTGTGGTATATAAGGACCACATCTTCCCTATCCAATCCTCTATGGAAGGACACTTGGGTTGTCTCCATGTCTTGACCACTGTGACTAATGCTGCCATGAATGCCTTTATCATTTGGATACAGAATATGTCTATACAGAATGAGCTACATGCAGACAAAGAAATAGAAAAGATAACCAGCTAAGGGGCCTCCTTGTCTTTGAATCATAATCAAGCTCTCATGGCCATCACATCTAACGTAAAATATTCATAGGCCACTATGTCATTTCCCCCCCGTGTCTGGCCCAGTAATTCAACATGAACAATCTAGAGGTTATATCAAGTGTTCGGCTAACTTGGTTGAATAAATTCACAATGAAATGGAGGGAAATGTGTTTGGAAGTTCTTCCTTACAAATGAACTACCGTGGTCATATTTATTAAACACTTACTAAGTTCCTACACTGTCCTGGGTGTGTGTAGTGGTAAATGACACAGATATATGGTGTCTGCCCTCATAAAGCCTATGGGGAGAGGGCAGACAAAAAATAAGTATGTAATGATGCATTGCAATAAATCGGAAGATGCGTATGTGTGCTAGGTAGCAGAGTAAGCTCAATATACTGCGGGGATGTAATTTTGGTTCCCTCCAGAAACAAGAAAGGCCTTGCCCCGCTGCTCTCCAATTGTAGCAGCTTTTCTGTGTTTTCAAATTAGTAGTAATTATGTGCATGTGACATTTCTGTGCTTGGAGGGCAGCAACCTGTTTAACAAGCATGGCCTGCTCGAGTAATTGGCAGGCAGGCCCGACCAACATGCCCCACATAGCCAGAGCCGAGCAGCAGCCAGGCACTTCGAGCAGAAAGGCTGTGCTCCTGGGTATACAGTGCGGAAAAGACTCCCCAAGCTGCATCAGTCTTTTAAATCCCATATGCACATGCAGGTGAACCCCAATCGTGTACACAGGTTCTGAGCAAAACTGGGGAAGAGAAAGGAGAGTTTTGCTACAACAGTGGCAGAACTTATTTTCCGGTTCCTTTCTTGTCTCTACACAATACCTAGGTGTCCGGTCCCCCTCCTCCCCCCCCCCCCGAGCCCGTGGCTGCACCCTGCCATTAGCTCAGAAAGGCCAGCTCCTAAGAACTCTCCTGTCTTGCACCCAAGAAATGCCAAGTTTCTTTTATGGTAAGCAGCTTAATGAGGCAGCATAAATGATAAGAAGAATCAAATTGTTAAATCATTTTATGTTTTTATCATGCAGCTCATTGCACGGCTTAAGTTCATCTTTGATGTGAAAATACTGCTGCAAATTGAGGACATGATCAAATGCCTTTTAATATAAAATGGACAAGAGGTATAATAGAAAGAAATGTTTCCATAATGAATTGCATAAGGTGAGAAGGACTTTCTCAGTGCCATTCTTAACAATCCCTGCTAATACCAGATATTAAAGTATTTCTATGATATTCCATGGAGGGTCAGGTTAAAAGACATGTGTTAATGTCAGGTTAGCAGAGAACAGCTATAATTTTATAATATCTACACATAGTAGAGGTGATATCTATCAGTAAATGTCCACTGCATTGCATAGATATGACTAATTGTTATAACGTATAAGGCCCCTTTTTGATATCAAATAATTTAGTAGACCCCCACTTACAGTTCTTATACTTTACTTGGTTGAGAATATATGAAAATTGCCCAAAAGCCCCTTCATATTTCGGTTAAAGCTTGTATAAAGAGTTTGGATGAAAAGGGGCCACATGCTAAACCTGACAAGCTCAGGGGAGGCCTGCATGGCCACCTTGCAAACTCAGAGACCTAAAAGTAACCACATAGGATGGTCTGAAATTAAAACTTTCTAACTAAAAGCAGTTCATGGCTAGTAGTCATATCCTAGGCTGGTATTTTTCCCTAACGTTAATTTTCACAATAACATACCTGATTAACATGCTTTTGCAAAACACAGGTATTTCTCCCTTTTCTGGGCCCCCAATTCACCAGGGCAGGGACCTAGAATCTTCTCATTGTTATTGTTATCTTGTTAACTGTTGATTGTTAACTATCCTGTACCCTCCCATGTAAAAGAATTGTGAGTCTATCATTTTACTTTTTACCCAACCCCAGAGGTTACCCCCTACCCCTTGACCCCGCTTTGCTTTCTCCCACCTCCTTAATCTATCACCAATAGATGTCATGTAACCCACTTACATCTCCTCTTTTGATTGTAAAGTATAAAACTAGGTGCAAAACTGCCACTCTCCGGAGCATTATCTCCATCTCTTGAGATTTTGCTTCCAGGCATATGTCAGCAGTTTGGCTCAAATAGACTCATAAAAAAAATTCTTCACAGGTTTGAATGTTTCTAATCGTTAGCAAGAGCAAACCGTAGCCCTCCAGCTGTGAGGTCTGGACTACTGTCTTCCACTGCCTTTGAGTGAAACGGCGTATCAAAGTTCACTTTTTGTAAATATTTAAGTAATGTCACAATTAGCAATGTCATTTTGGGTAATTATTTAAAGGCATGCCATCTTATAAAACAAATATCCATTTTTAAAAAAAACGATACGCCAGTTCAACTATCTTGGGAAATACAATGAGAAAAGACCCAGTCTGTCATTAGAGGTTTTGGTAGTCCATATGACATCACCAACGATCAACCAGAAAGCTTCATATTAATCTTAAATGAACTGTTACAATTAACAAAGCTTTCACATCTGCGATGCAGCTGGAGAAATTCATTTTGGAAAACATTTAAAACTACCAGGAACATGGAGCTCTGAAACAATATGAAGCTATGGCAATAAAATAGCAGGAAGTAAATTGAGGCGATAAACAGCAACAATCAGGGTAAAAGGTGTTCTATTATTTTCATAATTAGTCCTTAGATATTTTGGCTGAAGATACAAAAGGAAAAATAAATGTCTTCTTCAAGAACTATCACTTTATTTTGTGCAGTGGTTTTCATTTGTTTACAATAAGATGATAGAGAAGACAGTTTTGGAGATGAAACCAATTGTAATCACCGAAGGGAGCCAGCCTGTACCTTTAAAATCTTTGTGCGAGAGCCTATCAGTGTGGTCGGCAGATGTTTTACAGACACTTAGGGAATCTGTTATGAACGTCAATCAGAAGCCCAAGAGAGCATTTTGTATTTGTCCAGGAATCTGGAGGAACAAAGGGAAATGAAACCTGGGGTTTTCCTTAGCCTAGTTCAACACCAATGTGTCCCCACCTGCACTCTGCATTGCTGGGCTCGTCCCCCCACACTGATTTAATGGCACTCATATTCCTCAAGAAATATCCATCAATCCGGTTTCAAGGCTTTAAAAAATGCCTCCAGTGTTGGCACTCATAGCCCTGCTGTACATTGGATGACTGTTTCTACTGTGTGCGATGCTCAGCAGCTGAAAACAGTAGCAGCAGGAGTTATAAAATGCCTTGTTACTGTAGACCTCAGCCTCGGCCGCACTCAGCCATCACGTGGAGTTCTGCAAATGCTGAAGGCTGGACTATCCCCACCCCCACCCCCACCCCCATTTTGATTTTATTGGTCTAGGGAACAGCCTGGGCATCAGGATTTTTTTTCTTTTAAAAAGTAATTATAGCCTGGCCCTCATGGCTCTGTGTTTGAGCGTCAACCTATAAACCTGAAGGTCGGGGTTCGATTCCCAGTCAGGCACATGTCCAGGCTGTGGACTCGATCCCCAGTACGAGGCGTGCAGAAGGCAGCGGATCAATGACTGTCTTTCATCATTGATGTTCTTGTCTCTCTCTCCCTTCCTCTCTCTGAAATCAATAAAAAAAATGT
Organism: Miniopterus natalensis; assembly: GCF_054644295.1. Lineage (NCBI taxonomy): Eukaryota > Metazoa > Chordata > Mammalia > Chiroptera > Miniopteridae > Miniopterus > Miniopterus natalensis. The sequence goes on from NC_142087.1 coordinate 44,865,406, forward strand.
TTCAAAATAATAATTATTATAGATGCTCAGGAGGTTGCAAAGTTTTCCCTAATGGTTACATCTTACATAACTATAGTTATAATATTAAAACCAGGAAATTGATATGGTACAATGTGTGTGCATAATTCTATGCCATTTTATTCCTTGTGTATATAACCACTACTGCAATTAAGACACAGAAATAGTCCATCATTGTAACATTCTCCTATACTCCTTTATAGTATCACCTACCCACCTCCTCCCTAGAATTCCAACAAACTCTAATAATCTGTTCCCCACCTCTATAATGTTGTCATTTCAAGAATGTTATATTAAAGGAATTATTCACTATGCAACATTTTGAGATTGGCTTTTCACTTAGCATAATGTTCTTGGGATTCATTCAAGTTATTGTGTGTAGCAATAATTCATTCCTTCTTATCACTAAGTAGTGCTCCACAACAGTTTGTTTGATATTTACCTGTTGGAGGACATTTTGGTTGTTTACAGTTTGGGGCTGTTGCAAATAAAGCTGCCATGAACATCTATTGGGTATCCAAAAAAATGTATACATACTTTACAGTTGATAGCACAAATGATGTTTCTTTCTTTTCAGATTTAACCCATTGGAATTAATAATTGTTCAAAATATATATACATTTTGGGGAGACACCCTGTATATATAGGTTTTTATGTGAACATGAGTTTTCCATTTCTCTGGGATAAATGCCAGGAGCACAACCGCTGGGTCAGATGTTAAGTATATGTTTAGTTTTTTAAGAAACTGCCAAATTGTTTTCCAGAGTAACTGTACCATTTTACATGCCTCCCAGTAATGCATGAGAGATCCAGTTTTGCTGTATTCTTGTCAGCATTTGGTAATATCACTGTTTAATTTTAGCCATTCTGATAGTTGTATAGTGGTATCTCATTGTGGTTTGATTTTCATTTCCTTCATGACTAGTGACACTGAGCACCTTTTCGTGAGCATATTTGCCACCTGTATGTCCTCTTCAGTGAAATGTCTTTGTCTTTTACCCATTTTCTAACTGGATTTGGGCGTGGGGGCGGGGGCAACTTTCATGGGTGTTGCTAATATGCAGCCAAGTTCAGGAAGCACTGCCTTCTTGTAACCTCTCCATGTGGTACACTCTCAACTTATGCTGTTGCACTGTGCTAACCTTAAAATAAGGCGAGTATGGGCAGGACCAGCCAATTAAAAATGCCTGCAGTCCAAGGGAGGGACTGGGAAGTATTTTCCAGGAGCTCAGTTTCCTGCATATATTCACCAAGGGCTGGAAGAGTGTCTGAGACCTTCTGAGGATAATTCTGGGAATGGGGACCAGACACCGCTTGCCTCAGAATCATTTTGCATGTGCATGTGCACATGTGTGTAAAATGGTAATTCCCAGGTCCCAAACCTCAGACCTACAGAATCAGAACTTTTGAAGATGGGGCCTAGAAATCTGCACACATAGACCAGGTGGTTCCTATGCTCTCAAAGCTTTGGGACCTACCTTACTCAAGAAAGACTAGGGGCCCATCTCTCCACTGCTGGAGCTGTCTTTAGGCACAGGGGGATGTCCTTCTATTAAGAAATTGGCTTCAAGAAGAATTCTCTTTAGCCAATTTGGGGCATAGAAACTTGTGTTCTCCTTCAGAGACATGGGGAACAGAGAGAACTAGAATAGTGTGTTTACCTACTTCCAAACTGGTCTTCCAGAAGCAGTTCTCACATATAATCACATCTCTGTGTTGAGAAGTAATATTTGTAGTAATCAATAATGGTAATAATAATCATTAACATTTATAGGGCACTAATTATGGGCTAGGCTTCTCCCACACACTAGCTCCCTTAATTCTGATAGCAACTTAGAGAGAGGTTATTACATTCTCTATTTCGTAGAAGGGGAAACTGAGGTTCAGGGTGGTCTGGTCATTTGCCCAAGGTCATAAAGCTAGTAGATAACAACTGTTTTTCCCTCTGGAATTTCCCCTTATTTTTGTCCTTGGTTGACCCCAACTCCAGTTATTATTATTATTTTTAAAAGACCTACTTGAAAGTCATTTTTAAAAAAAGAGCTATAAGAATTTATAACTACATTTACATAGCTCTGAATAGCCTAACCAGTCACCATTTCTGCACTGGAATAAATGCTACGCTGAAGCTGCATTTCCAAATGTTCCTCTGGTCTAGCGCTGCAATGTGAACGGTAAAGGTCAAGCTGAATAGAGTGGAGCTCTCGGGAGCACTGAAGTGGTAAACTGCTGCACAGTGTTAGAAATTACTTCCATCCTGCTCCTCAGGAGCCTGTAATTATGGGAGAATAAGCCCCACCCTTTAAATACACACTCGCAGCCCTGGCCTCCGTTTACCATGGTGTGTTCAGGTGAAAGCCCTTTTGTTCCCCAGCTGACGCCCTGAATCATCTTGGATGATTGCCTCCGTTCTCTGAGCAGCTCTGACATAATTGATGTTTTCATAATATACCCAGTCTCTTTGTTCATGATTCCTGGTTGCCTGCCTTTTTATGTCTTTGAGCCTCAGGTAAGTTGAGAGCTGCGAACTTGTGGGCATGGTGAAATGGTTTCCTCCTTTCCCTTCCCAGGCCCTAAACAGGAGGCTCTTCCACGGCCCCTGCCTTTGGGGATCAAAGCAAACAGAAAAGAGAACCTGAGGCAAAGCTTCAGGTGTAAGGCTCTGCCCCAGAAGGGAAGAGAGAGGGAGAAAGAGGAGTGAGTGGAGGAGAGAGTGGGAGCAAAGGCACAGTGATGTGTGACAGCGCTGGCCTTGGGCCCCAGGAACCATGCCCAACGTGCAGCCAGCAGGACTGTGTGGGCCAAGTGGAAATACCACGCCCTGGAGTTGTTAGTCCTGGGGGAAGAAGAGAAAGGAGTTTGCCTGCTGGTTCCCTCTGCCTCCTGACTCTCATTGGTGAAAGCTAGTCCCATGGGGATTCAGCTCTTCCCTCAGCTCAAGTTGTCACCTCGCCCCTCCCAGTAGCTGTGGGGCTGCTATATTCTACAGCCCAGCAAGCTGCCCCATGTGTGTCTACAAGGGATGGGAAGAGCCAATGCCTCTGCAGGTCCCCCCAGAGAAACTGGACCTGGGCTGCTAAGCTGCTGTGGCTCCCATTCAGTGGGCACCTAGCAGCTGTGCTGGAGCTGGCCCTCCGCCCTCACACTGGAGGAGGCTGTGTCTGCAGATGGTGGCAGAGATAAGGCCACAGTGGGGAGCTGGGGCTCCTTCCACTTGAGCAATAAACCAGGGCCCAGCAGGCAGATGGGGCCAAGCAAATCTGAATAGGCACAGAAGTTGGGTCCAATACAATACCCTTTCCAATTCTAATGTAATAGTTGAGCATCAGACAGGGGCCTTGGTGTCAAGCCACAGGAACATACTCCAGCTTTCTTAAGCCAGAAAGGACTTCATTGGGTGTACATTTAAGAGCTTTCAGAGACTCAATAACAGGTCTTCCAGAACAAGCAACGAGAGTTGTATTACTGGGCAGCAGAAACACTGGTTCATACCCCCTGTCGTGGTGGCAGAGCCCTCCCTCACACACAGGCTGACATCACTGTCACACACCATTGGAGATAACTCCAAAACAGTAGAAGGGGGTTGGTGCTCGTTATGGCTTGAATTGCGCCCCCACTCTCCTAAATTAGTATGTTGAAGTCCTAACCCCCAATACCTCAAAATGTGACCTTATCTGGAGCTAGGGTCTTTGCACAGATAATCAAGTTGAAATGAGGTCATTAGGGTGAGCCCTAATACAGTATCATTGGTGTCCTTATAAGAAGGGAATATTTGGGAATGGAGATCTGCATTGAGGGAAGACAAGGAGAAGACATGCCAAGGCGAGAGGCCTAGCCCTACCTGGTCTGGCTTGGCGGTTAGAGCTGAGGGGTCCTGGGCTTGATTCCGGCCAAAGGCATGTACCTCTGTTGTAGGCTCGATCCCCGGCCCTGATCAGGGCACGTGCTGGGAGCAACCCAATGATGTTTCTCCTTCCCTCTCTCTCTCTCTTTCTCTCTCTCTCCCCTCCCTCCCCCTTCTATTCTCTCTGAAAAGCAATGGAAAATATATCCTCAGGTGAGGATTTTAAAAAAAGAGAGAGAAGAGAGGCCTAGAACAGATTCTTTCCTCACAGCCTTCAGAAGGAAACAAACCTACCCACAGACGTTTTGATTTTGGACTTCTGGCTTCCAGAACTAACAGACAACAAATTTCTGTCATGTAAGTTACCCAGTTTGTGGTACTTTTTTACGGCAGCCTTAGCAAACTAATACAATGCTGGAGAGCCAAGAGCAACAAGGAGTTTGTAGAGCTCTTTGTTGATCCCTAAAGCACTTTGATGTGCACTCTCCCACCCTGCAGGGCTGGCTTCACGGCTACAGACCTGGACAATCGCCCAGGGCTCTGCTCGCAGAGGCACCTGGCACTTGGTGTAATGCTCTGCTCTTGTCATCTTGAACATCTTTATACTTTAAAAGACAGCATTTAAAAGACAGCATCATACAAACGCCATATGTTTTCCAGGATCAATTGTACAAATAATGGTTTCTTTCCTTTTGCCTGTAAAAAAGAACGTATATGCTTAGGTTTCTGAGTATTTAAACTTTTTAAACAAGGGGCCCCATATTTTCATTTTGTAGGGACCCCACAAAATATGTAGCCTGGTTACATGTACTCCTGTCACCTGGTTATCACAGCAGTCCTGTGAGGTAAACAGAGTCTTTATCATTATTTGAGTTTATTGATGATGAAACTGAAGCTGAAAGAGGTTAAGCAACTTGATCAAGGCCAACAGAACTATCCAGAGTTGAAGCAAGAACTGAGGTTTCTTATGTAATGACCTCTGTATTGCATCCAGTTTTGGGATTCTGCAACTCTAGAACTCATCTAAAAAGTAAGAGAATTTGGAAGTAAAACCTTTACACAGTTGCCTGGCCTTCACTCCGCGATCTTGACTGAAGTTTAACCTGTGACACCAGGCTCAGTGTCTTCTGAATGACCCTTGAATGACCCTGGCCTTCTAGTTAAGCAGTTCCTCCACCAGCCTCAATTGGCGATACCATCTTTTTGGCTGGTCCTCCCTAGCCTACCTTTATCTGTGTTTCTACTAGATACCATATCTCTGGAGAAGCAGAGTTCTTGCCCGCCTGGGTCCCAGGTCCACCTGGCTTGGGTTCAAATAGAAACTGCTGACTTCAGGCCACTGGATCTGTTCCCTTGGTCAAGGACCTTGAGAAATATCATCAGGAATCAATTATTTAACCTGTTCCTTGGCTCTACATATTCAGCCTCTTGGCTTTCCCGGGAAAACCAACTTTCTAATCGGTGTGTTAGTTTTCACTATCTCTCTCTGTCTATCCCCCCCCCACCTCTTCTCTCCTCTTCTCTCTTCTGCCGTTGCTTTACTGGTGCTCTTCCATGAGGCCAATGGGCCTGGCCCCTTGACTCTCCTTTGACTTTCCTATGTTTCTCCTCAGCCCCTGCTGCACCACAGTTTTCTTATAGTTTCTCAGTTCTTCATAGGCCTGCACATAGCATCACCAATATACCCTGGAGATTTTCAAGTCAGTTACATCATCAGTGTCCTAAAGAAATGTTTAATAAAGTCGTGCTTAATTTACTCTTGGGTTCCACTCAAACAGATAATTTTCCAAATCCACCAAAACTTTTGGGAGAGGCAAGAGGAGGTTTGGGATTTTTAAACTTTTCGTTACTACAGAATGGAGCATTGGAGGGTGAGGTGTGAAATAATTATATTTTGTTGTTGCTTATTAATCCTCTGAGGTAGGCATTGAGTTGTGTGCCTGCATTCCTTTCTTTGGAAACAACTTCGCCCCCATTCTGTGTGGGCCTGGTGGGGCTGTTGGCCAGGATGCTCCACCCTCCTCACTGCCTCCAGATTGACCGAGGCTGGCCAATCAGAGTATTCCATCCTACAGGGACTGTGCCAGGGATTGTCATGTGACTCAGCCAGCACCACGCAGAAACACCCTTGGCAGCAGGTATGTAGAAACTGGAGAGACAGAGGTCTCTCTTTCCCTGGCAATGGGCAAGCACAGAGACCAATGGTCACGCAGAAAAACTAAAAATGGAGAGTAGGATCTGGATTTAGAGACTACAACTTGAGAAGAGCTCTAATATGTGTTACTAGCTCAGAGAGTCAATAGAGGCTTGAATTGACCAGAAGCTATTTAGAGGTATAAGGACTGGTGGTAATGAAACTCAAACCTGCCAGAGAAGAGCCTTGAATTGCTCATACCCTAGAACAGTAGTTCAAGATGGGGGATAGCACCACTCTCAGGGCTCTTTCCTTCTTTCTTTTTTTAATGTATGAGGACCTCTGTGTTGTTACAGTGCTTGGGAGATGCTTTGGGCATTGGGAGGCAGGGATGCTAGATTATTGCAATGTACAGGACAGTCCTGCAAAAGGAAGACTTGTCCTGTTACCCACTCTCCCACTTGCAGCAGAGAAAAAGGCTAACCTGTAAAGAGAAGCCCAGTCCTGGTGTCCCCGAGTGAACACATGAATCCAACCCTGCAGATACCTGCGATCCGCCCTCAGGCTGCGCCTTTTCCATTTAAGCCCATTTGGGTTGGGTTGGTCACTTGCAACAGAAAGAGAAGGACAATCGCACGTATTAGGGAGTAACAGGTGCTCTGATTTTCTGCATTTGCTTCTCCTAAGTCTCCGGTCTTCTTCCCATTAAATTAACCCTTCATGTGAAATCAGGTGAGCCTTCTATCTACCACAAATCTGACAGCATCATTCCCATGCCCAAATTCCTTACTGGCTCCACGTCGCCTGTCCACCCCTTAGCAAGGCATAGCAAGCCCTCGAGCCCGGACTGCTCCCCACCTCCCCAGCCTCGGCCCTGCTGCTTCCTGCCTCATGCCCTGCCCTCTGGGACAACTGCTCTGTTCAACGGCCTCTGCTGTCACTTATGTCCAAGGCATTGCTCACGCCGGTGCCTCTGCCTGCGATACATTCCCCCCTTCCTCCTGGACTAAGCTCAATTCTCAAATCCCTCACAGAAGCCTCCCATGAACCCCCAGGTGGGCTAATGCCCCTCCTCTGTGCTCCCATAGCACACAGCATATACCTCTATCTTATGACCGTTTTATATTAGGGTATCTGCTGGTGTGTCTGTCTTACCCACTAGACTAGAAGATTCTCAGATCCTGGGGTTGTATCTTCAACTTTGTTTCCCACAGCACCTAGCATGCAGTGGTTGGCACACAGTACATCCTTGAAGGTGCTGTGGAACTGAATTGGCCCTCATTTTAAGTAAAATATGATAGTCTTGCTGGTTTAATAATCTGAGATGGCCTGCAGTTTATGTAGTGCATCGTTCCTGAGTGGACCACTAGTGCACCCATGACCATTCATTATGACGCTTGTATGGGAAAGCGCTCTTTACAGGCAAATAATTTTAAAATTTACTTGAATTACTTATGGCAGAGGCACACAACAGAATTGCTATCTTAAGTCTAGAGAAACAACAGCATGTTTTATTTCTACAAGGCCAGTTTTGTTCCCCAGGCAGGTATGGCAAGGCAGGGGCCTGAAGCAGGAGTATTGCTTATAGGCAGAGCTGAGGGGCCCACCCGCCAGAGGCTGTTTCCTTTACAGAAAGGTAAAGGAAGTAAGATTGCTCCTGAGCCCAGAAAGCTGTTGTTCTTTGGCCTGGTTTAGGGAATGAAGACTCTAGGCCCAGTGGGATCTGAGCATCCAGCTTCCTATCTGTGGATATAAACTCCTCTCTAATTTTTTCTTTATCAGCTCGCAGTATCCCCTTGTTTTCACTGCTCTTGTCTCAGTGGAAACGGCAGGGTGGAAAGGGTGAGGAGAACTGAAGAAACGAGTATTTTTAGCCACGACACAGCTGACTGTTCTGAGTCTTTTACAACCACATTTAAAAAGTAAATGTCAAAAGTTGGGGTTTGAGCAATTCCTTAGTGTCTACGCCCTCTTTTCTCCTTAATGGGGCCTGTCTTCTTGTGACTGGTTACCCTCTAAACCGGGTTTCTTTCAACTCGGGATATCTAAATCACTAGCCGATGGAATGTACAGTTTCTGAAGATATTACATGAAATGCTTTTGTTTTAAAGGGTCTAAATATGCACCTTTATCCTCAATTTAGTAGCACACATGCTCACATCCAAGGACATACAAATGCTTTGCCATCGAAATCAAACATTACGTTATGCTTTCACCCGATTAATTCATACACTATTTCTGAAACATATACTAAGGGTGAAAAATCAGCCTAAGGTACACAAAGATGAATAATAGCCACTCTGCTTTCCAGGAATGCTTCCTCACGGGGCTTTCTGAGGTTTGCTGCCATTAATTAGACTCATCTGGGGTTCTCAGTGAAATGCAGGTGCCTGGGCTCCACCTGTTTTAGTGAATCAGATCGTATATGAGATCATATATTTGCCTGTCTTCAAAAGAGCTTCTAAATGTAAATGGTATTCTTACTTTTCAGGAAGAGGTGATGATGATTACAGGAAACCCATACGTGCGTGTGTGTGTGTGTGTGTGTGTGTGTGTGTGTGTGTGTACTCCCTCTGGGTCAGGCATCCAGAAGATACTAGGGTTTGACAACTAGTATTTGCCCACCCTGGCCAATGAGACTGAGGGTTAAACCTTACTTTAACCCTACTAGCTGCATGGCTTCGGGAAAACTGTCCAACTTTGTATTTATTTTCACATCTGTAATCTTGGGATAATGCCCACCCCAAGGGGTTACTTTGAGAATTAAATGGAACAACCTGTGCAAAGTCTTAACTCTGCACCAGGTATTCCTGATTTATGGGTGGTCTTCAAGATGAGATTCTTTTTTCATAATTAATTCTTTCTTTCTGCCCTAGATATATGAAATAAAAAAAAATCAAACCATGAACTCCCTTTTCTGTCCTGCACTCTGTGGTTTAAAATGATTCCTTTTTTTTTTTATTGTTCAAAACATTACAGATGTCCCCTTCCCCCCCCCCCTTTGACCCCTTCCACCCTGCACCCACTCCCCAGCCCAGGCCTTCACCACGCTCTTGTCTGTGTCCATGGGTTATGCATATATGCATATAAATTCTTTGGTTAATCTCTTCCCACCGCCCCCCCACCTTCCCTCTGACATTCGTAAGTCTGATCCATGATTCTATGTCACTGAATCTATTTTGTTCATTAGATTATTATGTTCTTTAGATTCCACATATGTGAGATCATGTGATATTTGTCTTTCTCTTATTTTAAATTAACAGCTTTATTGAAGTGTGATTTACATACTGAAAAATTCACTGTTTACAATATACAAGCCAGTGGTTTTTAGTATATTTACAGAGTTATGCAACCATGACCACTATTTAATTTTGGAACATTTTCAAGATGAGTTTTTAACACATGTATGTGTGTGTGTGTGTGTGTGTGTGTGTACCCTCCTTAGGGAAGCAAGATTGTTTAATAGAACCTCTTAAAACAAATATACCAAATTATTCACTCTAGTGGGTATTTACAATCCTTGGGGAACTATAAATATTTTCTTTTAAGGTATTTTATTCATCTTTTAAATTCCTCTTCTGGAATTATCCTCAAAATATTATTCACAATGTTTTAAATATGTACAGTTACAATGGATCTTCTTTTGAAGATAAATAGGAATGTGATAAAAAAAATACTGATTACTTCCCTTCAGTGACTAATGGGGGAACTCAAACTGGTTAATACAATTTTGGGGCTCAAAAAATCAAGGACTGGCTATAAATTAGTAGGACTGGTGTTCTGGTGTGGCCCATATGTTAACTCTGATGTGTAAAGAATCAACAGATTAATAGAAAGTCAGTGAAAGTCAGCTCATAAGGTATAAATGTGTTATAATCATTTAAGGAGTTAATCCAAAAATCACATGAATTCTGAAAAACTTTGAACCGAGATCACATGGCCTTAGTACTTACCATATTGTCTTACGAGTGTGTGTCTGGCTACATATCCCATCCACAGTAATGAGAGGCAGTAATATTTGTCTAAATATTGCCAGCACTTACCCCTGTTCTGACACGGTGAAAACACTCAGTGAGCACCCTGTGAAAAACTGGAGCGTCAGGAAGCTCAGCTCCAGGATATCCACGCATTTGCACAGGTAATACCTGTGGGGATTACCTGCATTGACAGAAAACGTTTTTTTCAACCAATTCCTTAAGCTACTCTGGGAAATTCAGTGGTGCTGAGTTCTGGGTTAGAACACATGGGTTCCTAACTTAAACCCAGATCAAAACACCAGTGATTTATAAGTAAGGCATTATTTTATATTAGTAATACACCTCTCCTTGTGAAGATAAACAAGAGCTGGCTGCAAAACATGGTACAAACACAGGACATGGAAGAGGCGTTTTAAACATCTTCATGCCAAATGTTATTGATTTCCTCATGCAACCCTTCAGACAGTGTCAAAAACACACTAATGGATTATTAAAGCAGAACCAAATCAGAACCAAATGAAGAACTCTAAAACCTAGATATTTTTTATTTTGTATTTTTTATACATTCTGAAGAAAACCTTCACTTCTTCCTCAGGCTGAAGTGATAATAGCAAACATGTATTGTTTATATTAGAAACGGTTTAAATTAATTATCTCCAGCTGGTTATTTCATTGCACAGATTTTCTTGTAGCTGGATAGTTCAAGATCATGCTGTTGACAAGTAAGTAGATGAACAGAAGGATCCACTGGCTTTAATGAATATTAGAAAACTAACTGTATAGATTCAGAGAATATCTTGCTGTTACAGCTTATGAAGCTCTTTCATGTGCCCACTATTTCATATACTCGCCTTGAAGGTACTGATTATCTTCATATTATAAATGGGGACACAGGCTGAAAAAGGTTAAGTAGAATCGCTCCAGGTCACACAGTTAACACATTGCAGAACCAGAATAATAATCTATGATTTAGACTCTGGCCCAGTCTCCCTCCTCCCACATTTCCACCTCACCCCCTTGGTAGCTTACCCTTCCCATACAACTTAACACACAGGTATTGAGCACCTACTGCATGCTCCAAACCAGGGATTTTCAACTAACATGCCATGAGAATTTTTAAAACATGCAATACCTGACTATTTAGTCAGGGCCACTCACCTCTTTTTCCTTAGACTATCAAATAAAAAAATGACAACCGCCAACACAACAATAGCCATCTGGTATGAATCAAAATTATACCTTTGTTTGTTTGTTTGATCAGCAAAAAATATATATTTTGGTGTGCAGTAGAATTTCAGTAATTAGTTTTTATGTGCCATGAGATGAAAAGGTTGAAAATTGCTGTTCTAGACAGTCCTAGGGAATCTGACCACACTTTAAGATTTGGAAACAAATCCACTCTGAGAAGCCAATGCCAAGGCTGCTGCTGCTTCCACCCAAAATAGATTCACATAGGTGGTTAGATGAACAGAGAGGAATCTTCCTTCTTCCTGCAGTCAGGAGAGAAGCCTAGTGGTTAGAGAGAAGAACTGGGCCATGCCATTTGTTAGTTGATGTTGGAAAGGATTAATAGTATCTTAGCATAATAAGATCAGGATTGTTAGTAAGAAATAAGGTAAAGTTACATGAATAGAAGGAAGATGATTTTCTAATTTACATAAAAATGGCAATTCAAGATAGAAATTAATCATAGTGACAAGGTATATTAGGTTTTAGATACACAGGGAGAAAAGCCACCAGTTCACTGGGTGGAACTTTCCGTACCTTTGACACCTCTCCCCACACCCAATCCACAGGACCAGAGAGAGCTCTGCTTCCCTCCCCAGGGACTCGGCACACCCAGACCCTGAAACCAGAGACAGCCTGTCCCTCTGCAGAACAACACACAGTGGACGGAGGAGTCATGGACATTCACCAGAGGCTGCAAAAAATGTGCACATCATGAGAAGGGACCAAGGGAGAGGGAGGCTTGATTATTTCTGTAAGAAGGAGAAGGGATGGTAGATCTGGGGAATAGCAAATGTCAGGGGAAAGCAAGGAGATGGGTAAAAGGGAAGGGATGCATGAAGAAAGGCAAAAGGAATGGGAGGGGAAAGAGGAGAGTGAAAAAGAGAGAGAGACCCTCTGAAGACGAGGAGAGGACTGATATTTCCACTCAAGGACACATCCCAGTCAAGGACTTGGCAGGAGCCCTCAGTGCTTGAGCCACCCAGTGGGAGGAAGATAGCCAGAGGAGGGGTGATGCCTTCTTCCCCAGTCTTGCCGCTGAATCTATAAGCAGCAAAGCAATGATCTAAACTCTGTGCTTAATCCCATACTGTGTCCTCTGAGTATCTGGTTTGGGGAAAGGCAGGTGCGGAGGCTCCCAATCCAAAGGGGGTGGTTTCCTGCTCCATGACCACCCTGGGGCAGCGAGAGTTTCCTGTCGGAGCCATCTATCCTGCTGGAGAAATAGCCAGGCGAACCCTTGTGGGTCCACCGCGGGCTCCCCACTGCAGAGGCCAGCGAGTGACCCACCTGTGAGCAGAACAGGACGGAACCAGCCAGTTCTGCATATCAACCTTTCACCTGATTTGCCTGCCACTAAAAGCAGTTCACTAAATTTTCCCTCACCTTCAGTAGAGTAAAAGGGCTGAGTTGATAGCATAGCTTCTGTAACATGAAAATGTAGTGACATTAATTTCCCTGCTCTCTTCCTTTTTAGAATTTCAGACATTCTGGAAACCTGTATTTATTTCAACTGATAGTGTAGATTTACAAAAAGATACATTAAGGCCTGGCTATTATCATTACTTAGAAATTTTAATATAACCTAAGCAAACAACACCAGATTTTCTTTAGGTATTATATTCTCTAAATGCATTGAAAGTGTAATTCCAAAAACTCAAAATATGTTTAGGAAGACAAAGATAGAGGATGTTATTGTCTGGCATCCATTCCCTACCTCCCTTTCCCTAATAGACCTGCAATTTACCAGCCATGGAGTTTGCATGGAATTGGTTCCACCTCCCAGATCCTGGAGCTGGCTCTGATTGGCTTAATCCATCATAATAAGCCACCTTCCTAACCGCATTGATCGGTTCACCTGGCCACAGTCCGACCAATCAAAGCCAATGAGATCAATTAAGGGATTTTGGTTAAGCATTGGAGAAGCAATGCGTTCCTGCTGGATGTAAATGGCCAAGCAGATAGACCTGAGAGTTTCCATCTGTTTGGGGATCAGGAGGGATGGGCCTACCTGAGAATAGAGCCACCAAAGACCAAATTAACAGAGCTGAGAGGCGGAGAAACTGGGTCCTAGTCATAGTGTTTCAGCCCTGGTACAGCCTCATTTTGGGACATCCCCATCATAAATAAAAAAATTTTCAATTCTGAGTCAATTTGGTTTAGGTTTTTCTGTTACTTGCGGCCAAAACATTTTAACTTATAAAAAGTCTACTGTGTAAAGGGTCATACACATGTCTAAAACTTTTCACTGATCATTTAGACTTGGAGTTTTGTTTTCATAATGAAATCTCATGAAGAACCACAAAATGCTGACAATAGTCACAAGGGGTATGTTGAAAGGAAATAGGCTCTTTCCTTCACTTGAGAGTTTCTCTTTTCTTTTCCTCTCCCTTCTCTCCTCCTCTTTCCTCTTTTTTTCCAAAAGAAACACTTGGGTAACTATTAGACTGAAGCTAAGTGCACTGAATACTGCATTAGTTCTGTAAGAGGGTGCTGAGAATCTCACAATGTCAGTGCATGGTGCCCTAATGTGTTAGCAATTAGATTTCCCTTCCTTTTGTAGGTAATACAAGCCATGACCTCTTAAATATCTGTCATTATCTTCCATTATTATCTAGTGAAGAAAACACAATCAACCTTAATTCCCCACCTGCTAGGTGAGCCTTGGGCAAATGTCAGTGCCAAATACAGCTGTCACAAGTATAATTACTGGTTCATGTGTTGTCTCTCTTCAGGATCGTGAGGCCCGTTTTTCAATCCTCTTTGTATCCCTTATCACAGAGCAAATATTTGAAACTGTCCATGATGCTGTTGCTAATGAAATTGTTTTGGTATCTGGTTAAATCCAACTTGGCACATATCTGGTGTACAGTACATGGTAGAATTATCCTCTATCCATATCACTGCTCCCCATGCCCGCCCATATATGGGGTGCTAGGCAGTTGCACTGGACCTTGCCCCAATCATTCAACAGATTTCAGTAAGTCTGTGTAACCATAATCAACTGTGCTGTTCTTGAGACAACTAGCCTCACAAAGATTGCTTTGATTTTGCTTACCCTTCCCACCATTGTTAGCTAGAAGGCCCAGGCACAACTTGTTAACAGTGACCGTGGTGCCATCAATTTCTTGACTTTTTTCTCCATCTTTTCAGTAATAGGAACAGAGAGACCTGTGCTGGGCTGCCTTCTACAGTTGAGGAGGACGGGCTATCTGTTAAGTTTTGTATTGTTCTCTTGGCTTCCCTCCCTTGTTGACTAGAGTGTTTCATGATTTGGGGGTGGGTGATTCCACATATCCAAAGTTCAGGCAGCTTGTGAGTGCTGGACATGTTGTGAGCTCCCATTACCAATGGCAGTGTGTGGCCAGGGTTCCCTCTCTGGCAAGAACCCCTTATGAGCCACATGGCCAGTATAGTACTTGCATTAGAGAGCCCTGCCCATCATAACGTGCACATACATAAATTTATTGAAGAACACATGGGCACTTCTGTCACTCTGGATCTGGCACTCAATGCTGGCTCAGTGGAACCTTTAACACTCAACGTCCATTGTCATGGTTAACACTGTTCAAACCCCAGGGGAATGCTGCTCACCTCATGCTCAATGTTCTAAAAACCAAAGTTACAGCTTCTGACTGCCAAGAAGGCCTATGGCACTGAAGATACTTGAAACTAATACTATTTTAAACCCAAGAGTGGTTAGATGGGGGGAAAAAAGGTATATTGTCAAATCCTTCTCAGATTGCATGATTGCATGAATGCAGTGGTGCTTCCCAGGGGTGAGAATTATCCGTTCTTGCTTCTTTTGGTGATCCAATTTGTGGCCCCAGATGTACACATGAATTAGCATGGTTTTGTAACAGTTACACATAACAGCTAAGAAGGGACAGCAATCCACGTTACTTTTAATTTGAATTTATGAATGTTGGGAATAGATATTTGTGCAAGAGATGGCACAAATCACAAAATAAATGATAGCTACTTATATGATAAAGTTATATTAATTTATAATATTTTCTGTGACAATTTATTATATTGGTCCCATTAGAATGCTGGACATGATATTTAAAAATCATAGGTTATCCTGCCTTGGCCGGTTTGGCTAAGTGGGTAGAGTGTCAGCTCATGGACTGAAGGGCCTCCAGTTCAATTGCATGTGTCAAGGGCACGTGTCAAGGGCATGTGCCTTGGTTGAGTGGTAGGGGTGCGTGTAGGAGGCAACCAGCCGATCAATGTGTCTCTCTTATATCAGTGTTTCTCTCCTTTCCACTCTCTCTGAAAAGCAATGGCAAAATATCCTTGGGAGGTTTTAAGAAACAAAAAATCATAGGTTATCTTGAAACCTGAATATAGCTTTAATTTTTAAAAACAATTTCAGTGGTAAATGCTTCAGCAGAGCAAATTTTCTCCCAATTAAAATTAATAAACTATACTCTAAGAACTACAATGGTTTAAGAAAGGTGGTTTAATTTGACATTAAGATCACATCATCTTGATTGTAATAACATATTGGTGATATTGTTAAAATAAAGGCAATGAAAGTAAACTTAGGGAAAAGCATAAAAATAATTTACGAATTGTTTGTCTCCATAATATTATCCACCCAGACATCACTAGCCCATCATCAGAACAAACATGCAGCCGGGCTGAAGTGGTTCAGCGGTTGGACATCGACGTATGATCCAGGAGGTCACGGTTGATTTCCCCATCAGGGCACAGGCCTGGTTGCGGCTGGATCCCCAGTACGGGGAGCTGATCAATGACTCTCTCATCATTGATGCTTGTCTCTCTCCCTCTCCCTTCCTCTCTCTGAAATCAATAAAGACATATTGTAAAAAGAACATGCAATAATGACTAAATTCAGTCATCTTTGACACTTGATCGTATGAAAACCATAGCTTTTCACTTTTCTGTTTCATTAGGATGACAATAGAATTGTCAGGGTGAGAGTAGAATGCATTTGAGCAGCTTATTTTATAAGTTTTAGATAATAAGGTATATGCCATATGAGCCTCCATTCAGTCCTTTTGTCCCACTGCACAAATGTTAGTGCTGGGCCGGAGAGGGTGGGTGCTGGGAAACAGTTCTCCCCCTCCCCGCCCGGGTCCGCAGGTGTGTGCGGGTAGGGGCAGGACCCCGCCCCCGCCGCCCACCTCCACGGGGATTGGCTGCCACAGGCTGGTGGGCGGCCGCAGGAACAGGACGATGTTGGGGGTCGGGGCGGCTGGCTGCGCGGGGGGTCAGGTGCTCGGAGCCACAGTGCAGCTCGCGGGCTGCTGCGCGCAGGTCTCCAGCCGCGCGCTCTCGCTGCGCGACTCAGGCGGAGTTCCCCGTCCCCTTCTGAAACCCGATTGTCCTCTCCGGCTTTCCCGACCCCGGGGTCCGGCCCTTTTGGAGGAGGGGGGCAAGGTCCGGGCCTCGGGGCCTCGTGGGTGTCGGAGCGGGCTCCGCGCGTTGGCCCGGGAGGGTTGGGCGAGGGGCGCGAGTGAGGGCGCGGGCGGACGCGGCCGGGCTGCAGGAAGCGGGGGCGGCGGCCTCCTGGGCCCCGGCTCCGTGAGGTTAGACACCCGGAAACGGATTTGACTACGGTGCCCGCGCGAGCCGGCGTCTCGGAGCGAGCGGGAGGCGCGGGCGGGCGGCTGCTGAGTAATCCCCCGCGGCGGCGGGAGGCGGCGGCCCGGACGCCCACGTCCCCCGCTGCTGCAGCGGGGCCGGCTCCTCCCTCCCCGCCGCGCCCCGCCCCGCCCCCGCCGCCCGGCTTCGCCGCGCTCCGGACAGGTGGAGCCGGGCTCCGGGCGCACGCGGGGCCGCAGGAGCTGCCACCCCACCTCGCCTCGGCCCTGCGCGGAGCCTCGCGCGCCCATGGCGGGCTCGGAGCAGCAGCGGCCGCGACGGCGGGACGACGGAGACTCGGCCGCGGCGGCTGCGGCGCCCCTGCAGGACGCGGAGCTGGCCCTGGCCGGTATCAACATGCTGCTCAACAACGGCTTTAGGGAGTCGGACCAGCTTTTCAAACAATACAGGTGACCGACGCGCCCTGCTCCCCCCGCCCGGGCCACGCGCCCCTCGGTTCCGTCTTTTGGAGCTTCGATCTGCGGCTGGCCCTCCCCCTCCCCTTGGTCACTAATCCCAGGCCCCGGCCCCCATGTCGTCTCCCTCGGCCTGAGCCGCAGCCAGCTTCTGTGCCTTTGCCACATCGCCCCTTTCCCCCCACTCGGTTGTCCTTTCTTTCCCGGGGACCCGCCGCTCGACCTCCCCGCGCTCCCCCCTCACTTTATCCCCGGTCTTGCCCCCGAGAGGGGCGCCCAGTGTTTATCGGCCCCCTGTCGAGGGTCGCCCTCCCGCCGCCGGAGCCCTTGGGTTTTGGGACCTGCGACCCGATGCGCTTTGAGGCGGCAGTGAGTGTCGGACTTGCGGTGTTGTGACTGTGGCTCGCGTGCTGCCGGAGCAGCCTTTGTGGCCCGGAGCACAGCAGCTGCACGGTGCCTCCTTCTCGTGCCTCGTGTCACTTTGTATCATTGTGCATTCCAAATGTTTTTATTGTTTGCAAACAGATATGCAGAATTGCCTTGCCATGCAGGAATTAAAAAACTCAACCAAACTCTGCTCGCTCGCCTCTACTCTGCCTGTCTTCTGAAACTCAGCCTCCAAATGAGTTCCTAATGCCTTTCAAGCCGAGCACGTTCGTTACGGATTTCTCTAACTTGAAAATGGAGGGATTTTAAATACATGGAAGAGTGGAAGGAAGAACGTGCGTGTTGAGTTAATGATATTTTATTCGTCTCTTAACAAGTGAAGGAGGGAACTGAAACCTGGTAGCTTTCTCGTTAGTGGGAGGAGCCTTCAATTTCACTGGGGATGGGAAGCATCTGCTGGCTGGGTTAGGAAGCAAGTTTGTGATTTGCCCTTTGAATGTTGACAAGACTCAGGATGTTGATTAGCTGCTTCCCTGTAAATGTTTAAGGGTCATATGCTTCACACTTTTTTAGATCCCGTGGTTTGGTAGGAATGAGAGGAAAGATGTGCAGTCTGCAAGAAAATGAGAGGAGGGTGAGAGACAGCCGCCTGCAGATTCTCAGACCTCATAGAATTGGTGCTTTCTATCCGTTGGAGCTTCCCCACAGTCCTGATGGCAAAGCAAGTAGCTCACAACCGTAAACTTTCCACCACAGACATTTTACTTCAAATATGCTTTTTAAACCTGAAAATGAAAACTTTTCAGCTTTACTCAAAACATTTTATTTTTTGCCCCCCACCCCCCGAACATTTTATTTTTAAAGCATACAGTCTGATTTCAAGCCAGGGTTTTATCAGGGCTGCTCATGGAGACTAGATTTAAAGACTCACGTTTCCCAGTCTCTCTTGTATAGTTTTTTTTAGTCTTCTGAAAATATATGTCATGAAAAAAAGAGCAACATTCGAATGTTTCATATACTGTGTTCTGACTTTTTTGACTACCAGTTTGTGTTGTATGAGAGAGGGCTGGAGAAAATCTGAGTAGTTGTATCTTTGATCAGCAACTAGAGTCGTCGTTTGCATGTCTCAGTACTACTTGCTTTGCTACTTATTTTTAATGATGATTTTTTTTTTTTCAAACCACCTTAGTGTAGTACTTAATTACTACTCCCTGGTTCTTGTATACTGAAAGCATGAAATAACACTGTTTTTTGGTGTTATATTTTATCTTGATAACTTTATACAGTGGTGCTAGAGGGCAGATTGTTATAGGAAAACTCTTCTCACCTCAACAGTAGAGAGATGCACCTTGAAGGGTGTTTCTGTGTGGGCGAGTCTGTTGAGGGGAAGGGAGGGGGAAGGTGTCCAAGGAGGACTTACATTTTATAGAAAGGAGCTATCAGATTGTATTTTATTTTTCAATTAGTCGACTTATATTAGGTGTACAACTAGTGATCAGACATTTACATACCTTATGAAGTGATCACTCCGATAAGTCAGGTTACCCATCTGACACCATAATTACAATATTATTGACCATATTCCCCGTGCTCTACTTGTGCTTGTATTTTGAAATGGGAACTACAGATAAAGAAGGAAACAAAATATTGGATCTGTTGTCTGCCAAGGCAGTGCTAGGCACATTTCCTTATATTCTCAGTATTCTAGTGATAACTCTAGTGGGTATATTTTTATCATGACAGTTTTACAAGGGCCTCTAGTCTCCATACTTATCATGGACCAGGACACAGGCGCTGTGGTTCTAAATCAAGGGCTCTTTTCATTATACCATTCTGATTGTCTCCCTAAATTGATTAGATTTTGTACTTTGTCCTGCAGCCTTGTTTTCCAGCAACTGAAACTTTTTTAAGGGTGGACGGTGGTAACAATGTCCTGTTGGCATTCCTGCACTCCTTCTTGCAGTTCTAGTTGTGCTGCTTTGTAGGGGCTGACTTGGGGTTCTGAATTCGCTTCCTTGCCTATAGAATGGAAGTAGCACACAGCATAGTGTGGTGGTTAAGACAAAAGAAATAATCCCTGGTAGCTGGCCCAATGTAAGAACTTAGTAAACACTGGTCAGCTTTTGTAGTTGATGCCTTCCCTACAACTCTGCTTTGTCCTTGATGATACAGTTTGAGTAGAAGATAAAACATCCTGTGTGCAGGTTGCTTTGATATTTAAAGTTAGCCTCACATATTGCATTTGAAAGATTTAGATTCTGTTATACATTAGAAACTTCCTGTTCCTGACTTGAATAGCCTGCTGAGAAACTCAGCAAGGGACTTCATCTGAAGGGTCTTAAGGACACCTCCAGCTGTTTACAGAAGAGAGCAATTGGTATCTCCTTTCTTAGGATTGTTTTGTCACAGCCACCCTTCCATACGAATAAACCTTCCAGGATCTTATTGTTAAACTTCAACAATAGAAACGTTTTGTATCTAGAGTAACTAACATTTTTATTAAAGGAAGGCCATTTTCTCATGCCACATTACTAGGATGATAAAAGTTTCATCAACAGCTACCTGATGAGAAATGGTTACTTCATAGAAGCAGGTTATCTTGAAGGCCATTCTAAATTAGGGGAAAGTCTGGGTTGTATAATTCAGACGTAATACGTATAGGAAGTAGAAATATATGCATAATGAAAGCTTTCTTTTGAGGTATAAAACATGCCATAGTTGGGATTTCAAAACGTAGCTTCCACTTTCATTCTAACTATAGTAATGCAGCAGGTTTTGGATGCTGAACCACCATCATGCGCGTGGCGATATGCTCCCAGAGGTTGGGACAGGTCGGTGCTGCTTTGAGGCCTTTCTACTTTGGGCCCAAGGACATGCCTTTGTATGTTAATGATACTGACCACCTGAAACCAAATTGCTGTTCTTGGTCTTAGAGCTCAGTGCTCTAATGCAGCAATGTTCACCCCTCCCTACACACACACTCCCCCTCCCCCTCCCCCTCCCCCTCCCCCTCCCCCTCCCCCTCCCCCTCCCCCTCCCCCTCCCCCTATGTTTGCGTGTGTGATACACACTCAGACCTTTAGATGCTGGGGCCCAGAATAAGATAGGCTGTGGTTATGTGCGCAGGCAGGCACGAGATGTTTAGGTTTTGCAGTGTGGGGAGGCTGGGAGACCTCTCCATGGCCTGTAGTCTGTGGCAGTGGAGAGAAGCAGCTTGTGGCCCAGCTGAACATCATAATGGGGTAGAAGCAAGTGATTTTAATTAGGAGTTGGGGGTGGGAGTGGGGAAGGGGGAGAAGGAGAGAGGGTGAGGTGGGAATGAAGTCTAGGAGAGTAAACAATGCAAAACCCACATGGAGATGTGAAATGGCATCTGGAGAGGAGGGATGTGACTTGCAGGTTGATCAGTGTATTATGTTGTCTTGGTTGGTGGCTCATTCTGCGTTTGTTACTTTCTCAGGTCCAGGGATTGGTCCATGTTTCCTATGAGTCAGTGCTGCTTTTCAGGATTACTTTGCTGCTGGGTGTTTGGTGAATTCACTCTTTTCAATGACCATTGTCCCTCACAGTGTGGCCTTCCTATCCGTAACTAACTCTGGGCTCCTTGGGGCCTCAGGGTCCTAATATCACCCTCTTTTTCTCATTTTGGCTTAAAATATTACTGTGTTTTTTAGTCAGAGGACTAGCAGTAGAGGTGACGCGGTAGAGGAAGACAGAGGGGACATTTGGAGCTGCTGTCCAAAATGATCTGTGTAGTTCCTGTTTCCACAGGCATCAC